>NC_084736.1:39036901-39049401 GCF_033978785.1 Entelurus aequoreus
ATATATAATTATATAATATATATATATATATATATATATATATATATATATATATATATATATATACATATATATGCACATATATACACATATATACATACATATATACACATATATACATATATATATATATACACATATATACATATATATATATATATATATATATATATATATATATATATATATATATATATATATATATATATATATATATATATATATATATATATATATATATATATATATATAGATAGATAGATAGATATATCAATCAATCAATCAATGTTTATTTATATAGCCCTAAATCACAAGTGTCTCAAAGGGCTGTACAAGCCACAACGACATCCTCGGTACAGAGCCCACATGCGGGCAAGGAAAACTCACCCCAGTGGGACGTCAATGTGAATGACTATGAGAAACCTTGGAGAGGACCGCATATGTGGGTAACCCCCCCCCCCCCCCTCTAGGGGAGACCGAAAGCAATGGATGTCGAGTGGGTCTGACATAATATTGTGAAAGTCCAACACATCAGCGAAAGTCCAGTCCATAGTGGGGCCAGCAGGAACCATCCCGAGCGGAGACGGGTCAGCAGCGTAGAGATGTCCCCATCCGATGAACAGGCTAGCGGTCCACCCCGGGTTGGGAGCAGAGTAGAAAAGAAAAGAAAAGAAACGGCAGATCAACTGGTCTAAAAAGGGAGTCAATTTAAAGGCTAAAGTATACAAATGAGTTTTAAGAAGAGACTTAAATGCTTCTACTGAGGTAGCATCTCTAACTTTTACCGGGAGGGCATTCCATAGTATTGGAGCCCGAATAGAAAACGCTCTATAGCCCGCAGACTTTTTTTGGGCTCTGGGAATCACTAATAAGCCGGAGTTCTTTGAACGCAGATTTCTTGCCGGGACATATGGTACAATACAATCGGCAAGATAGGCAGGAGCTTGACCGTGTAGTATTTTATACGTAAGTAGTAAAACCTTAAAGTCGCATCTTAGGTGCACAGGAAGCCAGTGCAGGTGAGCCAGTATAGGCGTAATATGATCAAACTTTCTTGTTTTTGTCAAAAGTCTAGCAGCCGCATTTTGTACCATCTGTAATCTTTTAATGCTAGACATAGGGAGGCCCGAAAATAATACGTTACAGTAATCGAGACGAGATGTAACGAACGCATGGATAATGATCTCAGCATCGTTTGTGGACAAAATGGAACGAATTTTAGCGATATTACGGAGATGAAAGAAGGCCGTTTTAGTAACACTCTTAATGTGTGACTCAAACGAGAGAGTTGGGTCGAAGATAATACCCAGATTCTTTACCGAGTCGCCTTGTTTAATTGTTTGTTTGTCAAATGTTAAGGTGGTATTATTAAATAGATGTCGGTGTTGAGCAGGACCGATAATCAGCATTTCCGTTTTCTTAGCGTTGAGTTGCAAAAAGTTAGCGGACATCCATTGTTTAATTTCATTAAGACACGCCTCCAGCTGACTACAATCCGGCGTGTTGGTCAGCTTTAGGGGCATGTAGAGTTGGGTGTCATCAGCATAACAGTGAAAGCTAACACCGTATTTGCGTATGATGTCACCTAGCGGCAGCATGTAAATACTAAAGAGTGCAGGGCCAAGAACCGAACCCTGGGGAACTCTGCACGTTGCCTTAACATAGTCCGAGGTCACATTGTTATGGGAGACACACTGCATCCTGTCAGTAAGATAAGAGTTAAACCAAGACAAGGCTAAGTCTGACATCCCAATACGCGTTTTGATATGCTCTAATAAAATATTATGATCAACAGTATCGAAAGCGGCGCTAAGATCAAGAAGCAGCAACATAGATGACGCATCAGAATCCATCGTTAGCAATAGATCATTAGTCATTTTTGCGAGGGCTGTCTCCGTAGAGTGATTTGCCCTGAAAGGGGTTTGAAAAGGTTCACAGAGATTGTTAGACGCTAAGTGTTCATTTAGCTGCTGTGCGACAATTTTTTCGAGGATTTTCGAGATAAACGGAAGGTGGGACACCGGCCGGTAGTTTACCATGAGGTCAGGATCGAGGTTAGGTCTTTTGAGTAGAGGATGAATAACCGCTTTTTTGAATGCTAGGGGAACAGTGCCAGAGGAAAGTGATAAGTTTATAATATTTAACACTGATGGACCTAATAATACAAAAAGCTCCTTGATAAGTTTCCCAGGAATTTGGGTCAAGTAAACATGTTGTTTGTTTTGTAGCATTTACACATTTTAACAATTCCTCCAAATTTATTTCATCAAAGAGAGAGAAACTATTTTGGAGGGCAGTGTTCGTCGTATATACAGTCGTATCTGTGTTAATAGAACCCAGTTGTAGCTGAGATGCATTGTCTTTAATCTCTTTTCTAATGACTTCAATTTTCTTATTAAAGAAATTCATAAAGTCATCTGCTGAGTGGGTGGAGCTACTGGGAGGAGTCCCTTGTTGGGTTAGCGATGGTACTGTACTAAACAAAAATTTAGGATCAGTTTTGTTGAGGTGGATGAGATTTGAGTAATATTTAGCTTTAGCTGAGGTAAGCATGCGTTTATAAGTTATTAAACTATCACTCCATGCTTGATGGAAAACCTCAAGTTTAGTCGCACGCCATTTGCGTTCCAGCTTTCTACATGATCATTTCTGGGCTTTAATTTCTTCTGTAAACCATGGGGTACGCCTTTTAGGGGCCCTTTTTAGCTTTAGCGGTGCTACACTATCAATGGTGTTGCGCAGGGCGTCGTTAAAGTTGTTAGTGAGGTTATCAATAGAGCCCACATAATTTGGGAATGGTGCCATTACCGAAGGCAGTAGGTCAGTAAGAGTCGTCGTTGTGGCAGCATTAATGTTGCGGCTGCTATAGTAGTTATTATTATTATTATTAGTTTGTTGACAATGAGTCAGAACTTCGAATTTTATAAGGTAATGATCGGATATTACTTTAGTGTACGGGAGTATCGTAACTTTGGAGGTGGTGACACCCCTGACAAGCACTAGATCTATCGTATTACCGTTGCGATGCGTGGGTTCATTTATTATTTGTGTAAGACCACAGCTATCAATTATAGTCTGGAGCGCCACGCATGGAGGGTCCGATGGGGTATTCATATGGATGTTAAAGTCTCCCATTATGATTATATTGTCGGCGTGCGTCACTAGATCAGCAACGAACTCTGAAAATTCATTGATAAAGTCCGAATAGGTCTCTGGGGGGCGGTAGATGACAGCCAGGTGCAGAGGCAGCGGTGTGACAAACCTCGTAGTAAGCACCTCAAACGAGTTATATTTATTATTTAGGTCCGAGGTAAGGCTAAAGTTTTTGTTGTATATTAGTGCAACACCCCCACCCCTTTTAATGGGACGGGCAATATGCGTTCCCATATAGCCAGGAGGAGACGCCTCACCCAGCGCAAAAAATTTGTCTGGTTTGAGCCAAGTCTCGGCTAGACCAACGACATCAAGATTGTTGTCTCTAATGACTTCATTAACTAATAACGTTTTGGAAGACAATGATCTTATGTTTAAAAAGCCCATATTATAGGTAGTGGGCTGTTTTGAGGAGTTTTTGTTGAAAGTATCCGTAGTAGCAATATTAATAATGTTACGTTTATTATGCGTAGTGCACTTTAAATAATTTCGACCATATCTAGGAATTGATATGACAGGAATTTTTAGATTGTTTGCCACCTCAGTAAAATGCATGTCCACCTCTGACGCAGAAAAAACATTATGTGAGTTGTATATTGTTCTAAGAGAATTGCTATGTGTGCAGGGATTATCCAGCCTGGCACTGGCTAGTTCCAGTTTAACAGACTCCTTATTAGCGCTTCTTTGAGGATTAGCTTTTAGCTTTTTCGTTAGCCCCGCTAACAACAACGCCTTTAGCTTTGTTGTTAGCCCCGCCCGACATCCCCGCTTCTGCTTCCGAGCACACCGCTTACGTCTCTTTCGTTGACGGTCTCCGCTGGTAGTGGACGCCGCTGCTTCAAAGGCCACTGCTGGATGTAGCTCGCAAATAATTCCCAAGCTAGCGAGTAGGTCCACCGTACACGCATCTTTCAGCCCAAAATGGCCCGATCTCTCCACATCCAGAGTCGTAAGTTGGTCGTAAGTGATCACGGAGTGAACACGCTGTGAGCCAGCCATGAATTTGACTGAATTGACGGGTATTTTTGCCAAATCGGTCTACACTTCCAAGAGCGCATGCAAGAAGCTGCCGCCGTGAAGTGCCGCCATCTTGAATCTATATATATATATATATATATATATATATATATATATATATATATATATATATATATATATATATATGCACTACCGTTCAAAAGTTTGGGGTCGCATTGAAATGTCGTTATTTTTGAAGGAAAAGCACTGTACTTTTCAATGAAGATAACTTTAAACTTTGATTGATTGATTGAGACTTTTATTAGTAGGTTGCACAGTGAAGTACATATTCCGTACAATTGACCACTAAATGGTAACACCTGAATAAGTTTTTCAACTTGTTTAAGTCGGGGTGTCATGTCTGTTCATGTTTTTGTTTTGGTCATGCGTCATGTCTGTTCATGTTTTTGTTTTGGCCATGTGTTTGTTTTTTGGACTCTTTTTAGTTCCTGGTTGCACTTCCTTGTTTGGTTTGGTTTCCATGGTCACCCATTAGTTTTCACCTGTCATGTCACGCACCTGTTCACCTGTCTTGTCACGCACCTGTTTTCACTGATCACGTCACTATTTAAATCTGTCTGTTTCTGTTGTTCGTCCTGGCGTCTTCGCACTTTTTCATCACCCTGATTCATGTCATGTTCACAGTTCTTTACCAAGTAAGTTTTTGTTTATTATTGCCACAGTTTGTGTTTTTGTTTTATTGTTCATAGTTTTTGCCATTGTGCAAGTTTTGTTTTCATAGTCAAGTTGTTACCTCCGCTGTGAGCGCCTTTTGTTTGCTTCCTTTTTTTTTTGTAGTTTATTAGTGTCAAAATAAATCATGTATTTAAATTCACGCCTTGCCCGCGCCAATTTTCCTTTGCCTTCCGGAGAAGCAAAACCCAAGAACCCAGTTATGACACGGGGTCCACTTAAATTGATTCATGATACAGATATATACTATCATATATACTATCATCATAATACAGTCATCACACAAGATAATCACAATGAATTATTTACATTATTTACAATCAGGGGTGTGGTGGGGGGGTTAGGATATGGACATCAAGTAGTGGACATAGAGAGAGAGAGAGAGAGAGAGAGAGAGAGAGAGAGAGAGCGAGAGAGAGAGAGAGAGAGAGAGAGAGATCAGAAGGCATAAGAAAAAGTATCTGTATTTGATTGTTTACATTTGCTTGTTAGCAATCCGGGGAGGGTGTTAGTTTAGGGTTGTAGCTGCCTGGAGGTGAACTTTTATTGCGGTTTTGAAGGAGGATAGAGATGCCCTTTCTTTTATACCTGTTGGGAGCGCATTCCACATTGATGTGGCATAGAAAGAGAATGAGTTAAGACCTTTGTTAGTTCGGAATTTGGGTTTAACGTGGTTAGTGGAGCTTCCCCTGGTGTTGTGGTTATGGCGGTCATTTACGTTAAGGAAGTAGTTTGACATGTACTTCGGTATCAGGGAGGTGTAGCGGATTTTATAGACTAGGCTCAGTGCTAGTTGTTTAACTCTGTCCTCCACCTTGAGCCAGCCCACTTTAGAGAAGTGGGTAGGAGTGAGGTGGGATCTGGGGTGGAGGTCTAGAAGTAACCTGACTAGCTTGTTCTGAGATGTTTGGAGTTTAGATTTGAGGGTTTTGGAGGTGCTGGGGTACCAGGCGGTGCATGCGTAATCGAAAAAGGGTTGAACGAGAGTTCCCGCCAGAATCCTCATGGTGCTTTTGTTGACCAGAGAGGAGATTCTGTAGAGAAATCTCGTTCGTTGGTTAACCTTTTTGATTACCTTGGTTGCCATTTTATCACAGGAAAGGTTAGCCTCTAGAATGGAACCTAGGTAGGTGACCTCATCTTTCCTGGTGATAACAATGTCACCCACTTTTATGGTGAAGTCATTGACTTTCTTGAGGTTGATGTGGGACCCAAACAGGATGGATTCTGTTTTACCCAAGTGTATGGATAGCTTGTTGTCAGCGAGCCAGGTGCAAGTTCTACAGAGCTCAGCACTGAGGATTTTCTCCACCTGTGACTTGTCCTTGCCGGATACCAGCAGGGCAGAGTCATCCGCAAACAAAAACAATTCACAGTCGCATGCCGATGACATGTCGTTTATGTATATTAGGAACAGTAAAGGTCCCAATATACTGCCTTGGGGGACTCCACAGCTCACCGAGAGGGGGGGGGGGGACACGGTGCCGTTCACCTCTACCACCTGCTCCCTCCCCTCCAAGTAAGATTGCATCCAGCTCCATGAGATTTTGTTAAATCCGATTGCTCTGAGCTTATCCAACAGTATAGCGTGGTTAACGGTGTCAAAGGCCTTCTGAAGGTCCAGCATGACCATGCCGTAGTATTTGCCCGCGTCCACCTCATGTTTGATGTGGTCGGTCAGATAGAGAAGGCATGTGTCAGTGGAGTGGTTAGTTCTGAAGCCGGATTGGAATTTGTACATGAGTTTATTAGTGGCAAGGTAACTATCGACCTGTTCATAAACATTTTTTTCCATTACTTTCGAAATGGAACTGAGAATAGAAACAGGTCGGTAGTTGCCAGGTTCCAATTTGCTTCCTTTTTTAAAGAGGGGAGTTACTCTTGCAATCTTAAAATCTTTTGGTACTTGGCCTTGTGTAATTGATAGGTTTATTATGTGCGTGATGATCGGGGCAACGATGGAGGCAGAGTCCCTGAGGAATCTGGAGGGAATATTATCAAGGCCGGTGGCCTTGTTAGGGTGGAGCGCGCTCAATTTTTTAAACACCTCATCAGCTGTGACCATTTCTAATTTGAAATCATCGTTGGATACTCCTAGCTTTCTGTAGAAGGCTTTAATGTGTTCTACACCTAAGCGACCAGAGTGGTGGGACAGCTTGTTGACAAGGGTTGCGGCTATGCTGGTGAAAAAGATGTTAAGTCTGCTAGCTACCTCCATTTTGTCTGTAACTAGTCTTAACTTTAAGGAAATACACTCTATACATTGCTAATGTGGTAAATGACTATTCTAGCTGCAAATGTCTGGTTTTTGGTGCAATATCTACATAGGTGTATAGAGGCCCATTTCCAGCAACTATCACTCCAGTGTTCTAATGGTACAATGTGTTTGCTCATTGGCTCAGAAGGCTAATTGATGATTAGAAAACCCTTGTGCAATCATGTTCACACATCTGAAAACAGTTTAGCTCGTAACAGAAGCTACAAAACTGACCTTCCTTTGAGCAGATTGAGTTTCTGGAGCATCACATTTGTGGGGTCAATTAAATGCTCAAAATGGCCAGAAAAAGAGAACTTTCATCTGAAACTCGACAGTCTATTCTTGTTCTTAGAAATGAAGACTATTCCACAAAATTGTTTGGGTGACCCCAAACTTTTGAACGGTAGTATATATATATATATATATATATATATATATATATAAAATGTGTGTGTATTTATATGTATATACATATACATACATATACATATACCGTATAGTACCAAATAAATGCCCTTGGGCAAATAACCGCCCATGTCCTAATAGACCCCATTTTGTGAATTAACCGCCTCTTCCTACTAACCACCTATGTCCAAATAGCTGTCCATGGGCTGTTATTTGCATAATTTAGATTAAAATCATATTGATTTCATTAAAACCAATTTATAAGATAAAAGGAAAAGCAAAGGTGCAGTAGTTCTGGTAATTACGGTAACAGCAGACGCGTGGAGTCCAGAGAGTTACATGACAATCAAAGGCTTAACGAAATCTGTGCCGTGATGGCTTACGTTACGTGGGGATTCTGGGTAATCAACATATTGCAATGGGTCACCGCATATAGCGTGACACACACTCAACGACAACAACAAACCCACGAGGAAAAGTTTCAGCATGGCAAGCAACAGCAGCAGTGAGTTGAATGAACAGGATACCGGTACACAACAACTGATGGACGGGAATACTTTAAGGGGGAAGAAGAACAGAAAGTTTGACTTAAAGTTCAAGCTAGCGGTTGTGAAGTATGCGGAGCAGAATTCTGGTTTGGCAGCAGCCAGGCAGTTTAACGTTGACCCAAAACGTGTACGAGAATGGAAACAAAAAAAGGGAGAACTACTATCTCAGTCGGCCATCGATGGAAAACAGGCTCGCTTATCTGGTGGAGGTAGGAAGAAAGTGAGCGACGAGCTTGATGCTAATTTGTGTCAGTGGATACATCACCTTCGTGGACTGAACCACCGTGTGTCCCGCAAAATGATCATTTTCAATGATTATTTTTCCTGTATGCTGCTTTATTTAAAACTTGGAGTACTGTAGCCTTTATTTTATTTAAGTCACAGTATTATTGTTCTGTTTTGATGGTGGGTTTTATACTTGAGTTCTTGGTACCATAATTTTATTTTTCCCAGTAGGCTGCTTTATTCAAAAAGTTTATTTATTTTTAGTATTGGTATGTTATTTGACAATTGTTGCACTACTGCCATGTTGATAGCCTACCTCATGTTGATCTCTTGTTTTTTTTGTTTGTATGTTTACAATAGCTTTTATATTTAAAGTTTTTTGTACGAAAAGAAAATACTGGAAAGTAACCATTGTAACCAAATAATGGCCTGGTGCAGGCTGGTGCAAAAATAAATAAAAGCCTTGTGCAAATAACCGCCTGCTTCTTTTAAACGCCTGTCTCCAAATCGATTTTGTGAAATAAACGCCCGGGGTACTATTTGTGAATATATATATATATATATATATATATATATATATATATATATATATATATATATATATATATATATATATATATATATATATATATATATATATATATATATATATATATATATATATATATATATAAATACACACTCACACTCACACACACACATATATATATATATATAGATATATATATATATATATATATATATATATATATAATATATATATTATATATATATATATATATATATATATATATATATATACTATATATATATATATATTAGGGTGTGGCAAAAAAATCGTTTCGAATTCGAATCGCGATTCTCACGTTGTGCGATTCAGAATCGATTCTCATTTTTAAAAAATCTATTTATTTTTTTAAAAATGATTTTTTATTTATTTATTTATTTTTGTTAATCAATCCAACAAAGCAATACACAGCAATACCATAACAATGCAATCCAATTCCAAAACCAAACCCGACCCAGCAACACTCAGAACTGCAATAAACAGAGCAATTGAGAGGAGACACAAACACGACACAGAACAAACCAAAAGTAGTGAAACAAAAATGAATATTATCAACAACAGTATCAATATTAGTTACAATTTCAACATAGCAGTGATTAAAAATCCCTCATTGATATTATCATTAGACATTTATAAATAAAGAAAAAAAAGAACAATAGTGTCAGAGTGGCTTACACTTGCATTGCATCTCCTAAACTTTACAACACACTGTGTCCAATATTTTCACAAAGATAAAATAAGTCATATTTTTGGTTCATTTAATAGTTAAAACAAATTTACATTATTGCAATCAGTTGATAAAACATTGTCCTTTACAATTATAAACGCTTTTTACAAAAATCTACTACTCAGACTGGGGTAGATCCTGCTGAAATCCTATGTATTGAATGAACAGAACATCGTTGTGAATGGGGAAAAAAATCGTTTTTGAATCGAGAATCGTGTTGACTTGAAAAAAAAAAAAAGATTTTTAATTGAATCGTGACCCCAAGAATCGATATTGAATCGTATCGTGGGACACCCAAAGACTCACAGCCCTAATATATATATATGTACATATATATATACACTACCGTTCAAAAGTTTGGGATCACATTGAAAAGTCCTTATTTTTGAAGGAAAAGCACTGTACTTTTCAATGAACATAACTTTAAACTAGTCTTAACTTTAAAGAAATACACTCTATACATTGCTAATGTGGTAAATGACTATTCTAGTTGCAAATGTCTGGTTTTTGGTGCAATATCTACATAGGTGTATAGAGGCCCATTTCCAGCAACTATCACTCCAGTGTTCTAATGGTACAATGTGTTTGCTCATTGGCCCAGAAGGCTAATTGATGATTAGAAAACCCTTGTGCAATCATGTTCACACATCTGAAAACAGTTTAGCTCGTTACAGAAGCTACAAAACTGACCTTCCTTTGAGCAGATTGAGTTTCTGGAGCATCTCATTTGTGGGGTCAATTAAACGCTCAAAATGGCCAGAAAAAGATAACTTTCATCTGAAACTCCACAGTCTATTCTTGTTCTTAGAAATGAAGGCTATTCCACAAAATTGTTTGGGTGACCCCAAACTTTTGAACGGTAGTGTATATATATATATATATATATATATACACACACACACACATGTATATATATACACACACACACACACACATATATGTGTGCGTATATATATATGTGTGTATATATATATATACATATATGTACATATATATATTATATATATATTATACTGGAGTGATAGTTGCTGGAAATGGGCCTCCATACACATATGTAGATATTGCACCAAAAACCAGACATTTGCAGCTAGAATAGTCATTTACCACATTAGCAATGTATAGAGTGTATTTCTTTAAAGGCCTACTGAAATGAAATGTTTTTATTTAAACGGGGATAGCAGATCCATTCTATGTGTCATACTTGATCATTTTGCGATATTGCCATATTTTTGCTGAAAGGATTTAGTATAGAACAACGTCGATAAAGTTTGCAGCTTTTGGTCTCTGATAAAAAAAAAAACCTTGCCCCTACCGGAAGTAGCGTGACGTTGTCAGTTGTTCACTCCCTCATATTTTCTTATTGTTTTCAACGCAGCTAGAGCTATTCGGACAGAGAAAGCAACGATTACCCCATTAATTTGAGCGAGGATGAAAGATTCGTGGACGAGGAACGTTAGAGTGACGGACTAGAATGCAGTGAAATACATATTTTTTTTCGCTCTGACCGTAACTTACGTACAAGCTGGCTCATTGGATTCCACACTCTCTCCTTTTTCTATTGTGGATCACGGATTTGTATTTTAATTCACCTCGGATACTATATCCTCTTGAAAATGAGAGTCAAGAACGCGAAATGGACATTCACAGTGACTTTTATCTCCACGACAATACATCGACGAAGCTCTTTAGCATGAGCTAACGTGATAGCATCTGTCTCAAATGCAGATAGAAACAAAATAAATAAATCCCTGACTGGAAGGATAGACAGAAGATCAACAATACTATTAAACCATGGACATGTAACTACACGGTTAATAGATCTCAGCCTGGCAAAGCTTAACAATGCTGTTGCTAACGACGCTAAGGCTGACTTAGCAACTTAGCAACCAGACCTCACAGAGCTATGATAAAAACTTTAGCGCTCCACCTACGCCAGCCAGCCCTCATCTGCTCTGCTCATCAACACCCGTGCTCACCTGCGTTCCAGCGATCGACGGCGCGACGAAGGACTTCACCCGATCATCCGTGCGGTGGCCGCCCACCGGCTAGCATCGGCTAGCGCGTCTGCTATCCAAGTGAGTAGTCCTTGTTGTGTTGCTACAGCCAGGCGCTAATACACCGATCCCACCTACAACTTTCTTCTTTGCAGCCTCCATTATTCATTAAACAAATTGCAAAAGATTCACCAACACAGATGTCCAGAATACTGTGGAATTATGAAATGAAAACAGAGCTTTTTTGTATTGTATTCAATGGGGAAGGCATACCTCTGTTCCCCGGGCTACGTCACGAGCATACGTCATCCTCCGAAGGCTTTTTCAACCGGAAGTGTGGTGGGAAATTTAAAATTGCACTTTATAAGTTAACCCGGCCATATTGGCATGTGTTGCAATGTTAAGATTTCATCATTGATATATAAACTATCAGACTGCGTGGTCGGTAGTAGTGGGTTTCAGTAGGCCTTTAAAGTTAAGACTTCCATCCATCCATGTTCAACCCGGAATGGGGTCGCGGGGACAACAGCTCCAGCAGAGACCCCCAGACTTCTCTCTCCAGAGCAACATTTGCGACTTCCTCCTGGGGAATCCCGAAGCGTTCCCAGGCCAGAGAGGAGATATATCCCCCCATCTGTCCTTGGCCTGCCGCGGGGTCTCCTCCCAGTGGGACGTGCAACGAGGACCTCCCTAGGGAGAGGCTTGTGAGGCATCCGCACGAGATGCCCGAACCACCTAAGCTGGCTCCTTTCCAAGCGAAGGAGCAGCGGCTCTACTCCGAGTCTCTCTCGAGGTGACTGAACTTCTCACCCTATCTCTAAGCGAGATGCAGCCACCCTTCTGAGGAAACTCATTTCGGCCGCTTGTATCCGCGATCTTATTCTTTCGGTCATTACCCACACTTGACCCATCA
>NC_084736.1:39051901-39164401 GCF_033978785.1 Entelurus aequoreus
ATGCTTTCACTTGGAGATAAGACTTCCTTCAGGGATGGGCTTCAGGTCTAAGCCACAAAGCCATATTAAGCTCTTGGCGTGTAACATGTTTAGCCTGGTCCTCCAGTGATAACGATACCTCGTATTGATACTTAATATATGAAGTAATGTCATGTATTTGCCGCAAAAGAGGTGATGATTATTAACGGGGTTCCAAATTATGGACGTACACAGTTAACTGCTCGCTGCCTGTCAGCCGGGGGACCCAAAATAAACACAGTGTAAGTCAGAGGGGGTCGCCATTAAAAGGCATTCATCGGCAATGGCAATCACACGATAAATCGATTTTATCATGAAAATTCAAGGTTTTTTTGTTGCATACAATTTAGAAAAATTTAAAAAATCTATGTTTTTTGTCCTCTTGCACTTGCCATTTTTGTCCCTAGGAGCTTTCGCCCGCCCCTTTAGGTCAGACGCCTAGCAAAACATGGCTAACACAAACGAGAGCGAGACGTTTGTTCCCAAGAAAAGAAAAGAAAAGTGTCATCAGTGGTTTGGTTTTGCGGCAATAGGCGTGGAACAAATGACTGCACGCTGCAAATTTGTTTAAAAAAGGCAGCAGCACGACACACTTATTCCAGCATCTGAAACAATTTTTTGTTGCAGACGATTTAAAAATAATAAAACAATACTGTGTTTCTTTCTCCTCTTGTTCCAGCATTTTTTTTGACCAAGGAGCTGTCACGCCAAATTTCTTCCCCCCTACAAACCCCCCCCCCCCCCCCCCCCCATTTACTTCCGGGGCTGCGTCCAATAAAGTCACAAAGTTGCCGGGGGTCCTTAACCGGCACGCGACTGTCCTGTTTCGCGCCTGTACAAAAAAAAAAACAATAATTGATTTCTTCAGATTCCAGCAGCTGTCAAAGACGAAGTATCCTTCCAGCGACGGGCAGTCAAAGCCGAATTGCTATCGATCGCTGTCAATGACGTAAGAGGAAACATGACCACGGAAGTAAATGGGGGGACGAAGGTTTTTGTAGGGGAGAATAAATTTGGCGTGACAGCGCTTCTGTAGCTCCATCCCGCCCCTTTATTTCAGACGACTAGCAAAACATGGCTAATGCAAACAAGAGCGAGACGTTTGCTCCCAAGCAAAGAAAAGTGTGGTCAGTGGTTTGGTTTTGCGGCAACAGTCGTGGAACAACTGACTGCACGCTGCAAAAATAAAAAAATAAAAATTATTAATAAAAAAGCAGAAGCACAACAAACTTATTCCAACATCTAAAACAGTTTTTTTGCAGACGATTTATAAAATAAAAACCTTGCTGTGTTTTTCCTCCTTTTGTTCCAGCATTTTTTTTTTACCTAGAAGCTTCTGTAGCTGCCGCTCGCCCCTTTATTCCAGAAGCCTTGCAAAACATGACTAACGCAAACAAGAGTGAGACGTTTGTTCCCAAGAAAAGAAAAGAAAAGTGTCATCAGTGGTTCGGTTTTGCGGCAACAGCCGTGGAACAAGTGCAGCACGCTGCAAAGCTTAAAAAATAAAAAATATGAATAAAAAGGCAGAAGCACAACAAACTTATTCCAACATCTGAAACAGTTTTTTGTTGCAGACGATTTAAAAAAATTAAAACCTCTCTGTGTTTTTTCTCTTATTGTTCCAGCATTGTTTTTTACTTAGAAGCTTCTGTAGCTTCCGCCCGCCCTTTTATTCCAGACGCCTAGCAAAACATGGCTAACGCAAACGAGAGTGAGACGTTTTCCCAAGAAAAGAAAAGAAAAGTGTCGTCAGTGGTTTGGTTTTGTGGCAACGGACGTGGAACAAGTGACTGCATGCAGCAGCACTACAAACTTATTTCGGCACCTGAAACAGTTTTTTGTTGCAGACGATTTAAAAAATAAAAACCTCTCTGTGTTTCTTTCTCCTCTTGTTCCAGCATTTTTTTTGACCCAGAGGCTTCTGTAGCTTCCACCTGCCCTCCTATTTCAGACGCCTAGCAAAAAAAAAGTGTTTTGCCTCAAAACTCACTTCCCGTAAATTATGACTGAAGCTATCGATCCTGTTTGAGAACCAGCCAACGAGGTTTCAAGTTTGAAGTCATGTGACACAGATCAGCAAAAAGGAATTGTGTTCTGAGACAGGATCGTTTGCTACAGTATTAATTCGTTTTTAGGAATTGTTTTTTTCTATGCTCACAAATGTGATTTAGGGCTATATAAATAAACATTGATTGATTGATTGATTGATGTAAAAACACAAAATTCAAATGCAAAAAACTTGATTTAGATCAATTCAGTGTGAAAACAAATGAACCTGACTTATTCTTAGTGCTTTCAGCTCCATCTGACTGTCAGTCACAGTGGATCAACCACAACTGACTCACACTTAAGGTGTTAAAACCATCTCATGTCTGCTGTATGCCAAAATTTTGCAGAAGCACTAAAATGTTGCAGTCATTCTGTCAGGAAAAGTGTTAGTTTGGTGTCTCTTGTCAGCTACCTTGAAGTGTGCATGACCACCTCTTCATGTCACAGAGAGCTGGTCTGCAGAAAGTGTCAAACTCCTTTTCATGAAGGGCCACATGGCAGTTATGGATGCCTTCAGAGGGCCGCACGTAACAGTAAATGTAGGACAGGCTAACCTCCTCCAACCTCAGAGGACAAAGCTCCGAACTATGGGAGACAAGGCTTTCTGCTCCGCCGCGACTAGTCTGTGGAACGCTCTCCCTGACCACCTGTGGGCACCACAGACTGTGGATGCTTTTAACAAAGGCTTAAAAACCCTTCTTTTTTAAAAAAGCATTTCGTTAGATATATGTGTGCTAGTTCTAGCTATTAGGCTGTTCTAGTTTTTATTTTATTTTACTATTTATTTTACTCGTTGGGGGCAGCTATTTGTGGTTCTAGTGTTGTTGGTTTTTTTTAATGCACTGTAACACTTTGAGGTTGTTTGTTCAATGTAAAGTGCTTTTACAAATAAAATCTATTATTATTATTATTATTATTACAACAAGGACACTCAACAACAGCACATTATTTGTAGAATACAAATAGCGGTTTGCAAAAAATGTTTTTAAGAACAATTAGGCGATGAGGTCGCGACTTGTCCAGGGTGTACCCCGCCTTCTGCCCGAATACAGCTGAGATAGGCTCCAGCACTCCCCGCGACCCCAAAAGGAACAAGCGGTAGAAAATGGATGGATGGATAGGGGACATTGTGAAATTTCCCACGGCACATCAGTCAATATCTTACGGCACACTAGTGTTCCGTGGCACAGGGGTTGAAAAACACTGCCCTAGAGCATGGAGAAGGGCCTCTGCATCTGCCGACAAGTTGGATGGTATAGCAATGTCATCTGCAAAATCAAAATCTGTGATGTATTTCGCCGGGTGTCTGCGGCTAGTTCGGGGCTTTAGTAGCAGCCCATGTTGTTGCTATGTTAGCATCAAGAGAGACGCGGAGGACGTAATGGAGGACGATGATAAAAAGAAAAGGGGCTAGAGTGTCTCCCTGTAAAACGTCAGCGCTGATTTCAAACGACCCAGTTTCTCCGTCAGGGGCTTTGATTGATTGATTGAAACTTTTATTAGTAGATTGCACAGTACAGTACATATTCCGTACAATTGACCACTAAATGGTAACACCCGACCAAGTTTTTCAACTTGTTCAAGTCGGGGTCCACGTTAATCAATTCATGGTAAATGGGTGATAACTCTTGTACTGGTATTGGTGTAAAGAGCCTTCATGGTCAGAACAATCTCGTCTAGAAGACCATAGCGGGGGTAGAATGATAAACATGACCTCTCTGTTGACAGGATCGAAGGCTTTTTTGAAGTCAAAGAAACAGTAATGTAAGGTCTTTCTTTTACGTTCCTCATTACTTCCACCATCCTCCTCAATGATAGGATTTGCGAGAGAGTAGAACGTCCTCTATGAAAGTTGTTCATATTGGCACGGAGATCTACTTTGGGGACAAATCTGTTTAGGAGCGTCTTGTTGTATAACTTGGCCGCTATGGCAGTTAAGGAGATCCCGCGGTAATTGTCATGGAGAATAAGATTTCCCTTCTTTGGGACATGTCGAGTGTACGAGGATAGCCAGAGTGAGGGTGCTTCATGGGAGGTATACACATGATTGCAAATCTCCAGAAGAAGCGGATGGAAGGTCTTATGAATCTACCATGAACGTGGACCCCGACTTAAACGAGTTGAAAAACTTATCTGGGTGTTATCATTTAGTGGTCAATTGTACGAATAAGTACTGTACTGTGCAATCTACTAATACAAGTTTCAATCAATCAATCAATTATCTTTCCAGATCAGTGGGGGAATATTGTCAGGACCAGGGGACTTCTTGCTTTTCAGTCCAGAGGAGGCTGTTTCAAGTTTGCTGACTGGGAACGGAAACGCATTGATGTTGCGATTGCTGGCAAATACCCGGGGGCACAGTATTGAAGAATTGAAGACGCATTTGTCGTCTACGCAACTTAAAAACCCAAATTACACCCATTTAAATCCAATACAAACAATGATGGGGAAAAATGCGTGTTTGGCGCATTTGGGACGTGGGCCGTGTCGTTTGGACACCCCTGAGTTAACGCATGTGATCAATCACAAAAACTAATCGCATCAATCAAGTATGCATGCAGATTAATCACAATATATATTTTGAGCGTACATGCTGCTTGAGGTAAAACTGGTACCAAGTTTTGAGCAAATAAATTACCCTGCATTCAAGTAAAACATTTAAAAAATGTTTATATGACATTCTGACAATCAAGCTAGGCATAGTCCTGACCATGGAGCAGAGGGTATACGTCTCGGGGGGCTAAAGGTTGCGTCACTGCTGTTTGCAGATGATGTGGTCCTGATGGCACCTTCGATTTGTGACCTTCAGCTCTCACTGGATTGGTTCGCAGCCGAGTGTTCAGCGGCTGGAATGAGGATCAGCATCTCCAAATCTGAGACCATGGTTCTCAGCAGGAAAACGATGGTTTGTACAGTCCAGGTAGAGAACGAGACTCTGTCCCAGGTGGAGGAGTTTAAGTATCTCGCGGTCTTGTTCATGAGTGAGGGAAAGATGGAGAAGGAAATCAGCCGGAGAATTGGAGCAGCTGGGGCAGTATTGCAGTCTCTTCGCCGCACTGTTGTGACGAAACAAGAGCTGAGCCAGAAGGCAAAGCTCTCAGTCTACCGAGCTATCTACATTCCTACTCTCACCTATGGTCATGAAGTGTGGGTAATGACCGAAATAATAAGATCGCGGATACAAGCGGCCGAAATGAGTTTCCTCAGAAGGGTGGCTGGCATCTCCCTTAGAGATAGGGTGAGAAGTTCAGTCACCCGAGAGAGACTCGGAGTAGAGCCGCTGCTCCTTCGCTTGGAAAGGAGCCAGCTTAGATGGTTCGGGCATCTCGTGCGGATGCCTCACCAGCGTCTCCCTAGGGAGGTCCTCGTCGCACGTCCCACTGGGAGGAGACCCCGCGGCAGGCCAAGGACCAGATGAGGGGGATTACATCTCCTCTCTGGCCTGGGAACGCTTCGGGATTCCCCAGGGGCAAGTTGCTAATATTGCTCTGGAGAGAGAAGTCTGGGGGTCTCTGCTGGAGCTGTTGTCCCCGCGACCCCATTTCGGATAAGCGGTTGAAGATGGATGGATTCTGACAATAGAATTACATTTGTATCCCAATAGTGGGAAGCTAATTTCAATTATACAAGCTACAGTAGAAAGGCGATTCACATGGCCCCATTAGTATCTGTCTACCTGACACATGAAACGTGACAAATTGGGGAGTGCACCATCCGCTTTAGCTGCCAGATGGCCGTAGAGCAGGAGTGCCAAAAGTGGGGCCCGCGGGCCAAATTTGGCCCGTTGTGTCATTTGGAAAGGGTGTCTACCAAAGGTGACTCATTCTACTGACCTCTCTGCACAATCATTGATGGCAAAGCTGCACTGTAGAATAAAAATGGTTGTACATTTTTTGGTGAAAAAAATCCGGCAGGTCCGGTGCCAAAATTTTACCATTAAAATAACAGGTTTTAGATTTACAGTAATGCATTGTAAAGAAAAATGGACATCGACTTTATGGTTTAAAACTGGCAGCTCAGCCACTTGAAATTGAGCATAAAACAACAGTGGTGCAGTTTTAAAATTTACAGGAATTTGGTGTAAAAAAACAATACTTTTTACGTAACAATTCTGGTGACTGAACTGCCAACTTGTCTTTTTTTACGGTAAAATCTACAGATTTTGTTATATTTTGAAAGGCTAACTAGTCGCATTTGAGTTTAAGAGCCCTTGCTGTACGGTAAAATTGTGACTTTTTCACGCTCTGTGGAAAAAGATCATCTTGGTCCGGTAATGAAAACCAAAACACTTGGAAATGTAGCATCTGCATGTCAGATGTGTCTTGGTCAAATTTGAAAGCAATCAGATTAAATATCTAGAACAAACTGGTTTCAGTACAACACGTGGAAATGGGGAAATCTGCAGAAAATGAACATTTTGACTGTTTTGAGGCTTAAAATGTTAATAAAAGATGCAGAGTTGCATGATAACTGAATGCGACAATCTCTCCTACCAATTAGTTATTGCCAGTAGGAATCTAAATTCCTCACTCCTGGTGCTGTTGCATGGTAGAAATTGTTTGGCCCAAGGACCAGTGGCACATTTTCACTTCGGCTCATGGAGGCAAAATGTTTGGGCACCTTGACCTTCAAGTGTTTAAATGTGTTTTATGGCAATTCCAACTCTGACCACGGCGTCAGTTGCTATGTAGAGTGGCACTTTCCATCATTTTCAGCAGACTGCATTGCAAAATTATGAACCCCTATGCTCCTCTCACGCGAGATCCACCCAGGAATGGGACCAAATGAATCCCTTCCTTACTGTAGTAATAACCTGTGATTAATCATGATTAATAAGAGTTAAAAAATTGTGATTAATCATGATTTTGATTACTCATGATTAATCAGAGTTAAAAATTGTGATTAATCATGATTCATCTAAATTCAATCTGATTTAAAAGCAGTAATTAGTATACAATTGTTATTAATTATTATAATTCTTTATACAAACTGATGAATAACTTGCTTTGAAACCATAAACCAGAGTGACAAGTAAATACAGTCCCGTAAATTCCAGACTACAAGCCGATAATTTTTTCCTACACTTTGGAGCCTGCGGCTTATAAGACGGTGCAGCTAATTCATGGATTTTTCTTTGCTGATGGTTTAAAAAAACAACAAAGCAATTACACTGAAAATGTGTGCTATTGTTTCTGCTACGGGGCCATCTTTCGGACGAGTTAGCTCACTGCGGGTCCTGCAAGCGCCCTTCTGTTTAGACTGAGCCTTCAACCGGAAGTAGAAGTCCTGTCCTGTCTTCTAGCCGTCCATAGCGTTTCTACTCGTAAGTATACTTCTTTCATCACTCCAAGCAACGTTTGTAAGTTTTACAATAAAACTAAAACAATTCGTACTTACCAAAGCGTCCCATCTGTGATGTCTGTAGCAGTGTCTTCGTGCATATTTGCACGTGCTACCGTAATGTAATCAAGCTAGCGTCGTTAGCATTAGCTCATATGCTAACACGTTTACAAGTGTTTGTGTTAGTATTATTAACTTACAACAGCATTCTTTTTGTATTGTTTCAGTTTCGTCAATTCTCTAAAACGTTAGAGTGGAGTTATTGAGTCTGTTTAGCTGATTGGAGAGCTAGCGTCCGCAGCTAGTGGGTCCATGACCATGACTTCTGTTTTGTTTGATCAGCCGTTTTACTGCTGTGTTACAGACAGTGTTTAGAAACAATTAAGGTATGTTAATAAACATTTACAGAATATTTCTGTGTAAATATTTCTTATATATCTGCGACTTATTGTCCGGTGCCGTTAATATATGGAAAATATGTTTTACTTAAAAAATGTAGTGGGTGCGGCTTATATCCCGGTGCGCCATATAGTCCAGACTACGGTTGTACGGTATATCAGTACTAGTATAGTATCGCGGTACTAATGAATAAAAAACGGTACTATACTGAAAAGTACTAGTTCCCGGGCATGACGGCGTCTTGTCACGTCGTGACATTGCTGGTTTTACGAGCAGAGGAGCATGTTCGGCAGCGCACACACACAGAGTCCTTACAAGCAGACACAGTGTGTAGACAGAAAAGGGAGAATGGATGCATTTTGGTGTAAAAAGTAAAAATAAAGGTGAAGTTATAACACTGAAACACCCTCAGGAAGAGGTGCTTTAAGACATGGCTAGCTAGCTAGCAGCTAACATCCATCCACAGTGTTTTATCTACTTCTAAATCACTAATCCTGGCCTCCATGGCAACAAATGAAGTATGTTTCTTACAAGTACCATTATCACTGAAGGACGAGGAATAGCTAAACATGCTTCACTACACACCCTAGGAGGATACAATAGCTCACCGGCATCACTGCTAATGACACCGTTCCTGAATGTAAACAAATGCCATGGGTGGATCTACACCTGACATCCACTGTAATGATACCAAGTACAAGAGCATATGTAGTCCATACTACTGTGATTACATCAATATTTCTTAGCATCACAAAATCTTTTTTCGTTTTTTCAAACTTCATATTATGTTTATAAAGTCAGTAAATACGTCCCTGGACACATGAGGACTTTGAATATGACCAATGTATGATCCTGTAACTACTTGGTATTGGATCGATACCTAAATGTGTGGTATCATCCAAAACTAATGTAAAGTATCAAAGAAGAGAAGAATAAGTGATTATTACATTTTAACAGAAGTGTAGATAGAACATGTTGAAACAGAAAATAAGCAGATATTAACAGTAAATGAACAAGTAGATTAATAATCAATTTTTACAGTTTGTCCCTCATAATGTAGACAAAATAATAGGTAGATAAATGACACAATATGTTACTGCATACGTCAGCAGACTAATTAGGAGTCTTTGTTTGTTTACTTACTACTAAAAGACAAGTTGTCTAGTATGTTCACTATTTTATTTAAGGACTAAATTACAATAATAAGGCAGCACGGTGGCAGAGGGGTTAGTGCGTCTGCCTCACAATACGAAGGTCATGAGTAGTCGGCCTCAGGATCTTTCTGTGTGGAGTTTGCATGTTCTCCCCGTGACTGCGTGGGTTCCCTCCGGGTACTCCGGCATCCTCCCACCTCCAAAGACATGCACCTGGGGATAGGTTGATTGGCAACACTAAATTGGCCCTAGTGTGTGAATGTGAGTGTGAATGTTGTCTGTCTATCTGTGTTGGCCCTGCGATGAGGTGGCGACTTGTCCAGGGTGTACCCAGCCTTCCGCCCGATTGTAGCTGAGATAGGCTCCAGCACCCCCGCGACCCCGAAGGGAATAAGCGGTAGAAAATGGATGGATAGATTACAATAATAAACATATGTTTCATGTACACTAAGATTGTTTGTTACAATAAAGACAATAATGACTTTTTTTGTGGTCCTCTTTATTTAGAAAAATATTGAAATACATGTTGGTACCGGTACCAATATATTGGTATCAGGACAGCCCTAGTCAGGACAATACAGTAAATATTTTAGTGTAGAAAAATGTGGAGTACATGTTCATATAATGTTTGTTGCATGATCAGATAATAGTAAAGTCAAAATACATGCAATTGCATGCAGTAGGCCGACATGCAAAAATAAAAATACATTTAGTAAGAAAAATGAAAGGCTCTACTGACTCACATTTTTTCTTGGCTGTCGTGGCGGGCCTTATTGAAGGATGTAGCGGGCCAGTTCTGGCCCTCGGGCCTTGACTTTGATACCTGACTCATCTCATGGTGGCACCTTCCTATCCTACCTGGCTGTCGCTGGAATGGAAAGTAAAAGTGACCTCGGCACACCAAGTAAGAGAAGACAAATCCCTGTGATTATCCAGAAGAAGTGGCTAAGATTTCCCCTGAGAGGATTTCCCAGAATCAACACTTCGGCAGGCAGCCTTCGTTTGGTCACTTTATGAACGCAGCTTTTTTTTCTTTTTTTTTTTAGCTGTAAAAGGCCTCATTTTCATGAGGTCAAAGGGTTTATTGAAGGTTGGGCGCATGAAAGCTCTGCTGACCAGGAGCAGCTGCTTCATATCAAGTCAATGTGCTCCCTCAAACGTTGAAACCCTAAAATACGCTCGTTTAATCACGCGGTCTCTCTGCTACTCTCAAGTGTGAGCAGCATCGTACATGAAGAGGAAGTATAAATAAATGAGTTGAAGGCGACCTGTTGAGCATGCAGAGGTGCAAAGTAGCTGAGAACAGGTGGATGCTCCATTTGGGGCCCTGCAGGCACCTGTGTCATCACGGTCCATTATGTCATCCGTCAATGTACCAACTCAACTGCAGTGCACCCTCAGGTTGGACGAGGGCGCTTTTGAACTGGAGCTTTCGCAAACATGTATGAAAAGGGAAAAATCTGTTTTTTGTTTTAATATATTTTCTGTAGGAGGACAAACAAGCCACAAACGTTCCTAATTGTTAGAAATTCTACTGTTGATGTCAAACATGATTCTCTGATGAGAGTATTTAGCGAGCAGTGTTTCGTCCTGTGGTGTTTTGTTATTGTACTTTTGTGCTCGTCACAGATTGTCCATAACAAACACCATGTTCAAACATAAGGGTGTCCAAATGTGCCCTTGGCACCAGGACACCCTCGGCCGCAGTTCCATGATCGACTTTGTAGTTGTGTCATTGGATTTGCTGCCTCATGTTTTGGACATTCGGGTGAAGAGAGGGGCGGAGCTTTCTACCGATCACCACCTGGTGGTGAGTTGGCTCCGATGGTGGGGGAGGATCCCGGACAGACCTGGCAGGCCCAAACACATTGTGAGGGTCTGCTTGGAACGTCTAGCAGAGTCTCCTGTTGGAGAGAGTTTCAATTCCCACCTCCGGAAGAACTTTGAACATGTCACGAGGGAGGTGCTGGACATTGAGTCCGAGTGGACCATGTTCCGCACCTCTATTGTCGAGGCGGCTGATTGGAGCTGTGGCCGCAAGGTAGTTGGTGCCTGTCGTGGCGGTAATCCTAGAACTTGCTGGTGTCCACCAGCGGTGAGGGATGCCGTCAAGCTGAAGAAAGAGTCCTATCGGATGCTTTTGGCTCATAGGACTCCGGAGGCAGCGGACAGGTACCGACAGGCCAAGCGGTGTGCGAAGTGTGGGAAGAGTTCGGGGAAGCCATGGAAAACGACTTCCGGACGGCTTCGAAGCGATTCTGGACCACCATCCGCCGCCTCAGGAAGGGGAAGCAGTGCACTGTCAACACCGTGTATGGTGAGGATGGTGTTCTGCTGACCTCGACTGCGGATGTTGTGGATCGGTGGAGGGAATATTTCGAAGACCTCCTTAATCCCACCAACAAGTCTTCCTATGAAGAAGCAGTTCCTGGGGAATCTGTGGTTGGCTCTCCTATTTCTGGGGCTGAGGTTGCTGAGGTAGTTAAAAAGCTCCTCGGTGGCAAGGCCCCGGGGGTGGATGAGATCCACCCGGAGTTCCTTAAGGCTCTGTATGCTGTGGGGCTGGACATGGTTGACAAGACTCTGCAGCATAACGTGGATATCGGGGGCGGTACCTCTGGTTTGGCAGACCGGGGTGGTGGTTCCTCTCTTTAAAAAGGGTAACCGGAGGGTGTGTTCCAACTTTCGTGGGATCACACTCCTCAGCCTTCCCGGTAAGGTCTGTTCAGGTGTACTGGAGAGGAGGCTACGCCGGACAGTCGAACTTCGGATTCAGGGGGAACAGTGTGGTTTTTGTCCTGGTCGTGGAACTGTGGACCAGCTCTATACTCTCGGCAGGGTCCTTGAGGGTGCATGGGAGTTTACCCAACCAGTCTACATGTGCTTTGTGGACTTGGAGAAGGCATTCGACCGTGTCCCTCGGGAAGTCCTGCGGGGAGTGCTCAGAGAGTATGGGGTATCGGACTGTCTGATTGTGGCGGTCCGCTCCCTGTACGATTAGTGTCAGAGCTTGGACCGCACTTCCGGCAGTAAGTCGGACACATTTCCAGTGAGGGTTGGACTCCGCCAGGGCTGCCCTTTGTCACCGATTCTGTTCATAACTTTTATGGACAGAATTTCTAGGCACAGTCAGGGCTTTGAGGGAATCCGGTTTGGTGGCTACAGGATTAGGTCTCTGCTTTTTGCAGATGATGTGGTCCTGATGGCTTCATCTGGCCAGGATCTTCAGCTCTCATTGGATCGGTTCGCAGCCGAGTGTGAAGCGACTGGGATGAGAATCAGCACCAGTCCGAGTCCATGGTTCTCGCCCGGAAAAGGGTGGAGTGCCAACTCCGGGTTGGGGAGGAGACCCTGCCCCAAGTGGAGGAGTTCAAGTACCTCGGAGTCTTGTTCACGAGTGGGAGAAGAGTGGATCGTGAGATTGACAGGCGGATCGGTGCGGTGTCTTCAGTAATGCGGACGCTGTATCGATTCGTTGTGGTGAAGAAGGAGCTGAGCCGGAAGGCAAAGCTCTCAATTTACCGGTCGATCTACGTTCCCATCCTCACCTATGGTCATCAGCTTTGGGTTATGACCGAAAGGACAAGATCACGGGTACAAGCGGCCGAAATTAGTTTACTCCGCCGGGTGGCGGGGCTCTCCCTTAGAGATAGGGTGAGAAGCTCTGCCATCCGGGAGGAGCTCAAAGTAAAGCTGCTGCTCCTCCACATAGAGAGGAGCCAGATGAGGTGGTCCGGTCATCTGGTCAGGATGCCACCCGAACGCCTCCTTAGGGAGGTGTTTAGGGCACGTCCGACCGGTAGTAGGCCACAGGGAAGACCCAGGACATGTTGGGAAGACTATGTCTCCCGGCTGGCCTAGGAACGCCTCAGGATCCCCCGGGAAGAGCTGGACGAAGTGGCTGGGGAGAAGGAAGTCTGGGCTTTCCTGTTTAGGCTGCTGCCTCCGAGACCCGACCTCGGATAAGCGGAAGAAGATGGATGGATGGATGGATGGATGTTTCGTCCTGCTAATTTCGGCGGTCCTTGAACGCACCATAGTTTGTTTACAGGTAGTTTCTCAGACGCTGCCACAGAAAGACGTGTTTTATCGCCTTTTTTGTCTCATTTTGTCCACCAAATGTTTTATACTGTGCGTGAACGCACAAAGGTGATCTTTGTTGATGTTATTGACTTGTGTGGAGTGCTAATCAGGCATATTTGGTCAGTGCATGACTGCAAGCTAATCCATGCTAACATGCTTTTTGAGGCTAGCTGTATGTACATATTGCATCATTATGCCTCATTTGTAGGTATATTTTAGTTCATTTAATTTCCATTAGTTATGTCCTCTGTGTATTTAATTTATATGTGCATGTCTCATAACACATTATCGGTATGTAATATTGGCTGCATTTCTCATAGTGGTTTGTGTGCCATGTTGTTCCAGACCACAGCAAACGTTACCATGTTGTTCCAGACCACAGAAAACGTTACCATGTTGTTCCAGACCAGAGCAAACGTTAGCCAGCTTACAAAGATTGTAATAAATCCATTAGAAGAAGACAGCCTGCAATTTCCTTTAACTTGGACACACACATCTATACCTTTGGCCATTCTAAGACAGTCATTTCGCAAGGGGCCAACAGGCTGTTCACAAGGGGCCAACAGGCTGTTCAACGCAATGGAAGGATTGGGTCGTGCTGTGGGATCACAGACTGGAGCGATTGCTGATTGGAATCGCAAGGTGGATTCCATCTTGATGAAGTTAGAGAAAGAATAAATTAGAATTGTCAGAGCCAGCATACAGAGCAGGAATGTCATTGTTTTGACTGCTCGAAGAAAAAACAACATCTTAATCTACGATTTGACTCCCTCGAATGGCCTTGAGGAACAGGCTGTTTGAAAACACTCCCCTGAGGACTCCTCAAAGATGGACGCTTTTGACCTTCCCTTTTTTTTTCAAAAGCACCTGGGTCGGACTCTTGAACTCTTGAACTCTTGGGGCCGGCCTCGGCCCATAAAGACAATTCCAACATCTCACCCAAGTTAATTGGGCATACATGCACGCACACACCCCTCCCCAAATCAACGCCTTCACCACTGCTTAATTCCTCCGGGGTTGTGGGGGCTGAGTAGCGCTCAACAGCAGCTGCCGGCCTCCAAGGTCCTGTTGGATGACTCTGTTGCGAGTTCTTGTGATTACATGTACCATGTTTATGTGTGCCATGCTATGTGAGGTTTTTTCCTCGGACTCAGTCTGGACCATTTCTGAGGGTCCAGCCTCAGACTGATATTTTTTTTACTCTTCCCCCCTTCCCCAATGTCACTTTTTTCCCACCTTTTTAAGGAGCGCCCTAAGTGGCTGATCCGTTGGCGGTCCCGTCTTGTCTCCCTGTAACGTATGTCTGCTCTTAGCGGGATTGTGCCGAAAATGTAATTTCTGTTCTTATGTGTCTTGTACATGTTAAGAATGGACAAATAAAGCTGCTCTGCTCTGCTCTCTGCTAGAGGAGTTATCTGACCCCATGCGATCACTTCAGCAGCACTTAGAGCGGACTCAGCCAAACTACCTCTAGGTCAGGGGTCGGCAACCTTTACCACTCAAAGAGCCATTTTGGCAAGTTTCACAAATTAAAGAAAATAATGGGAGCCACAAAAAATTTTTTAAAATTTAAAATGAAAAACACCGCATACAAAGCTTAAATTGCTTTGTGCTATGTTAACCAGGGGTCTCAGACACACACACCGGCATGCAACTTAATATGGAGATTTGATGTTAGTGCGGCCCGCAAGTTTTGAATGAATGGCGCTTGATAGCGTCATTCTTTCCAACGCTCTCATTATTTCCGGGAGACTCCCGAATATCAGGACGTGCTGGCACTGCTTTTAGCGCCCTCTACAGCCTGCCCAAACAATGTACCTGCTCGATCACATGTAGAATGCAGCTTCAGCTTGCTCACGTAAGTGACAGCAAGGCGTACTAGTTCAACAGCCACACAGCTTACACTGACGGTAGTCGTACAAAAACAACTTTAACACTGTTACGTTACAAATATGCGCCACACTTTGAACCCACACCAAAAAAGAATGACAAACACATTTCTGGAGAACATCTGCACTGTAACGCAACATAAACACAACACAACAAATACCCAGAATCCCATGCAGCCCTAACTCTTCCGCTCAACCGACGCACGGAGGGGGGGAAGGTTGATGTGTGGGGGGTTTGGTGGTAGCGGGGGTGTATAATCTAGACCGGAAGAGTTAGGGCTGCATGGGATTCTGGGTATTGGTTGTGTTGTGTTTATGTTGTGTTACGGTGCGGATGTTCTCCAGAAATGTGTTTTTCATTCTTTTTTGGTGTGGGTTCACAGTGTGGCGCATATTTGTAACATAACAGTGTTAAAGTTGTTTTATACGGCTACCGTCAGTGTAAGCTGTGTGGCTGATGAGTAAGTATGCTTTGCTGTCTCCTACGTGTGCAAGTAAAATCTACATACAACATGTGGCCGGGCTGGCATGCTGTTTGTAAATGCTGTAGAGGACAATTACTGCAGTGCAATTATGGCATGCCCTTAATTTAGTAATTAGAGTGAAAATAGGATTATATTTGCCCTGGGAGTTTTCTAGGAGAGGCACTGAGATCCATAAGTCTCCTGGGAAAATCGGGGGTCGGCAAGTATGCAGCTGAGCCGCATCAGAGTGGTCAAAGAGCCGCATGCGGCTCCGGAGCCGCGGGTTGCCCACCCCTGCTCTAGGTAATGTTGCAGTTTTCAATGCCAACAAAGCCATTGACTCAAAAAACAATGTGAGTTAAGGATCCACTTTTCCAAAAATGTGCTAGCTTGATGGGCTTGATTAGCTTTGCTACTGACATGCTACTGATTAGCATTAGCGATTTTACATGGCGATTTCAAATCTCCCAAATTTGTTAATGAAAATTATAAATAAGATGCACGTTACAATCAAACAGCTGGTGCTTAATAGCTACATTACTTACAGTATTAACACTTTGTAGGGCGCAACAAAAACCTAGGTTTAGAAAAGACTGAACGAACTCGCCAACTTACCATATACTATACTCTACTACAATATAATGTCTTGTACTTGCAACTTTAATTGAGACTGAGAAATGTGACAATAAAACAATTGATTTTTGAAATGTATCAGCACACACATAAATACGAAAATCTGTACCATATCGGTTCAAATGTGACTGGCGGCTAGTTTCCAACCATTGATGTAATTGACTGTCATCCAGCCAAATATTCCGTGTATTACTGCACAGTGATCACTCTAAGGCCCCGTTTACATTAAGCCGGATGACTCCTTAAACTAATAATTATTTAGCCTAAGCCCCGTTTCAGCCACACTAAACCAGCGTTTAAGGTTCCCCTCCTTGGATAAGTTTTTACACTGGTAAGTATGCCGTGTATTTCTTGAATCTACGGCTGTTAGCTTTGTATGGACTCATCAATCGTTTATAAGTGGAGTTCGGAGAGGAAGTGACATCAGAAAGACCACGCCTCACACAGGAGGTGACGTCAGAAAGAATGCGCCACAGCCAGCTTCATAACAAGCGGTTTCCACTCGGAGGAAACAGCTAGAAATATGGAGGTGAGTCATCCAGACATGTCGTGTTTCCCCAACTTCTACATGTACAGACGCTTGTGGAAATCACACATGAATACCTTAAGAGAAAGCCATTGCAGCTAATTGGGATACAACACTTCTCAGACGGCAACATAGCCATGTTGCGTTTTGGATAAGGCCTGGAAGAACGGCAGCCTGGTGGGATATGTTTGTCACCAAGTCTGTTGTGTCAGAGAAACGGCAAGAGAACTTTCCAATGTCCAGGTCAGCTGTGATTCTACTTAGCAAAAAACTTGGTCCATTTGTCAAAGGGGACATAGGCGCCAATCCCGTGGGTGCTTCAAGGCCCGAGCACCCACATGGGATTGATGGCAAATTCTTTCTCAACCTCCAGTGTTGCTTTTTGTGCAAGTTCTTAAATGTAACTTATCTGAACAATATCCAGTGTTGTGGTATTTCAATGAACTGGAATCCAGTGTGACTATTGTAGTGAATCACACCTGAGACATCATACATTAATCACATCTTTATCAGACATGTAAACAATGTGATAAAGAACATTTGACAACAATCAATCTAGAGATCTAGATATCTGGTTAGGACACTCCTCACTCTTTTGCCTTCACCTTCATTGTCCATTCCTTTTTGATGACTTTATATACTCTGGACCTAGACGTTGAGTCTGTGACATACATGGCGAACAATAACTGATACAGTCTGCTTTGCCAGTCCAAAATAACTTGCCGTTTTCCGTAGTCTTCCCTCGACGGCCAGGTAATACAAACATACCTTTTTTTAATCACATCCACAGGAGCCCGCATTCCCGTTGACTCTCCTTCGACAAATGGACTAAGTTTTTCACTAAGTAGAATCACAGCTGACATTGGAAAGTTCACGTGCCGTCTGAGAAGTGTTGTATCCCAAATAGCTGCAAAGGCTTTCTCTTAAGGTATTCATGTGTGATTTCCACAAGCGTCTGTACATGTAGAAGAAGGAGAAACAGTGTTTCTAGTGTTTACCTCCGAGTTACAAAACCGCTTTATTATGAAGCTGGCTGTGGCGCATTCTTTCTGACGTACCTTCCTGTGTGGGGCGCGGTCTTTCTGGCGTCACTTCCTCTCCGAACTCAGTTTATAAACGATCAATGAGTCCATACAAAGCTAAGAGCCGGAGATTCAAGAAATTAACGGCGCACTTATCCTTGTAAAAATTTGTCTAGGGAGGGGAACCTTAAACGATAGTTTAGTGTGGCTGAAAGGGGCTTAGGCTAAATAATTATTTGTTTAAGGGGTTATCCGGCTTAGTGTAGACATAGCCTCAGAAAAGTAGCATCAGTAGCAGGTATAAATGGACTTGGGTCTTTTTATGTGTTAATGCGTTAGAAATTGGCGACAATTAATCAGGGAGGGGAAGAAAGATGCAAGGTGAGGTAAGAAAATGCGTGTAAAAGTGGACTCCCATTTTGTTTGATCAACCCTTATACTGCCGTGTTACAGACACCGTTTGGAAACAATTAAGGTATGTAAATAAACATTTACTAAATATTTCATTTCACAACGTATGTATCTGCGACTTATAGTATATATATTATATATATATATATATATATACTAAAGTAATGTCCAATCATTACCTTATAAAATTCGAAGTTCTGACTCATTGTCAACAAATTAATAATAATAATAACTACTATAGCAGCCGCAACATTAATGCTGCCACAACGACGACTCTTGCTGGCCTACTGCCTTCGGTAATGGCACCATTCCCAAATTATGTCGGCTCTATTGATAACCTCACTAACAACTTTAATGACGCCCTGCGCAATACCATTGATAGTATAGCACCGCTAAAGCTAAAAAGGGCCCCTAAAAGGCGTACCCCATGGTTTACAGAAGAAACTAGAGCCCATAAATTATCATGTAGAAAGCTGGAACGCAAATGGCGCGCGACTAAACTTGAGGTCTTCCATCAAGCATGGAGTGATAGTTTAATAACTTATAAACGCATGCTTACCTTAGCTAAAGCTAAATATTACTCAAATCTCATCAACCTCAACAAAAATGATCCTAAATTTTTGTTTAGTACAGTAGCATCGCTAACCCAACAAGGGACTCCTCCCAGTAGCTCCACCCACTCGGCAGATGACTTTATGAATTTCTTTAATAAGAAAATTGAAGTCACTAGAAAGGAGATTAAAGACAATGCATCCCAGCTACAACTGGGTTCTATTAACACAAATACGACTGTATATACGACGGATACCGCCCTCCAAAATAGGTTCTCTCTCTTTGATGAACTAACATTAGAGGAATTGTTAAGATGTGTAAATGGGACAAAACAAACAACATGTATACTTGACCCATTTCCTGGGAAACTTATCAAGGAGCTTTTTGTACTATTAGGTCCATCAGTGCTAAATATTATAAACTTATCACTTTCCTCTGGCACTGTTCCCCTAGCATTAAAAAAAGCGGATATTCATCCTCTACTCAAAAGACCTAACCTCGATCCTGACCTCATGGTAAACTACCGGCCGGTGTCCCACCTTCCGTTTATCTCGAAAATCCTCGAAAAAATTGTTGCACAGCAGCTAAATGAACACTTAGCGTCTAACAATCTCTGTGAACCTTTTCAATCCGGTTTCAGGGCAGATCACTCTACGGAGACAGCCCTCGCAAAAATGACTAATGATCTATTGCTAACGATGGATTCTGATGCGTCATCTATGTTGCTGCTTCTTGATCTTAGCGCCGCTTTCGATACGTCGATCATAATATTTTATTAGAGCGTATCAAAACACGTATTGGTATGTCAGACTTAGCCTTGTCTTGGTTTAACTCTTATCTTACTGACAGGATGCAGTGTGTCTCCCATAACAATGTGACCTCGGACTATGTTAAGGTGACGTGCGGCGTTCCCCAGGGTTCGGTTCTTGGCCCTGCACTCTTTAGTATTTACATCAGGGGTGTCAAACGTACGGCCCGAGGGCCGGATCAGGCCCGCGAAAAGGTTTTATCCGGCCCGCGGGATGAGTTTGCTAAGTATAAAAATGAACCTGAAATTTTTGAATGAAAGAAACAGCTGTTCTAAATGTGTCCACTAGATGGCACAATAGCAATTCTTTGTATCTTTGTAGATGATGCTACATATGTACAAAATAAACCTCATGATGTTAGTACATCAGTCGAGGAAAATGATCAAACTGCATAAATAACATCTTGTAATTTGATTTTGATATAATTGTTTTATCTTGATAGATTGAAAATGAACACCAATGAGTTGACTGATGAACATTATCACATAATTTATTCAGAAAATATAAATAACGACAAAAAAAGTATATATACTATTAACCGTAACAGGTAATTGTAAAAAAAACAACAACTTTATGATTTGTACAATATCAGAATGTGCTTGTTCTATTTTTAAACAAATAAAACAATCTGAAGTTGTCTTTATTTTTAAGTTATCGTGCCGTGATTTTACCAGTCCGGCCCACTTGGGAGTAGATTTTTCTCCATGTGGCCCCCCATCTAAAATGAGTTTGACACCCCTGATTTACATGCTGCCGCTAGGTGACATCATACGCAAATACTGTGTTAGCTTTCACTGTTATGCTGATGACACCCAACTCTACATGCCCCTAAAGCTGACCAACACGCCGGATTGTAGTCAGCTGGAGGCGTGTCTTAATGAAATTAAACAATGGATGTCCACTAACTTTTTGCAACTCAACGCTAAGAAAACGGAAATGCTGATTATCGGTCCTGCTCAACACTGACATCTATTTATTAATACCACCTTAACATTTGACAACCAAACAATTACACAAGGCGACTCGGTAAAGAATCTGGGTATTATCTTCGACCCAACTCTCTCGTTTGAGTCACACATTAAGAGTGTTACTAAAACGGCCTTCTTTCATCTCCGTAATATCGCTAAAATTCGTTCCATTTTGTCCACTAGCGACGCTGAGATTATTATTCATGCGTTCATTACATCTCGTCTCGATTACTGTAACATATTATTTTCGGGTCTCCCTATGTCTAGCATTAAAAGATTACAGTTGGTACAAAATGCGGCTGCTAGACTTTTGACAAGAACAAGAAAGTTTGATCATATTACGCCTATACTGGCTCACCTGCACTGGCTTCCTGTGCACCTAAGATGTGACTTTAAGGTTTTACTACTTACGTATAAAATACTACACGGTCTAGCTCCATCCTATCTTGCTGACTGTATTGTACCATATGTCCCGGCAAGAAATCTGCGTTCAAAGAACTCCGGCTTATTAGTGATTCCAAGAGCCCAAAAAAAGTCTGCGGGCTATAGAGCGTTTTCTGTTCAGGCTCCAGTACTATGGAATGCCCTTCCGGTAAAAGTTAGAGATGCTACCTCAGTAGAAGCATTTAAGTCCCATCTTAAAACTCATTTGTATACTCTAGCCTTTAAATAGACCCCCCTTTTTTGGACCAGTTGATCTGCCGTTTTCTTTTCTCCTTTGCCCCCTCGCCGGGTTATTCCAGTTCCGGTGACCATGGATGAGGTGCTGGCTGTACAGAGTTGGGACCCGGGGTGGACCGCTCGCCTGTGCATCGGTTGGGGACGTCTCTGCGCTACTGACCTGTGTCCGCTCGGGATGGTCTCCTGCTGGCCCCACTATGGACTGGACTCTCACTGTTATGTTGGATCCACCAGGGACTGTACTTAGAGGGGGGGTTACGCACATATGCGATCCTCCCCAAGATTTCTCATAGTCATTCACATCGACGTCCCTTGTGTGGGCTCTGTGCCGAGGATGTCGTTGTGGCTTGTGCAGCCCTTTGAGACTTTTGTGATTTAGGGCTATATAAATAAACATTGATTGATTGATTGATTGAAGTTATCCATCAAATTGTGCAATGTAAAAGTAGCAATAGATTTCATGCTAAAATTGTGAAATTCACTGTGGTTTTTACACCATTTGTCTTTGAATGAAAAAAAAACCAGTACTTATTTTACTGTAATAAACTGTGGTGTCATTTTGGCATTTACAGTAATACACTGAAACATCTACACTTGTTGATTTGCGGTAAAAAAAACAAAAAAACAAACAAACTGGCAGCTCAGTTGCCATAATTTTACTGTAAAATTTTTTATTTTTATTTACAGTAAAACTTTTTTTTTTTCAATTTTACAGTAAAATTCTGGCAACTGAGCTGCAAGGTTTTTAATTATTTTTTTTTTTTTTACCGCAAATCAACAAGTGTAGATTTTTCGGTGTATTACTGTAAATGCCAAAATGGCACCACAGTTTATTACAGTAAAAAGAAGTACTGTTTTTTTTTCATTTAGAGAAAAATGGTTTAACAAACACAGTAAATTTCACAATTTGACCATGAAATCTATTGCTACTTTTACATTGCACAATTTGACGGATAACTTGCTTTGAAATCATTATTATTGGTATTTATTTATATTTTAAAAATGGTTTGAATGTTTGATCATATATTTTTGCATAATTAGACAATATTCAAGTTTAAGTTAAGTCTATGCCACATCAATGTGGAATGCGCTCCCAACAGGTGTAAAAGAAAGGACATCTCTATCCTTCTTCAAATCCGCAATAAAAGTACACCTCCAGGCAACTTCAACCCTAAACTAACACCCTCCCCGGATTGTTAATAATCAAATGTAAATAATCAAATGTAGATACTTTTTCTTATGCTTTCTGATCTCTCTCTCTCTCTTTATGTCCACTACTTGCTGTACATATCCTACCAAGTCAGACCTACACTGTTTCAATGTCCATTTCTCTGTTCTCAATTGTTGATGACTGAAGTGATGATAACAACCAACCTCCCCCCCCACCCCCCCTCCACATCCCACACCCCGGATTGTAAATAATGTTAATAATTCAATGTATTTACCCTGATGATTATCTTGTGTGATGACTGTATTATGATGATAGTATATATCTGATAGTATATATCTGTATCATGAATCAATTTAAGTGGACCCCGACTTAAACAAGTTGAAAAACTTATTCGGGCGTTACCATTTAGTGGTCAATTGTACGGAATATGTACTTCACTGTGCAACCTACTAATAAAAGTCTCAATCAATCAATCAATCAAACATAATTTGCGATTACATGGAGTTAATTTGCGATTACATGGAGTACTTTTTTTTTCTTCTCCCAAAATACAAAGAAAAAATACATTTAGTAAGAAATGTTACAGTACTTTATTGATACATATTTTTTCCAGGCTTATGAGGGCCAAAAAAAATGTTGTGGGGGGTCACATCTGGCCCCCGGGCCTTGAGTTTGACACGGTGTCTTATTGGCTTGATACACCTTTCTTGTTTTTTAATTGGCCTTTACATAAAAACAGCAGTACTGTTTTTCCATTGACAGTAATATACACTACATTTTGAGGTGAAATTATTGCAACTAAGCATATTTTTTTTTTACATTTTAGTTTAAAAAAAAAATCTACTAATAAAATGCATAAAAAGTGGTGTAATAATAGTATTGGCTGTTAGAAGGGACGTGGTCCTCAGTTGTCGGGCATCTGGCAGAGCACAGAGCCAGTCATCCGGCCCGTGAAACTCTAAACGTCCCTCAGCTGTCCACACAGCCGGCAGCCGTATTTAATAGCAATAAAGCGTGGCGCCAACATGAGTGATCTTCAGCATGAATATGTCATGGAAGGTGCCAGGTGCTGGGGAGGAGGGATTTTTTTTTTTTTAATCAGCCTTTTTCTCCGTGTTGACGTTTATTCATCTCGCCAACGCTTTGTACGCCAAACAATTTACAACGTTGGCCTTTTCTCCGGGAGGATTCAGTCTGGGCGCCACTGAATAATTGAAGGACTTTAATGAAGACAGCGCCGCGGAAAACGCAAGCCGTTATTTCTTCCCGCTCCATGTGTGACAAGTAGCATGTCTGGGCGGTGCTGCTCCACATGGAGACATAGTGGAGGCGTGAACGTAGCTTTGGCCTTCAACAACCTTTTAGTGCACCCACGCATTTCTGCTGCAAAGTGCTAACGGAGAGGTTGGAAAACATGCAGGTGGAGACATATATATATATATATATATATATATATATATATATATATATATATATATATATATATATATATATATATATATATATATATATATATATATATATATACAGTGGGGCAAAAAAGTATTTAGTCAGCCACCCATTGATTGTCAATGGGTGGCTGACTAAATACTTTTTTGCCCCACTGTATATATATATATATATATATATATATATATATATATATATATACACATATATGAGAGAGGTAATGATTACTGTATATTTCCTGGATTAAAGAGCGCACATATATAAGCCACACCCACTAAATGTTTTGAAAAAAACCAACATGTTTCCATATTAGCCGCACCGGACTATAAGTCGCAGATGTATATGTTAAGAAATTAGTTATTTAGTCATAAATATTCTGTAAATCTTTATTTACATACCTTAATTGTTTCCAAACAGTGTCTGTAACAGGGCAGTAAAACGGCCGATCAAACAAAACACAAGTCATGGTCTCAATGTTGGTGACTGTTAAAAGCCCCGGGGACCCAAAAGGGTGAAACACCACTGTAAGCATTATGGAGCAGTATTGCTAAGTGCTAAACAAGATGTAGCCGTATATAAGCCACACCCACTGAATTTGAGAAGAAATAAATATTTTCCATATATTAACCGCACTATAAGGTATGTAAATAAACATTTACAGAATATTTCATTTCACGACATATATATCTGCAGGGGGGGGGGGGGGGGGGAGACCACACAGGTCCGGTGGCCATAGATGAAGTGCTGGCTGTCCAGAGTCGGGACCCGGGGTGGACCGCTCGCCTGTGCATCGGTTGGGGACATCTCTGCGCTGCTGACCCGTCTCCACTCGAGATGGTCTCCTGCTGGCCCCACTATGGACTGGACTCTCACTATTATGTTAGATCTACTATGGACTGGACTCTCACTATTATGTTAGATCTACTATGGACTGGACTCTCACTATTATGTTAGATCTACTATGGACTGGACTTTCACAATATTATGTCAGACACACTCGACGTCCATTGCATCCGGTCTCCCCTAGAGGGGTGGGGGTTACCCACATATGCGGTCCTCTCCAAGGTTTCTCATAGTCATTCACATCGACGTCCCATTGGGGTTGTGAGTTTTTCCTTGCCCTTATGTGGGCTCTGTAAAGCAGATGTCGTTGTGGCTTGTGCAGCCCTTTGAGACACTTGTGATTTAGGGCTATATAAATAAACATTGATTGATTGATTGATTGATAAGCTGCAGATATATATGTTGTGAAATTAAATATTCTGTAAATGTTTATTTACATACCTTAATGGTTTCTAAACAGTGTCTGTAACACGGCAGTAAAACAGCTGATCATACAAAACAGAAGTCAACATCATGGACCCCACTAGCTGCGCAAGCTAGCTCTCCAGTCAGCTAAACAGACTCAATAACTCCACAGTGACGTTTTGGTGAATTTACTGTGGAGTTTGTGAAACTGAAATATAACAAAAAGAATGCCGTCGTAAGTTAATAATACTAACACAGACTTTCGTAAACGTGTTAGCATATTAGCCAATACTATACATTACGACAGCACGTACAAATATGCATGAAAACACTCCAACAGACATCACACAAGGGACGCTTTAGTAAGCATTAATTGTTTTAGTTATATTGTAAAATTAACAAATGTTGCCAGGAATTATGAATGAATATGAGTAGAACGCTGGGGATGGCTACAAGACGGAACGGCACTTCCGGTTGAAAGCTCAGTCTAAACAGAAGGGCAATGTGGCACCTGCAATGAACAAACATGTTCAAAAGGTGGCGCCAGAGCACCAACAATAACGCACCACTTCATTGGCTTTCAGTTCAGTTCAGTTTCGGTTTATTTGGAACATGCACACGACACAACGTGATGCATCACGTATTTCCAGATGTTTCATTACAGCAGGTCTGAAAAGGAGTGGGAAGAAGCAGATCTTATTTAATTCTAACCTTTTCATATCACAGCAGTTTTATCCCATTTCCTTGTTCTCCGTTTGTAACAGAACATTGAATAAATAAATAATAAAGAAATAAATAAATATACCATAAGTAAGTAAAAAAATATTAAGTACATAAATAATCATCTCATTTTTTTTTTCAAAACAAACTTTGCTTGTTTGTTTTTCTTTAAACTACAAACATCATGGTCGTCAGCGAAGAAAAATCCGAAATGAGCCGCATTGGTTTATAAGCCGCAGGGTTCAAAGCCTAGGAAAAAAATTAGCGCTTATAGCCTGCAATGTACGGTAATATTGTTGGCCACTTTGATAGTTGACTAGTCATTGACTACCTTAGAGGGGAACTCCACTTTTTTTTTTTTCAATTATGTAAGACAAGCACACACATGTTTTTTCTTTTTTCATGCATTCTAACTCGAAAATACGGCAAGTATGAGGTGGCTAACAATGCAGATGATGGTATTACTGCACAAAACCCTCTAAAACAGGGGTGGGCAATTAATTTTCACCGGGGGCCGCATAAGCAACCCGAGCACTGCTGGAGGGCCACACGACAATATTTCAATTAAATTTTGCTCAATATTATTTTTGATATACCGTAAGATAAATAATAATGATGATAATAATAATAATAATTTAATTTAACCTAACTTAACTTCATACAAAAGCAGATTGCTTTTGATGGTCACTTTATCCTGCATTATCCAACATTTTTCCCCATCAGATTTGGACAACCATCTGTTGTTAAAAATAGTTTTTAATCATATTTATTTTATATTGTTTTTTATATTGGTTTTATATGTAATTGTTTTTTCTTTTTATTCAGTCATTGGTGGAGCTAAGGATAATATTTGAATATTGTTTTTAATATTGTTGTGCAGCACTTTGGAAACATTTTGTTGTTTAAATGTGCTATATAAATAAAGTGGATTGGATTGTCACACCTGCCAGCTTGTCCCAACACGCATTTACCTCTGTGAGCAAGTCATTACCTGTGGTTGTCTCTTTAATTGACTGCATCAGAGCTCTCATCCAAAGTTAGCGAAAAACAGTCCATGTCTCCGGGCATATCAGCGCAACAGAGTCCAATAAGCACTCCTTAATAAACTCTCCGTCAGAAAACGCCTTACTTTTTCTGGCGCTTTTGTGAGAAATGACGAAACTTGTCCTGACGGCTGCATCTCTGGGGGTGTGAAATATGGCACAAAGTCCTTGTTGGGGTTGCAGTTTTACCATCAACGCATCGGCCTCCCTTGCGCGCGCTTCATCAGACACATTCCGGTATTTTCCCTCGTGTTTCTTCGTGTAGTGGCGATTAAAATGATATTCTTTAAACACAGCAAGCTGTGTACCAAAAATTAAGCACACGGCTTTACCATTAATTTATGTAAAGAAATACTTGGCAGTCCATGTCTTGTTGAAAACACGCCATTCCTCATCAACTTTTCTTTTTTTAGCGTCTCATCACTTGTCTCTATGCACCTTCACTCACAGGTTCCCCCCGGACATACGGCATAAATAACACATTTCAAAATAAAAGCAGCACAGTTGTATTGCGCGCACGACATAGATGTTTTTTAAACTTTATTTTGTAATTTGTAATTGCGCCGTTCAATTCACTCACAATCGCACACGCGCATGCGTCCACACGGAAGTAATACAAATAACGCTTTTCAAAACAAAAGCAGCACCGTTGTATTGCACACTCGACATAGATACTTTTTGAAATTTATTTTGTAATTTATGATTGGCCTCACGCGGGCTGGACAGGGATGCGCAAAGGGCCGGATGCGGCCCGTGGGCCGTACAATGCCCAGGTCTGCTCTAAAACAAGGGTGTCAAAGTGGTTTTCACTGAGGGCCACATCACAGTTATGTTTGGCCCCAGAGGGCTGCTTCTAACAGTGAATACTATTATTACACAATTTTTTAATGCATTTTATTAGTAGATTTTTTTAAACTAAAATGTAAAAAAAATATAGTAAGTTGCAATAATTTCACCTCAAAATGTAGTGTATATTACTGTAAATGGAAAAACAGTACTGCTGTTTTTATGGTTAAAAAAGGCAGCTCAGTTGCCAGAATTTTACTGTAAAATTTACATGAGTTTTCTTACTGTAAATAAAAAAACCCTGCAATTTTACAGTAACGTTTTTGCACCTGAGCTGCCAGTTTGTTTGTTTTTTAACCACAAATCAACAAGTGTAGATTTTTCGGTGTATTGCTGTAAATGCCAAAACGGCACAACAGTTTATTAGAGTAAAAAAAAACTACTGTTTTTTTTCATTTAGAGAAAAATGCTGTAAAAAACACAGTAAATTTTTACAATTTTACCATGAAATCTATTGCTACTTTTACATTGCACAATTTGATGGATAACTTGCTTTGAAATCATTATTATTAGTATTTATTTATCTTTAAAAAATGGTTTGATGATATATTTTTGCATAATTAGACAATATTTAAGTTCACATCATTTGCGATTACATGGAGTACATATATTTTTTTCTCCCCAAATAGAAAGAAAGAATACATTTAGTAAGAAGCGTTAAATTACTTCAGTGATACATATTATTTCCAGGTTTTGGAGGGCCAAAAAAGATGAAGTGGCGGGCCACATCTGGCCCCTGGGCCCTGAGTTTGACACCAAAAATCGCCAACAGTTCTCCATTTACATGTGGTGACCTGAATAACAGGTCACCACATTGCTATTAGCAATATTGTTATCATAAGCGCTAACCTTGAGAAACTATTTTTCACAGAGAGCTAACTAGCATTGACATAGTGAGCTGCTGCATCGCCTCTGAGTTGGTGAAAGTTAATTCCAGATGATAAATTGTCATGTCTCTCACCTGAATAGTAGAAGGTTGCGGACATAAACCAAGAAGTTGGTCAACTTTGAAATTTAAAGATGGAGGATTATGATTAATTCTTCATCGAAACGGGAAGATAGAAACATCTAGCATTCCAGTGAGAGCAGGCATTATTACTACTATTATTTTATTATGTTTGTCGTTTGTACTGGTAATTCCGGACTGCAAGTCGCTACTTTTTCCTAAACTTTGAACCTTGCGGCTTATAAAACAGTGCGGCTAATTTTTTGTTTTTTTTTCGCTGGCGGCCATAACCTTTTGCGTTTGATAGTTTTTATCAATCACAAACAGAGACATTGAAAATGTATTTTGTTGTTTGTGCTATGGTGCCATCTTTTGGACGAGTTTGCTCACTGCACGTGCTGCAGGTTGAACATGTACTTCCTGTTTTAATGACTTGAACCGTAAGTACAACCACTCCAAGCAACCTTTGTAAGTTTTAAAATATAACTAAAACACTTCCTACTAACTAAACCGTCCCATGTGTGATGTGGGAGTGTTTTCATGCATATTTGTACATGCTATCAAAATGTAATCAAGCTAGCGTCGTTAGCATTAGCTAATATGCTAACAGGTTTACGAGGGCCTGTGTTAGTATTATTAACTTACAATGGCATTCTTTTTGTATTGTTTCAGTTTCACAAACTCCTCAGTAAAGTCACAAAAACGTCACCGTGGAGTTATTGAGTCTGTTTAGCTGATTGGAGAGCTAGCTTGCGCAGCTCGTGGGCCCATTACGACAACTTCTGTTTTGTTCAATCAGCCGTTTTACTGCCGTGTTACAGTGTTTGGAAACAATTAAGGTACGTAAATAAACATTTACTAAATATTTCATTTCACGACGTATATATCTGCGACTTATAGATGGAAAATATGTTTTTCTTCTCAAATTGAGTGGACACCAACCTAATCCCTGAATGAGTCCAATTAAAAAAAAAAGGTGTATCAAGCCAATAAGGCAAAGGTGTCAAACTCAAGGCCCCGGGGCCAGATGTGGCCCGCCAATTCATTTTATTTGGCCCTCTTAAGCCTGGAAATAATATGTAAATATTATCTAATTATGCAAAAATATATGATCAAACATTCAAACCATTTTTTAAGTAGAAATAAATACCAATAATAATGATTTCAAAGCAAGTTATCCATCAAATTGTGCAATGTAAAAGTAGCAATAGATTTCATGGTCAAATTGTGAAATTTACTGTGTTTTTACAGCATTTTTCTTTAAATGAAAAAAAGAGTACTATTTTTTTACTGTAATAAACTGGTGCCGTTTTGGCATTTACAGTTAGTTATACACCAAAAAATCTACACTTGCTGATTTGTGGTGAAAACAAACAAACAAACAAACTGACAGCTAGGGTACCAACATTTTACTGTAAAATTGCTTTTTTTTTTAGTTACAGTAAAAAAAACAAATGTAACATTTACAGTAAAATTCTGACAACTGAGTTGCCTTTTTTCTACCATAAAAACAGCAGTACTGTTTTTCTATTTGCAGTAATATTCACTACATTTTGAGGTGAAATTGTTGCAATTTACCAAATTTTTTTTTTTCATTTTGGAAGATCTACTAATAAAATGCATAAAAAAATGGTGTAATAGTTGTATTCACTGTTAGAAGCGGCCCTCTGGGGCCAAACATAACTGCGATGTGGCCTTCAGTGAAAATGACTTTGACGCCTCTGTAATAAGGCATGGGGCCCCTGGCCAGAGAACCATACATGAAATGCAGAGTGGACCCTGTTACTGATGACATTTTTAGAAACACACCAGCTGAGAATCACTGACCTACAACATTTTGGATCCTATGAAAACACGACCATTGTCGGATTATTTTCCTTGTTGCTAGGCAGAATTCAAATGACTGATTGAAAACAGTTGATAAACTAAGCCTAAAAGATTTGGATAGAGAGTCACAAGTACAGACTACAGTGGGTCTGGGTGAACTTTTGCCTCATTCCTGTGAGAATTCTGCATGAAGCATGAAGGTGCGGGGTTGGTTCTTATATGAGGAAAAACAAGCCCACCCGAGGCCGTAAAATTCACATCCCTCTCCGGTTTGACTTGACAACTTGAACATGCGATCTGAGATGAGCCTGAGCCCACGTTCTCTGGACGGGAAGATACCCATTTGTCATTTGACCTGTTAGCACTATGCATGCTTCCCTTTCATCCCGTATGATTTAGTCTCTGAATATTTATACCCTTCCAAATAAAAGTTAAATAAAGCGGCTTAGCGTCAGGATTTCAAAGTGAGGTCCTCAAAATGTAGGTCAAAGTCAACCATGTGAACCACGACACTCCGGTTAGCCTGAAATGTGTCTGATTGAGCTCTGTGCTAGGACCTTGGAACACTAGACCTTGACCAGTGTCATTGTGGGCCCTGAAAGAATAGAACACAAGTAGGTGATGATAGGGGAGAGAGAAAGAAAGTCAGGGGTATGCAAAGTATGCCCCGTGGGACCATTTGCAGCACACAGCTCCAGTTTTTTTGGCTCGCAAAATGTTGTTGGGAAAAATAAAACGGTAAATATGCAAGGAAAAGGAGCAAAAAGACGTCACGTGATAAAAAAAAGCTGGAAATTTGATTTGTTGAAACCTCAAAGTATGCGAGGGACTTGGGTTGTCTCGATACCAATATTTTGGTACCGGTACCAAAATGTATTTTGATACTTTTCTAAATAAAGGGGACCACAAAAACTGTCATTGTCTTTATTTAGTCCTTAAATAAAATAGTGAACACACTAGACAACTTGTCTTTTAGTAGTAAGTAAACAAACAAAGACTCCTAATTAGTCTGCTGACGTATGCAGTAACATATTGTGTCATTTATCTACCTATTATTTTGTCTACATTATGAGGGACAAACTGTAAAAATGGATTATTAATCTACGTGTTCATTTACTGTTAATATCTCCTTTCTGAGCTGCCACCTTATCGTGGTAGAGGAGTTTGCGTGTCCCACTGATCCGAGGAGCTATGTTGTCCGGGGGCTTCTATGCCCCCTGGTAGGGTCTCCCAAGACAAACAGGTCCTAGGTGAGGGATCAGACAAAGAGCAGCTCGAAGACCTTTTACAGAAAGTAAAAATCAAGGACCTAGATTTCCCTCTCCCGGACGCGGGTCACCGGGGTTCCCCTCTGGAGCCTGTCCCCATGGGGCTCGGCCGGGCACTGCCCAAAGAGGCAATGTGGGTCCCCCCTCCAATGGGCTCACCACTCATAGGAGGGGCTATAGAGGTCTGGTGCGATGTGAGCTGGGCGGAAGCTCACATCCCTCCGCTTTCAGGTGGGGGGGACGAGTCCTGACTGTTGTTTGTGCTTACGCACCAAACAGCAGCTCAGAATACACACTCTTTTTGAATTCCCTTGAGGGAGTACTGGAGAGTTCTCCCTCGGGTGATTCCCTAGTTCTACTGGGGGGACTTCAACGCCCGTGTTGGCAATGACAGGGAAACCTGTAGAGGCGTGATTGGGAAGAATGGCCATCCGGATCTGAACCCAAGTGGTGTTTTGTTATTGGATTTTTGTGCTCGTCACGGATTGTCCATAACAAACACAATGTTCAAACATAAGGGTGTCCATATGTGCACTTGGCACCAGGGCACCCTAGGCCGCAGTTCCATGATCGACTTTGTAGTTGTGTCATTGGATTTGCGGTCTCATATTTTGGACACTCGGGTGAAGAGAGGGGCGGAGCTTTCTACCGATCACCACCTGGTGGTGAGCTGGCTCTGATGGTGGGGGAGGATGTCGGACAGACCTGGCAGGCCCAAACGCATTGTGAGAGTCTGCTGGGAACGTCTAGCAGAATCTCCTGTCAGAGAGAGTTTAAATACCCACCTCCGAAAGAACTTTGAACATGTCACGAGGGAGGCACTGGATATTGAGTCCGAGTAGACCATGTTCTGTGCCTCTATTGACGAGGCGGCTGATTGGAGCTGTGGCCGCAAGGTGGTTGGTGCTTGTCGTGGCGGTAATCCTAGAACCCGCGGGTGGACACCAGCAGTGAGGAATGCCGTCAAGCTGAAGAAAGAGTCATATCGGGTCTTTTTGGCTCATGGGACTCCAGAGGCAGTTGACAGGTACCAACAGGCCAAGCGGTGTGCGGCTTCAGCGGTCGCGGAGGAAAAAACTCGGACACGGGAGGAGGTTGGGGAAGCCATGGAAAACGACTTACGGACGGCTTCAAAGCAATTCTGGACCACCATCCGCCGCTTCAGGAGGGGGAAGCAGTGCACTGTCAACACCGTGTATGGTGAGGATGGTTCGTGCTGACCTCGACTGTGGCTGCTGTGGATCGGTGGAGGGAATACTTTGAAGACCTCCTCAATCCAACCAACACGTCTTCCTATGAGGAAGCAGTGCCTGGGGATTCTGTGGTGGGCTCTCCTATTTCTGGGGCTGAGGTTGCTGAGGTAGTTAAAAAGCTCCTCGTTGGCAAGGCCCCGGGGGTGGATGAGATCCGCCCGGAGTTACTTAAGGCTCTGGATGCTGTGGGGCTGTCTTGGTTGACAAGACTCTGCAACATCGCGTGGACATCAGGGGATTTACCTCTGGATTGGCAGACCGGGGTGGTGGTTTCTCTCTTTAAGAAAGGGAACCGGAGGATGTGTTCCAACTCTCGCGGGATAACACTCCTCAGCCTTACCGGTAAGGTCTATTCAGGTGTACTGGAAAGGAGGCTACGCCGTATAGTCGAACCTTGGATACAGGAGGAACAGTGTGGTTTTCGTCCTGGTCGTGGAACGGTAAACCAGCTCAATAATCTCGGCAAGGTCCTTGAGGGTGCATGGGAATTTGCCCAACCAGTCTACATTTGCTTTGTGATCTTGGAGAAGGCATTCAACCGTGTCCCCCGGGAAGTCCTGTGAGGAGTGCTCAGACAGTATGGGGTAACGGACTGTCTGATTGTGGTGGTCCGCTCCATGTATGATCAGTGTTAGAGCTTGGTCCGCATTGCCGGCAGTAAGTCAGACCCGTTTCCAGTGAGGGTTGGACTCCGCCAAGGTTGCCCTTTGTCACTGATTCTGTTCATACCTTTTATGGACAGAATTTCTAGGCACAGTCAGGGCGTTGAGGGGATCCGGTTTGGTGGCTGCAGGATTAGGTCTTTGCTTTTTGCAGATGATGTGGTCCTGATGGCTTCATCTGGCCAGGCTCTTCAGCTCTCAGTGGATCGGTTCGCAGCCGAGTGTGAAGCGACTGGGATGAGAATCAGCACCTCCAACTCCGAGTTCATGGTTTTTGCCCAAGAAAGGGTGGAGTGCCATCTCTGAGTTGGGGAGGAGTCTTGTTCACAAGTGAGTGAAGAGTGGATCGTGAGATCAACAGTGTCACGAATTGGTTTGCGGCTTGCTGCACGGTTGTTCTTCCAAGATGCAAAGGACGGCTCCGGACGAATGCGTAAAGGTAGGATTGGATTTATTAACATAAATCACCCAACTACCACGAACACAAACAACACAACAAAAAGGTAATGTGCCTAAAACTCGTGAAGCTAATATTTTAGCAGAAGCTATGGCATGGAACATGAACACTTAGTTGGTCAGAACGTGACGTAAACAATGAAGCCACACCGAGTGACCGGAAAAGGCAGAACTAAATAGAGTCTCTGATGACAAACAGGTGCGCGTCTGGAACACAAGCGGCAGGTGAAAATAGTAAGTAACCATAGTGACAAAACAAACAAGGAAGTGCAACCAGGAACTAAAGAAGTCCAAAACTGACAGAACATAACTAAACTAAACATGATCCGGACCACAGATCATGACAGACAGGCGGATCAGTGCGGCGTCTTCAATAATGCGGACGCTGTATCAATCCCTTGTGGTGAAGAAGGAGCTGAGCTGGAGGGCAAAGCTCTCAATTTACCGGTCGACCTACGTTTTCATCCTCACCAATGGTAATGAGCTTTGAGTTATGACCGAAAGGACAAGATCATGGGTACAAGCGGCCAAAACGAGTTTCCTCCACCGGGTGGCGGAGCTCTCCCTTAGAGATAGGGTGAGAAGCTCTGTCATCCGGGAGGAGCTCAAAGTAAAGCTGCTGCTCCTCCACATGTAGAGGAGCCAGATGAGGTGGTTTGGGCATCTGGTCAGGATGCCACCCGAATGCCTCCCTTGGTAGGTTTAGGGCACGTCCGACCGGCAGGAGGCCACGGGGAAGACACAAGACACGTTTGGAAGACTATGACCCCCGGCTGGCCTGGGGATTTCATCGGGATGCCCCGGGAGGAGCTGGACGAAGTGGCTGGGGCAAAGGAAGTCTGGGCTTCCCTGCTTAGGCTGCTGCCCCCGCGACCCGACCTCGGATAAGCGGAAGAAAATGGATGGATGGATGGATCTGCTTATTTTCTGTTTTAACATGTTCTATCTACACTTCTGTTAAAATGTAATAATCACTTTTTCTTCTCTTCTTTGATACTTTACATTAGTTTTGGATGATACCAAAAATTAAATACACACAGTTTATTTGGCTAAAGAAGGAGGGGATGTTAGACGCTAGCGAAGACGCTACATTGCGCTAGCATGTGTCTTCAACATGCAATGAAGCGATATAACGATCATAATAAAATCTTGATCGCCGGCCAAATCTGTATCGTTTATATTGTCTATATCACGCAACACGAGCCTGCAGGCCGCACGTTTGAGACCCCTGCATTCGGGTTGCCACCGTACCAGATTTTTAGCAGTCAGTACCTCGGTTCTCGATACCTATCCAATACCATTATATGTAACATTTAAAAAAATGAACCCATTTACTTTATTAAAAAGTGTTTTAAGTGTCAAGTATTTACAATCACTGTGCGTCGACATCGTTTTGCGGACTAGGCCAAACTACCTGTTGTAATGTTCAATGCCAACAAAGAATATGACTAAAAAAACGCTCCAACGTATGCAAAGCAATGCTCCACTCTTCCAAAAATGTACTAGCTTGATGCTAATATATGGTACATTGGCTTTGCTATTGACATGCTACTGATTAGCGTTAGCGATTTTGAATGTGTTAAAATTAAAAACTAAGATGCACGTTGCAGTCAACATCACTAAATGTTGCACTGCAATGTTGATATTTTTCCCACCTAATACATTCCACCAGACAGCAATAACAGAAACTAAAATGACTAAAAAAGAGGAAATTACATTTTTTTTTTTTTGTCAAAGCAGAAATGTTGTGACCCTGATGAGTAAATCTCTCCATCGTCCACTCAGACCTTAAGGGAAATGAAGCAGGTGGGCGATGTGTGAGGATGCAACACTGACACATGCACACGTCATGTGGGATACACCTCAAGATGGCTGTTCAACAATACGCCTCCATAACTGGGTGTCCAAGTTGATTATGATAACTGTTGTTACATTTGTTCTATTGTTCTTTTTTAATGATATAATTTGCAAGTATGACACTAGTTCCAAGAAGTTAGACGGAGGTAGTTTTTTTTAAAATTTATTTATGTTGCGCCCCAAAAAGTGTTAATACTGTAAATACAGCAGCTGTTTGATTGTGACGTGCACCTGAGTTGTAGTTTTCATTAACAACATTTGGAGGTGTTGAAATCGCAATGTAAAATTGCTAATGCTAATCAGTAGGACGTCAATAACAAAGCTAATATATATTAGCGTCAAGCTAGAGAATTTTTAGAGAAATGGAGCCTTCCTCTTTTTTTTTTTTTAAACGGAGCATTTTTTCATTTGGCTTTGAAATTTGAAACATCTATCTTTGGCTGAGTCTGCTCTCAGTGCTGCTGGAGTGATCAGCACTGTGGCACCTTTGGATTTCCCCCTAGTGTGAGAGTCCAGTCCATAGTGGGGCCAGCAGGAGACCATCTTGAGTGGAGACAGGTCAGCAGTCCAGAGACGTTCCCAACTAATGCACAGATGAGTGGTCCACCCTGGGTCCTGATTTTGGACAGCTAGCGCTTCATCTGTGGCCACCCCTCTCCACGCAGGAGAGTGGGGGCAGAGCAGAAAAGAGATGGCAGATCAACTGGTCTAAAGGGGGGGTCTATTTAAAGGCTAGGGTATAGAAAATAGTTTTGAGCCTTTTTGAGCGTTTAATTGACCCCACAAATGTGATGCTCCAGAAACTCAATCTGCTCAAAGGAAGGTCAGTTTTGTAGCTTCTGTAACGAGCTAAACTGTTTTCAGATGTGTGAACATGATTGCACAAGGGTTTTCTAATCATCAATTAGCCTTCTGAGCCAATGAGCAAACACATTGTACCATTAGAACACTGGAGTGATAGTTGCTGGAAATGGGCCTCTATACACCTATGTAGATATTGCACCAAAAACCAGACATTTGCAGCTAGAATAGTCATTTACCACATTAGCAATGTATTGAGTGTATTTCTTTAAAGTTAAGACTAGTTTAAAGTTATCTTCATTGAAAAGTACAGTGCTTTTCCTTCAAAAATAAGGACATTTCAATGTGACCCCAAACTTTTGAACGGTAGTGTATATATATAGTATATGTATATATATATATATATATATATATATATATATATATATATATATATATATTTATATATATATATATATATATATATATATATATATATATATATATATATATATATATATAGGTATATATGTATATAAAGGTATATACAGTATAGGTGTATATATATGTATATAAAGGTATATACAATATAGGTATATATATATATATATATATATATATATATATATATATATATATACAATATATATATGTATATAAAGATATATACAGTATAGGCGTAATATGATCAAACTTTCTTGTTCTTGTCAAAATTCTAGCAGCCGCATTTTGTACCAACTGTAATCTTTTAATGCTAGACATAGGGAGACATTGATTGATTGATTGAGACTTTTATTAGTAGGTTGCACAGTGAAGTACATATTCCGTACAATTGACCACTAAATGGTAACACCCGAATAAGTTTTTCAACTTGTTTGAATCGGGGTCCACTTAAATTGATTGATGATACAGATATATACTATCAGATATATACTATCATCATAATACAGTCATCACACAAGATAATCACATTGAATTATTTACATTATTTACAATCAGGGGTGTGGAGGGGGGGTAGGATGGCTATATAAATAAACATTGATTGATTGATTGATATGGACAGCAAGTAGTGGACATAGAGAGAGAGAGAGAGAGAGAGAGAGAGAGAGAGAGAGAGAGAGAGAGAGAGAGAGAGAGAGAGAGAGAGAGAGATCAGAAGGCATAAGAAAAAGTATCTGCATTTGATTGTTTACATTTGATTATTAGCAATCCGGGGAGGGTGTTAGTTTAGGGTTGTAGCTGCCTGGAGGTGAACTTTTATTGCGGTTTTGAAGGAGGATAGAGATGCCCTTTCTTTTATAACTGTTGGGAGTGCATTCCACATTGATGTGGCATAGAAAGAGAATGAGTTAAGACCTTTGTTAGTTCGGAATCTGGGTTTAACGTGGTTAGTGGAGCTCCCCCTGGTGTTGTGGTTATGGCGGTCATTTACGTTAAGGAAGTAGTTTGACATGTACTTCGGTATCAGGGAGGTGTAGTGGATTTTATAGACTAGGCTCAGTGCAAGTTGTTTAACTCTGTCCTCCACCTTGAGCCAGCCCACTTAGGAGTGAGGTGGGATCTGGGGTGGAGGTCCAGAAGTAACCTGACTAGCTTGTTCTGGGATGTTTGGAGTTTAGATTTGAGGGTTTTGGAGGTGCTATGGTACCAGGAGGTGCATGCGTAATCGAAAAAGGGTTGAACGAGAGTTCCCACCAGAATCCTCAAGGTGCTTTTGTTGACCAGAGAGGAGATTCTGTAGAGAAATCTCGTTCGTTGGTTAACCTTTTTTATTACCTTGGTTGCCATTTTATCACAGGAAAGGTTAGCCTCTAGAATGGAACCTAGGTAGGTGACCTCATCTTTCCTGGTGATAACAATGTCACCCACTTTTATAGTGAAGTCACCGACTTTCTTAAGGTTGATGTGGGACATGAAAATAATACGTTACAGTAATCGAGACGAGACGCAACAAACGCATGAATAATGATCTCAGCGTTGCTAGTGGACAAAATGGAACAAATTTTAGCGATATTACGGAGATGAAAGACCGCCGTTTTAGTAACACTCTTAATGTGTGACTCTAACGAGAGAGTTGTTTTAGTAACACTCCTAATTTGTGACTCAAACGAGAGAGTTGGGTCGAAGATAATACCCAGATTCTTTACCGAGTCACCTTGTGTAATTGTTTGGTTGTCAAATGTTAAGGTGGTATTATTAAATAGGTGTCGGTGTCTAGCAGGCCCGATAATCAGCATTTCCGTTTTCTTAGCGTTGAGTTGCAAAAAGTTAGTGGACATCCATTGTTTAATTTCATTAAGACACGCCTCCAGCTGACTACAATCCGGTGTGTTGGTCAGCTTTAGGGGCATGTAGAGTAAACAACATGCTTTTTGACAACATTTCCCAACCAACAACGTGGATCCAACATTAGATGTCAACGTTGTCTCAATTTACAAATACAACTATTTTGCAGCGTTGTTTCAAAGTCAGTTTTAAAGGACATGTACGTACAATCAACGTTGTATCAATGTCTTGTGCCTGCTGGCCTAGCTTTAGGAAGGGTAGAGGTCAGCTGTCAGCAAAATGATTCCTAATGTGACCAAAATGAAATGTGACATGGTGCCACACCACTTGCAGCAAAATGTGTGTGAGCATGTGGCGATGATGAATAACTTAAGTGTGAAATAAGTGTTGCTTCTCTCCCAACTGTCACTTCCCAGCTCTCAGAAAATGGACAGTAATTCACGTCCGGGGTTACGTAACGATACTTTAGCTATTACATTGATTTAAGCATGAAGTGGAAGGTGATTATTTTGGGAGCAGGTGTCAGATGTCAGTACAGGTGCACAAATTAAACATATTGTCTGAAGTTCAAAAGAGCACATATTGTACAGTGGAGATGCATTAAAACTTACTGTAGTTTTATGTTTTAAATTGCAAGGCCATCAGTCATTGATGTGATGTAATGATCGGTCTTATGTCACCCTCTAGTGGTACAAGTCGGATCTTCACCCCCAAATAAAATCTGTTTTACTAACTTGATGCGAATGCAGATATAGGCTCCAGCAATGGATGCAGGATATAGGACATTACTGACATTTGTAGCTCATAAAAAGAAAACATTGTTGGTCTGAAATACTGTGTCTGTTTTTATGAATTTGTGTCCATGTTATTCTTGGATTATGTTCTTGTTTTTGGATTTTTGTTTTGCACATTTAATGCAAAATGAGTTTTATTTAATTTGATTGTTTATTTGATAGGGGCTGTGCAACAATACAGGTGTAAATATGCCAGATTATAGCAACACTGCAGTTTCCATCTGTTGTCCCCAGGCAGGTAACATAAACATAAAACAACAAATAAAAAAACATTTAAAAAATACATTAAAAGAGACAAAGACATGCTATATGTACATTCTAAGGTGTAATATGCGCTATTTTATATATATATTTTTCAACATTTTGCCATAACACTTTCCCACCATAAGAAGTTTGAAGAGGTGTTAATTTTGTGATAAATAAATACAATAAAAAAAAACATTAATGTGTATATGTATATACATATACATATATACACACATATACACGCACGTTTATGTATACACAAATATATATATATATATATATATATATATATATATATATATATATATATATATATATATATATATATATATATATATATATATATATATATATATATATATATATATATATACATATATATATATTTGTGTATATATATATATATATATATATATATATATATATATATATATATATATATATATATATATATATATATATATATATATATACATATATATATATATATATATATATATATATATATATATATATATATATATATATATATATATATATATATATATATATATATATATATATATATAAAAAGACAATCCAATGTATTTCCTCATTTAGTTACTGAACTTCAGAAAGTAACAGGCATGACAAAAGCCTTCAGTCATACCAATGCATGCATGTAATTAATTAATTACACATTATATATTTCAATAATTTTTCATGAGTAAATTAGGGCTGTCAAACGATTTAAATATTTAATCGGCATTAATCGCATATTGTCAGTAGTTAATTTGCAATTAGTGGCAATTAATCGCAGAAACATTTGGATTTACCTTTAATAAGTGTACCTTAGACCAGGGATTTTGTTACCTTTTTTTTTTTTTTTTTACCTCAAGGCCCAACTTTTCCGCTACAGAGGGGCCCGGGGCCCACTTAAATATTAAGACTGAATTAGTAAACTTATTCTTGATAACAGGATAAACCTTGCCAAATGATATGAAAGCATGTGTTAATCACAAAGATTATTATCAAGGCTTAGGTCAGGCTGATTACAAAAATAAATATTAATCAAATACACTGTAAAAAAAACAACAAAAAAACCTCACAACAACTGATGAAAAATGAATGTACATACAATAACGCAGTGCTAACTGAATCAATAATAAATACATTTGTTTTTTGAATAAACTGTCAATAAAACTAAAAATACAGCTTCACCACTTAAGTCATAATTTTTGCGCTTTAGCTCCAGACTTCTTCTGTTTGTTTGAGACTGTCATATACTGCCACAAGTGGTGGAAAAGTGTATTACAACTGACCCCTACGGACCACAGCTGGGAAACATATATATATATATATATATATATATATATATATATATATATATATATATATATATATATATATATATATATATATATATATATATATATATATATTTTTAGCGGCCCAACAATGGGCTCCAGTCCTATGGTTAAGAACCACTCCCTTGGACAGACCTGTTTTAAGGTTTTAATCCTCCCAACATGGTACTGGTCAATTTGTTTGATTTATTCAACATTATGCTTTTTTTTAAAACACTCTTTTACATGTGAAATTAGCGTTGACTGGTCATTATCACGTTAACATTGACAGCACCGGGATAATTAATACAACAGAACTACATACAATATAATATGTGCGGCCATTTTTTATGAGTCCAACAGATGGTGACTCGAAGTAAACGCCTAAGGTTAAAGGTCAGGCGTGATCAAATGAGAAGGTGTCAGCATCTCAGGTGTCACTAGAACAAGACACCTGGTAGCATCGCCTAACAAGGTGGGACCTGACAAGACAACAGGTAGGATCTCTGACTTTGGTCTTCGGGTTTAGAAGCAAACTAAAATAATTTTAATGACGTTTTGAGAATATAGATAGAATTGAAATGACATATTTTTCATAGTTTGTTGTAAAAATGCAAGATAAAAAGTACATCTTGAGCTGCAGCACATCTGCTTTGGTTTCCACTCTCCAACAAAGTGTCTGTTCACACACTAATTGTTCGGAAGTGCGGGGCTGCAAAGGAGATTGTGACTTATCCCGCTTTTCCTGCTGAGTATCGGCCATCTGAGGAGCACTCGTGCGTACGGCAGACACCAAACTGCAAGCCGACTGTCTCATGGAGGCAATCAGCCCAGCAGATGACAGCGATTGGGTTACAGCCTGTAATCACTAACGGGCCGCCGGAGGAAACAATGGCGGCGCAGTGGAAAATCAAAGATCATCTTAACTCTGTTTGGCCACATTTATATTCTCATGATTATTATGATGTTTGAATGAGAGGCGTCAAATAATAATAATAGGAGGAGGTCGCAGGTTAGTCATGTTCATTTCAGTCCATCCTGCTGCTTTCTGTTTGGTGAGAGAGATTAATACTCAGTTCAACGAGGGAGTGTGGTAAATATCAGCACACTTTCCAAGACATTAGTGATTCCATTTAAAAAGTATGAATACGGTGGACCCTCGATTTATGAACTTAATTGGTCCTTGAACATGGTTCGTGAATCCAAAAGTTTGTTTAGTGAAGCAGAGTTCCCCTTTAGAAACAACGTAAACATGAATAATTGGCCACAAGTCCGTATTTTAGCAAAAAATGCACACTTTGAAGAGATTATAATGTGAATATTATATATATATATATATATATATATATATATATATATATATATATATATATATATATATATATATATATATATATATATATATATATATATATATATTTAATATATATTAGGGGTGTGGGAAAAAATAGATTCGAATTCGAATCACGATTCTCACGTTGTGTGATTCAGAATCTATTCTTTTTTCTATTTTTTTCTTTCTTTTTTTTTTTAATTAATCAATCCAACAAAGCAATACACAGCAATACCATAACAATGCAATCCAATTCCAAAACCAAACCCGACCCAGCAACACTCAGAACTGCAATAAACAGAGCAATTGAGAGGAGACACAAACACGACACAGAACAAACCAAAAGTAGTGAAACAAAAATGAATATTATCAACAACAGTATCAATATTAGTTACAATTTCAACATAGCAGTGATTAAAAATCCCTCATTGACATTATCATTAGATATTTATGAAAAAAAAAAAAAGAACAATAGTGTCACAGTGGCTTACACTTGCATCGCATCTCATAAGCTTGACAACACACTGTGTCCAATATTTTCACAAAGATAAAATAAGTCATATTTTGGTTCATTTAATAGTTAAAACAAATTTACATTATTGCAATCAGTTGATAAAACATTGTCTTTTACAATTATAAAAGCTTTTTACAAAAATCTACTACTCTGCTTGCATGTCAGCAGACTGGGGTAGATCCTGCTGAAATCCTATGTGTTAAATGAATCGAGAATCGCGTTGAATCGGAAAAAAAAGATTTTGAATCGAATAGTGACCCCAAGAACCGATATTGAATCGAATCGTGGGACACCCAAAGATTCGCAGCCCTAATATATATATATATATATATATATACAAATATATATATGTACAGTATATATATATGTACAGTATATATATATATATATATATATATATATATATATATATATATATATATATATATATATATATATATATATATATACTGTATATATATATGTATTTATATATATGTATATATATATATATATATATATGTATATATATATATATATATATATATATATATATATATATATATATATATATATATATATATATATATATATACTGTATATATATGTTTATATGAATATATATTCATACAATATATTTATATGTAAATGTGTACATAAATAAATATCTATAGATATATCTATATACATACATATATACACTTACATGTATACATGAATACACATTCATACATACACATATACTTACACACATTCTGTATATACATACATATGAACGCATATACAGTATATACATTTTCATATGCATACATATACATATAGACACATAAATGCATATATACATATAGGTCTATATCAGTGGCGTGCGGTGAGGTTAATGTCTGGTGAGGCACGACTGCATCATCACAGTCAAATTTAAAAACATGAACCTGCAGTGCAGGTGTACCTAATGTTGTGTCCCTGCGGTCGTTCGCGGCTCCTGCAGCGCGAGCATTGTTGTTTTTGCACTTTTTGGCTTCTTGTTAAGTGACTTTTTTTGGGTGGATTCGGTCTTGCACGTGGAGGGTTTGGGTGTGGGCTTTGGTTGGTGTGGCCGCGGTGCTCCCGTCGGGCAGTGCATTCTGCGGCGGAGGTGCTTGGCACCAGGAGGCGGGGTATTGATACGAGCCTCACACAGTGTGTCTCCGCAGCAGATTTATGATCGCTCAGCACTAAAAATAAGTTACACACATACAGTTGTTGACAAAATACACTGTACAGGAGTATATACCTCAGCTAACTAAACTATGGAAATGTATAATATAATTCATATAGCAATACGGTGTCACTGCACAGCAGGCCAGCAGTTAGCCGAGTCGCAATCCATGGTGAGGCACAAGTGCCTCAACTGGCTGCTGATCACCGCACCGTCTCTTCTCAGTATTTGAACGGCAAATGTGAAAATAAAAATAAAAATAATCTAAAACTGGTGAAGTTAAATGGAAAATAACTTTAGTACAATCACTGGATACATATAACAATTTAATTATTTTTTTTTCTTTTTCTTTTTTTTTTCTTTCCATGATGGCAGGTGAGGCCCCGCCTCCCCTGTCTCTAGTGACGGCACGCCACTGGTCTATATATCTAGAAGGCCACTCTGAAACCTTCATTCTAGCCTGATTTAGCCATTCCTTTACCACTTCTGACGTGTGTTTGGGGTCATTGTCCTGTTGGAACACCCAACTGCGCCCAAGACCCAACCTCCGAGCTGATGATTTTTAAAGTTAAGTTAAGTTAAAGTACCAATGATAGTCACACACACACTAGGTGTGGTGAAATTTGTGAAATTTGTCCTCTGCATTTGACCCAATTTTTTAGGTTGTCCTGAAGAATTTGCAGGTAATCCTCTTTTTCATTGTCCCTTTTAAAGCACCAGTTTCATTGGCAGCAAAACAGGCCCAGAGCATAATACTACCACCACCATGCTTGACGGTAAGCATGGTGTTCCTAGGATTAAAGGCCTCGCCTTTACTCCTCCAAACATATTGCTGGGTATTGTGGCCAAACAGCTACATTTTTGTTTCATCAGACATGGACAAAGATAAGACCTTCTGGAGGAAAGTTCTGTGGTCAGATGAAACAAAAATGGAGCTGTTTGGCCACAATACCCAGCAAAAAGGTTTGGAGGAGAAAATGTGAGGCCTTTAATCCCAGGAACACCAGGCCTACTGTCAAGCATGGTGGTAGTAGTATTATGCTCTGGGTCTGTTTTGCTGCCAATGGAACTGGTGTTTTAAATGGGACAATGAAAAAGGAGGATTACCTCCAAATTCTTCAGGACAACCTAAAATCATCAGCCCGGAGGTTGGGTCTTGGGCGCAGTTGGGTGTTCCAACAGGACAATGACCCCAAACACACGTCAAAAGTGGTAAAAGAATGGCTAAATCAGGCTAGAATGAAGCTTTTAGAATGGACTTCCCAAAGACCTGACTTAAACGTGTGGACAATGCTGAAGAAACAAGTCCATGTCAGAAAACCAACACATTTAGCCGAACTGCACCAATTTTGTCAAGAGGAGTGGTCAAAAATTCAAGCAGAAGCTTGTGGATTGCTACCAAAAGCGCCTTATTGCAGTGAAACCTGCCAAGGGACATGTAAGCAAATAATAACATTGCTGTATGTATACTTTTGACCCAGCAGATTTGCTCACATTTTCAGTAGAACCATAATAAATTCATAAAACAGCAAACTTCATAAATGTTTTTTGCGACCAACAAGTATGTGCTCCAATCACTCTATCACAAAAACATAAAAGTTGTAGAAAGGATTGGAAACTCAAGACAGCCGTGACATTATGTTCTTTACAAGTGTGTGTAAACTTTTGATCGCAACTGTATATATATATATATATATATATATATATATATATATATATATATATATATATATATATATATATATATATATATATATATATATATATATATATATATATATATATAATTTCCTACATTAATTCCTTAAATATTCATTATGGGTCTACTGAAAATGTGAGCAAATCTGCTGGGGCAAGTTTCACTGCAATAAGGCGCTTTTGGTAGCCATCCATAAGCTTCTGGCAAGCTTCTGGTTTAGTTTGTAACCACTCCTCTTGACAAAATTGGTGCAGTTCAGCTAAATTTGTTGGTTTTCTGACATGGACTTGTTTCTTCAGCATTGTCCACACGTCAGGACTTTGGGAAGGCAATTCTAAAACCCTAATTATAACCTGATTTAGCCATTCATTTACCACTTTTTACGTGTGTTTGGGGTCATTGTCCTGTTGGAACACCCAACTGCGCCCAAGACCCAACCTCTGAGCTGATGATTTTAGGTTGTCCTGAAGAATTTGGAGGTAATCCTCCTTTTTCACTGTCCCATTTACTCTCTGTAAAGCACCAGTTCCATTGGCAGCAAAACAGGCCCAAAACATAATACTACCACCACCATGCTTGACGGTATGCATAAAGTTTCTGGGATTAAAGACCTCACCTTTTCTCCTCCAAACATATTGCTGGGTATTGTGGCCAAACAGCTCAATGTTTGTTTCATCTGACCACAGAACTTTCCTCCAGAAGGTCTTATCTTTGTCCATGTGATGCGACATAATATAAATCAAAGCTTTTTCTGATCAAATTAATCCATTTAATTGATTAATCATTGTAGCCATAATGACGCCATACAAAGTTGAAAAAACAAACAAACAAAAAAACGCTCCAATGAAGCGAGATTACCTGTACTGTGCTGCCTGTAGGTGGGTTATGGTGAGCAAATCAAGTGCTCCTTTTCTCCTGCCTGTGCTGTAAACAACATGTCTTTCCCTTGAACTAACAAACATGGCTGTCACTGTCTCAGAGGAAGGCGTGTCGTGTGTTATTTGCACACAATGTTCTGCAAACATTTCGTAAGGGGGCACAAAAAGCATTGGGCTCCAACACATCAAACCTTATCAGCCACCTGAAATACTAGCGCCGCTACAACAATGTTTTGAGAGCCTCAAAGAAACCGCCTCAAAAGCCAGCTGCAAAAAAAAGGTTTGTTTTTATCATGTGAAAATTATATATGTTTAAGTGTTCTTTCTGAATCCATAGTCATGTTAGAAGCAGCTAGTGTTTTCCCATGTGAACTCTTTGATTTTTTTTTTCTTATGTCCGCTAGTAAACTCTTTGTTTTGTCTTAAGGGCTCCTGTTTGTCGGCTCACAGAGCTGTTTTGGCCAGTTCCTTGTCTGTTTTGAAGTAGCAGCTGCATTTCTTTCTGGGCGGGAGGGGCTGTTTTCGCGCTACATAAGCTGACTATTTTTGTTTGAGTTTAGACCTCGCTTGCTGATGCTATTGTTGCGTTGTAAGGGCTGGTCTCCTAAAGCTTTAGTAAAACTTGGCCAAGTACTCTTCTGTCTCGGTGGTCCTTTTTACTCAACATATATGTCATCCAAAAGAACTTGGGAATGACCAGTGTGTTTTATTCCCTGAGAGGAAGACTGGTCGCGCAACAATCGCCATGGTGTTTAAAAAGTAAAAAGTAAAAAAAAAAAATGGCAAAGAGATCGCTGATTTCATCATGGAACTGGACGACTGGAACTTTGTTGTAGTCTTTCTTGCCTACAATTAAGGAGTAAATATGAACAAGTTAGTGGTATGAGTATGAAAAAAAAAAGTGCATCTGGACTTGATAAAACCAATCTGCTCAGTGACCCTAATTGAGCGCACCTGGTAGTTTGACTGCACAGAACCAGTTTTAACCCGGGTCACCAATACTTAGCACAACAGGGAAGCAGCGAAGATCATTCTAAAAATTGTAGATTCACCAAATGTGTGTCATTGTATCAAATATTTCCTTCCTGAGATGCAGCTGATTGGGTTTCTGTTTCTTCTTGTCCCTCGTCTGCATGTACCAGTTGGCTTGACGCGACGTCATGGAGTCATACCGGAGGGACTCACTAAGAAGAATCCGGAGAAACAGCATAAGTCTCCTGCAAGATCTATTTTCAGTCCCCAGCGTAGGCAAAATGACACCCGTGGGTGTTTTCTCTGATCCAGTCTGTCAATTCTGCATCAACACACAAACCTGGACTCTCCTCACCTCGTGTTGTGTTCATCAGATCCCAGGTCAATCCAGTAGACCTGCTAAAACCATCCAGTCTGTTGCCGGTTTGCTCAGAAGAGAGAGCAATCTCCTCCTCCATTGTCCTGACAGCGTGGGTATTCTCTGATATCTGCACTTTATTGCAATGGTACCTCGACTTAAGAGCTGTCCGAATGTTTTAAGTTGCAAACAAAACTTGGAGATAAAAGCATCCCCGCGTACTGTTGGCCTTACCGCCTTCTCCCGGGCGGAAGTGTGAGGGTGTGTGTGGAGGGGGGGGGGGGGGGGGGGGGGGTAATTTATCATCAGCGAGCACTAGTGATGGGTTGATGAGGCGTCATGAAGCGTTTCGACACATTGCAAAACTGTATTGATACTGTGTCGATATTGTGTCACTAAATACTGACATCTGCTGGACATTAAAAATCCCTACAGGCAACCTATGGACCGACTCAACTGACACTGATTTTATGACCTAGTACAGGGGTCACCAACGCGGTGCCCGCGGGCACCAGGTAGCCCGTAAGGACCAGATGAGTAGCCCGCTGGCCTGTTCTAAAAATAGCTCAAATAGCAGCACTTACCAGTGAGCTGCCTCTATTTTTTAAAGTTTATTTATTTACTAGCAAGCTGGTCTCGCTTTGCTCAACATTTTTAATTCTAAGAGAGACAAAACTCAAATAGAATTTGAAAATCCAAGAAAATATTTTAAAGACTTGGTCTTCACTAACTGACAAAGAAACAGATAACAGATTTGGTGTCCAGTTCAAAGTGTGACATGATTTATTAAAAAATTTGAGAGTTGACTTTTGTATTTTACATGAGTTATTATTTGTACAAACATGGTGCAAAGTAATTCATGATTTGTTAAAAAATGTTAGTGGCTAGCTAGTTAAAATGGGATATTGTGATTTCACAAGACTGTCTTAGAAGTGATCATTTGAAAATGTTCAATTTGAAAAATGCGCACTTAGAGAAAATATAAAAATAAAGTGTTGCACATTGATATTTATCTGTTTCTATATTTATTTATTGTGAGAAATCATTAAGATGATCAGTGTTTCCACAAAGATAAATATCATTAATTATTAATAATAACATTGAGTTAAAGGTAAATTGAGCAAATTGGCTATTTCTGGCAATTTATTTAAGTGTGTATCAAACTGGTAGCCCTTCGCATTAATCAGTACCCAAGAAGTAGCTCTTGGTTTCAAAAAGGTTGGTGACCCCTGACCTAGTATATACAATAATATAAACCAAGTCATTGTATTTCATTTGGATTATTTCATATCTTCATTTAAATAAAAATATATTTTTATCTTTTTTAGATACAGTCAATAAATAATGTGAACATGTATTGTGACTACAATGGTAGAAGATGGGGATTGAACCCCATTAACCAGCAACCCTCCAAATGCTGGCACGGCCACTCTACCAACTTCGCCGCGCTGTCATTCCTGTAACTTTCTCTAGTAACAGCATTCCATGATTAATATCAATAAAGTAACATTAATAATAAATGACAGAAAAATAAGCACACGTATGACTGAGGAGTCATAGTGTAACTTTGTGTGGTGTTTGAGTTGTCCGACTTTTTGTGTGGCCATAAACGCACCAGTGGCTTAGTGGTATGCGTGTTGTTGACGAACACCGTTAGGGCCGCTTGTTGTCATTGTCACTCAAAGTTGCATTTCAAAATTACACAGAATAAATGTGTTTATTTTGTTTACATTTTAGATGGGTTTGATTTGGTGCGCGGCATATTATTGCTGTGCGGCGCACAGTGTGCACAGAGGACGCTTGAGCAGTGCGCAATTGCGCAGGCGCGCACCTTAGAGGGAACGTTGCTCACAGGGCACAGAGGAGGCGTCAGTTCGATACAGTTCGCGTATCGGTCACGTGACCAAAGCAGCTCATGATCGGACACGTGACTTTCTAAAAGCGGTACGCGCACCGACACAGGGTATCGCTCTATGAGCTCGACGCATGCGCCGATGCATCTGTGTTGCCGGACCCATCACTAGCGAGCACCATAGCAAGAGGATGTCTAGCCACAAGATCTCTATTTGAGCAGCCAGGCAACTAGTCCTTGGAGCCTGAAACCTTGTCATCTTAGGTCTTTGAGTTCTGAACTCTGAAACTGACTATGTCAGGCCCATACAGTATATGGGCATGTTCCTTTGTGTGTGAGTGTCCCCGAACATCCGTTGACATTCTCTCAGCATTATGTGTTATTCGTGGCGACCTGTCCGGAGAAACAGACATATTTACTTAGCCTTGTCACACCTAAGCAGATGTCACATGTAATGATGGAAACCAGCTTACAAAAAAGTGGCTGTCCACTTGCTCCAGGGGGATTGTACTCTTTCGCCATATGCAAAACATGTTATTTTTTAGATTAGCAGATACTACAGTGGCGAATATCACAGTGAACCCTGTAAGATCCCCTGGAAACATCCGGTCTTACTCATGAGTATTAGCTTATAGCTAAGGATGGACAAAACTTTGAGAAAGTGAGTATGAGGGAAAAGTGCTGAGAAGACGACACAACCTTGATTTGAGACTAGAGCTCAATTCGAATTCCCCCACCTCAACCTCCCTTCTTCTACTTGACCCTCCCCATTGCCTCTAGCACAGGGGTGTCACACGTACAGCCCGCGGTCCTCAGGTTTAATCCGGCCCGCAAGAGGAGTTTGCCAAGTATAAAAATGAACTGCGATGTTTTTATGAAAGAAACTGCTGTTCTAAATGGGTCCACTGGATGTCGCCATAGCAATTCCAGTGTAACCCACATCACACTGTTTAAAGATGACGTGTCAGCTGACATTAAGCGCCCTCTGGATTGGCTGCCGCGACTCCAATCAGCGCCGGTGCAAGCAATCACCTGCTCCTGTTGTGGCTGGCAGCACAATATTTTCTTTCATTGTCAATTATGCACTCAACGGATAAAATAACGAAATGGTAAAATGCAAAGACTTAAGTCAACTTCACCGTCACCATTTTAGTTAGAGTTCCGTGCAGCGCTCGCAATTTGTTGGATGCCCGATGTGATAAAAATGTGTTTCTACATTTGTTGTTTGTTCTATTTTTTTTTTTTTGCTTAAATCTAGCATGTTCACATTGGTTAAGTTTGTAGTTATGTTACTTTTAATTCGACTATTATGGTGTCATTTTTCTATCAATTTTTTTTATCATATAATTGTAATATTTGAATGACGATAAATTAACGTGTTGTGGCAGTTGTGGATGTCACCAATGCGACGCCCCATCAACCCTCGTCGCTTGCCAGCAGTAACGTAAGGCAGAGATTTGTTTATTTCCAAGATGCCGTCGCACGCGATGTTTGGCTTTGCTTGCACTCGTTTATAAACATTTTTTCACCTGTTTTTATTAAGAAAAAGACTGTTTAGCAAACAAAGTTCTGGGCGAAATATACAAGTGCTGGCGCATCAGCTCGCGGTATGTAAAATGTGTTTTATTGTGTATTTGTGTTGGAAGCCAATATTTACTTGCAGTAGCAAAGGTTTGCAGTCTGACTAAAACCACGAGTGTCGTTATTACGAAAACCATTGGTAATGTCAATGTCAGTGACTTGGAGAAGATAACATTTTGAGTGACGAGACACGCGAGACCCAAGCACGCACACAAGAGAGACTCACCGAGCTTTAGTCTGTGGTCATGGCGTCATGTGGAGTCAGTCAAAAGGACGCTGCACGTTCAGATGACGCCATATAAACGCACTTTGCGGAGATCATGTGACCAGTGGACCAGACCAAGTAGTCTTAAGGTGGACTTATTATTTATTCATGGAGTTGCTAAATATTTAGTTTCACCCTATGATGTAATGGATATATAGATATATATTGGATAATGTTTAGCATTAAATATTGTCTATTATCTAGATATGTACATTAATTAATTAATTGTAAATAGTATCAGCAAGCCACGTGTTCTTTTTAATACTATTAGTTATGTTCTTAATCCGAATCCAGCCACTTTACTGGAGATGACAAGTGAAACTTGTGAAAAATTTCTCTCCTTTTTTAACGATAAGGTTGCTTTTATTCGGGCAAATCTTTCTCGCTCTCCATTGAGTTTTAATGTGGCCACTCAGTGCTCGGCTGTGTTTAGTCACTTTGAGCCTGTGTCCTTACCTGAGCTTACAGGAATAGTCCACAAACTGAAACCCTCGTCCTGTCCCACAGACCCAGTCCCCCCTCGCTTTTTTAAAGAAATCTGGGACACTATTGACTTGTCTGTTAAGGACATCATCAACAGCAGCTTGATTTCTGGCTGTGTCCCCTCTTTTTGTAAAAGAGCTGTTGTCGAGCCTTTGATAAAAAAAACAGGTCTAGATCCGACATGTTTGTCAAATTATCGGCCCATTTCCAAATTACCTTTTGTGTCAAAAATTCTGGAGAAATGTGTTTTAGCGCAACTGCAGCCTTTTTTAGATGAAAATAGCACTTTAGATCCATTTCAGTCTGGATACAAAGCTTTGCACAGTACTGAATCTGCACTTGAAAGGTTTTTAATGACTTGCTTTTAATGTCTGATTCTGGTAGCTCTGCCATTTTAGTGCTTTTAGTTCTTACAGCTGCCTTTGATACAGTCGACCACACAATTCTTTTAGACCGCCTGAGAGACTGTGTGGGTGTCAGGGGGACTGCATTAGAGTGGTTCAGATCCTACCTGTCAGAGAGGTCCTTCTCTGTCAGGCTGGGGGACGCCACCTCTTCTTCTGCTCCGCTTTACTGTGGTGTCCCCCAGGGATCCATTCTAGGCCCCATCCTGTTTTCCTTGTACATTCTCCCTCTTGGAGAGATTTTTAAGAAACATGGAATGTCTTATCACTTTTATGCAGATGACTGCCAAATTTATATGCCAATTTCAAAAGGCCACGGCCCCCTGACACCCCTTCTCAACTGTCTATGTGATGTCAAGGCTTGGTTAGCCCAGAATTTTTTAATAATGAATGAGGGAAAAACGGAAATTTCAGTTTTTGGTCCGGCCCTCACTGACTTGGGACCATTGCAAAATCATGTGCGTCCTAAAGTCACCAGCCTTGGCGTCACTATAGACAGCGATTTTAAATTTGACAAACAAGTCAATGGCGTTTTAAAATCGCGTTTTTATCATCTTCGTCTTTTAGCAAAGGTAAAACCATTTTTATCTTTTAACCTTTTTGAACAAGTCCTGCATGCTTTTATTTCAAGTCGCCTGGACTACTGCAATGCACTTTATGCTGGAATTAGCCAAAAAGCTCTCTCCCGGTTGCAGTTAGTCCAGAACGCGGCAGCACGACTTTTAACAGGGGCCAGGAAACGTGAGCATATAACCCCAATTCTTCGGAGTTTGCACTGGCTCCCTGTTCATTTTAGAATTGATTTTAAATCGTTGCTGTTTGTTTTTAAAGCTTTACATGGACTGGCACCTCAGTATATCTCGGACCTCATCCAAATTTACACACCTGCGCGCGCTCTGAGGTCCGAGAGCCAGCTCCAGCTCGTGGTGCCCAGGACGAGACTTAAAACCAGGGGAGACAGGGCCTTCTCTGTGGTCGGCCCTAAACTCTGGAACACTCTGCCCCTCCATGTTCAAACTGCTTCCACAGTGGAGTGTTTTAAGTCTCGTCTTAAGACCCACTTTTATGCTTTGGCTTTTAACACTACGTGAGTTGTGTGGTCTTCTGTCCTCTGTTGTCCTGTGTGGTTAGGGTTAGGGTTATAAATTTTGATGTCTATTTTACTGTTTTAATTGGTTTTACCCTTTAAAATAGTTTTTAATCATATTTATTTTTTATGTTGTCTCTGTATTGGTTTTCTACTCATTTATTCTTTGTTTTTATTCAGTCATTGGTGTAGCATAATATTGTTTTTAATATTATTTTTAATATTGTTTTTAATATTGTTTTTAATATTGTTTTTAACATGGCTGTGCAGCACTTTGGAAACATTCTTGTTGTGTAAATGTGCTATATAAATAAAGTGGATTGGATTGGATTGGATTAAGGGTACAAGCTTGTTTTTTCACCTTTTTCCCCTGTCAGTGGTATGCCCGAGGGAGGGGCTTGGACTATTTAAGGGAGACTGTTCATTCAATCGGGGTGGGAGTAGGTAAGCAAGTTGGTTGTGGAGAGTTGGAGAATAGTACTGTGGAGGTTGCCCTCCAGGGGGTTCTTTGGACCACCAAGCACCGACATGAGAGCCCGGATCAGGGTTACAATACAGTTTTATTTGGTATAGTTCAGCGGGTTGCTTTCCAGCAATTGTCTTTTGTCCGTGACCGTCACGCTCTCGCTCTCACTCCTGCTCCCCTTCCAGCTCCCCTCCAGCTCCAACAACCTCTCTCCTCCCGGCTGCTGCTTATTCAGGGCGACAGGTGGTTAGATGACAAGGCCCACCTACGCACCTGTCACTGTCTTCGAGGCCGGTCCTGCCACACCCAGTTCCGTTGCAGGCCCGCAGGCCACGCCAACCTCCACAAGTACAAAATTGGTGATTGTTGAATGGCAGAAGATTTTTTTCATTGCTGCATTTTGTAAATGCTTAATTAGTTTTTTTATTTACCAATTTTTGCACTGTATGTACTTTTGCACACTGTGCACTGGTGACCTAGAGTTGGTCAGTTAAACATCCCCAACTCGAAATCTGCGACTGAGCCATTATTGGTTGCATAGTAACGTAGTTTTTTTGAGCGAAGCCGCAAAAGTTGTGCTTATTACTTACATTTGTACGCTTCTCTGGGTTTCTGGTCAGCCATCTTTCTCCTCGCACTCGATAGTGTAGGGACGTCTGCGAGCTCACTTCGCTTCCTACCTGACGAATCATTCGAACGCATCTTGATTGATGCGAACGCGCAAAACCAAGAAGCGGGGGCAAAAACAAGGGCGGAGAAGGAGTATTGGAATTGAATGGTGCCCAGACTACCGACGACGGTAGCATCGCTACGCTCTGTCTCGCCGAGTCCGCCATATTTTTGATAATTCTTTAATTCAATTGACATAATCCACTTTTTCTCAGCACTCTCATTCACACTCATTCTCTCTGTTCTCGTGATTGGAAAACAGAGTTATGTCGATCTCTAGCTGCAAGCTAATGCTACCGAGTAAGACCAGGTGTTTAGCGGCGGTTCGTTCCGACAATTACGACACCAACTAGCCATGCAGAGGCTCGTAACTCAAAATTATGCTTTTAACTTCAGGCATAACAAATCAGAGGGACAGCTCGTATCTTAAAATACTCGCAAGTTGAGGTACCACTGATTTTAAACGAAGCAAACTTCTTTGTGTGATTAATCGGCCATTTGTATGAACTTGTGCGTTCTCACAGGCGGACTATTCTCCTCCAGCTGACGGAGACGACATTTACCTCCCAGTCATCCCCAGAAAGGTCTCTAGCCTTTCGTCAGTCAAAGGCAGCCTGAGTCAGTCCTGCCCTTATCTCCACCAGCACAAAAGAAGAGAATCCGTCTCTTCTGTCAGCTCTCTGAGAACTGGAGGTCACAGTACCAAACAGGTGGGCGTCGTAATTTCCTGCAAGAACGAAGCTGCATAGATATGTCCCACTCGTCTCGTCTCATAGAGCTACCTGAATGCGCAAAGAGAGGCAAAGAAATCCAACGTCACCTTGACCATGACATACCTCGGTCCAGGTGTTAGGGGGACACGGACGGGGTCAGTGCCTGATGAGCTTAAAGTGCTCCAGCAAGTCAACGGAGGAGAGAACATCTGCGTCTTTAAGGGCTTGGTGACTCTGGGAGGTAGGAGCTGATGTTTTTGTCTCCGGTATGACTCGACACTGAATCATTTACAGAATATGTACAGCAATACACTTTATACAACTTTCTCCGCCTCTTCCATTTTTCTTGCAGGTTTTCCTTTACATGTAACTAATCGTGGCGGCCCGCCGTGGCAAAATAAAAGCTGCCACACCTCAAAAATGTTTTTTTCACGTGGAAAATAAATAATGTAATATGATGTATTGTAGCGTCCAGAATAAATCACAAAGTCAGACGCTCTTTTTTAACTTTTATTACCAAAATTATGCTCACAACCGGCCCAATTCCAACACGTATTCCCTCCGTGCACACACTTCCGTATACATCAGGGGTGTCCAAACCTTTCGATGAGGCGCCGCATTGGGCTTGAAAAATTTAGCTGGGAGCCATGCAAAGAAAACTATATATACACACACACACACACACACACACACACACACACACACACACACACACACACACACACACACACACACACACACACACACACACACACACACACATACTCTATATATACACACATACATACATACATACATATATATATTAAGTTAAAGTTAAAGTTAAAGTACCAATGATTGTCACACACACACTAGGTGTGGTGAAATTTGTCCTCTGCATTTGACCCATCCCCTTGATCACCCCCTAGGAGGTGAGGGGAGCAGTGGGCAGCAGCGTAGCCGCGCCCGGGAATCATTTTTGGTGATTTAACCCCCAAATCCAACCTATATATATATATATATATATATATATATATATATATATATATATATATATATATATATATATATATATATATATATATACACATACATACACACACACACACACACACACACACACACACACACACACACACACACACACACACATATATATATATATATATATATATATATATATATATATATATATATATATATATATATATATATATATTTATATATATATATATATATATATATATATATATATATATATATATATATATATATATATATATAGGCTCCAGCACCCCCCGCGACCCCGAAGGGAATAAGCGGTAGAAAATGGATGGATGGATATATATATATATATATATATATATATATATATATATATATATATATATATATATATATATATATATATATATATATATATATATATATATATATATATTAGTGTTGTCCCGATACCAATATTTTGGTATCAGGGACAAAATGTATTTTGATACTTTTCCAAATAAAGGGGACCACAAAAAATTGCATTATTGTCTTTATTTGAACAAAAAATCTAGGGTACATTAAACATATGTTTATTATTGCAAGTGTGTCCTTAAATAAAATAGTGAACATACTAGACAACTTGTCTTTCAGTAGTAAGCAAACAAAGGCCCCTAATTTAGCTGCTGGCATATGCAGTAACATATTGTGTCATTTATCATTCTATTATTTTGTCAACATTATTAAGGACAAGTGGTAGAAAATGTATTATTAATCTACTTTACTGTTAATATCTGCTTATTTTCTGTTAAACATGTTCTATCTACACTTCTGTTAAAAAGTAATAATCATGTATTCTTCTCGTTTGACACTTAACATTAGTTTTAGATGATAATTGTCAAGACTTGGTCTTTGGCGTGATTTGTTCTCCCGTGGTGCAAATGAACTGAAGCGGATATGGCGTGGAGGTAAGGACATGATTTTATTTTACACTAACAAAGCTCAAAAAGTTATAAACAAAGGCGCTCACAGCGGAGGTAAAAAGACTATGAAAACAAAAGGTGCGCAAAATAGGCGGAAATACAAAACTAGACTATGAAACAAAAGACATGCACGTGGGCACAAAACTATGAACAATAAACAAAAACTTACTTGACATGGAAAGTTCAGCAGGAACTATGGAAGCATGGGTAAAAGTTATCTAGTGAAGAGAAGGTGATGTTGCCAGGAAGACAGCCTGGCAACTGGGAGCTTAAATAACAGTGACAGCAGGTACGTGACTCAAAATGTGAAAACGTGAGACAGGTGTGTGTGAGTCCAAACGTGGAACAGGTGAAACTAATGAGTAACCATGGAAACAAAACAAAACCAGGAAGTGAAACCAGGAACTAAGGAAGTCCAAAACTAACAGCATAACTAAACAAAACATGATCCGGACCATGGATCATGACAGAACCCCCTCCTCAAGGACAGATACCAGATGTCCAAAACCAAAAAAATGAACAAGAGTCATGGGAGGGCGGGAGGGGGACATGGCGGTGGGTCGCCAGACCACGTGTCCCCGAATCCACCGGGGCAGACTCAGGTGCCGGCGACGCGTAGACCGCCGCTGTACCTGACGAGGTGGGCGACCCGGGAAGGGCCACATCCGTGGCCGACGAGGAGATCGGCGCACTTGGCGTGGCGGACGACCAGGTAGCGGCCATATCCGTGGCCGACGAGAAGGCAGGCGCGTTGTCGTCGTGGTAGCAGCAGATGACGCAGGCGCGGGTGGAGCCGACGAAGCAGGCGGAGAAGATTGGCCTGGGGCGTCAGGCGGCGAAGCTTGGCGCGGGTCCTGGTCTTGGCATGGGGGGTCCTGGTCTTGGCATGGGGGGTCCTGGTCTTGGCATGGTGGTTCTTGGCTTGGGTCCTGGCGGCTTGAAGGGTCATGGCTTGGGTCCCGGCGGCGTGGTTCTTGGCGGCTTGGGGGGTCTTGGCTTGGGTCAGGGTCTTGGCTTGAGTCCTGGCTTGGTGGGTCTTGGCTTGAGTCTTGGCTTGGTGGGTCTTGGCTTGAGTCTTGGCTTGGTGGGTCTTGGCGAGGGTCTTGGTCTTGGTCTTGGCGGGGGTCTTGGTCTTGGCGTGGGGGGTCTTGGACTTGGTCTTGGCGTGGTGTGTCTTGGACTTGGTCTTGGCGTGGTGTGTCTTGGACTTGGCGTGAGGGGTCTTGGACTTGGCGTGAGGGGTCTTGGACTTGGTCTTGGCTTGAGGGGTCTTGGACTTGGTCTTGGCTTGAGGGGTCTTGGCGTCGTGAAGCTGCGACTGGCGGCACTTGGCGTCGTGAAGCTGCGACTGGCGGCACTTGGCGTCGTGAAGCTGCGACTGGCGGCACTTGGCGTCGTGAAGCTGCGACTGGCGGCACTTGGCGTCGTGAAGCTGCGACTGGCGGCACTTGGCGTCGTGAAGCTGCGACTGGCAGCACTTGGCGTCGTGAAGCTGCGACTGGCGGCACTTGGCGTCGTGAAGCTGCGACTGGCGGCACTGGGCGTCGTGGAGCTGCGACTGGTGCCTGGCGTGGAGCAGGTACTGGTGGCGCTTGGCGTGGTGGATCTTGGCGTGGAGCTGGGCGTGGAGCAGGTGGAGGTGGCCTAGCTGGAGGTTGCGGCTTGGCAGGCCGAAAAACTGGTGGTGGTGGTCGTGCTGGAGGCTGTGGCTTGGCGTGACGAAAGACTGGTGGTGGTGGTCGTGCTGGAGGCTGTGGCTTGGCGTGACGAAATACTGGTGGTGGTGGTGGTCGTGCTGGAGTCTGTGGCTTGGCGTGACGAAATGCGACCCCACCTGAACAGTCCCCAGCCCTAGCCCCCCCCTCAAGGAGCGGATCCCAGACGCGCTCCCTGCGGTCTGGAACCATCTTTTGGGGTGGGTGGAGGGAGGTCAGGGGGGGGGGGGGGGGGGGGGGCAGAATCTTCCCCTCCAAACTGTCCAAAAAGTCTTTCTTCCTGGGATTGAGTGGGTGAAAAAAAATAATTGTGTGACTTGGGCGTGGCTTGAGTTCTGGGGGGCGGGGCATGAAAACTGGGTGTCTGTGACTGACAGGATCTAATTTGTAAAAACATGTCCTGATAATGTCTTATAATGTTTTTACAGTCTTTTGCTGGAGGTGAGTGATCAAAAGAAAAAGTCTTGAAAAAAAAATCCTGGTCTGTGATGTCATCCTGGGTAAGAGTTATCTAGTGAAGAGAAGGTGATGTTGCCAGGAAGACAGCCTGGCAACTGGGAGCTTAAATAACAGTGACAGCAGGTACGTGACTCAAAATGTGAAAACGTGAGACAGGTGTGTGTGAGTCCAAACGTGGAACAGGTGAAACTAATGAGTAACCATGGAAACAAAACAAAACCAGGAAGTGAAAGCAGGAACTAAGGAAGTCCAAAACTAACAGCATAACTAAACAAAACATGATCCGGACCATGGATCATGACAATAATAATATAATAATAATAATAATAATAATAATAATAATAATAATAATAATAATAATAATAATAATAATACACTTTATTTGTATATAAAAGAATATAAAGTATTTTATTGATCCCTGGGGTAAATTCAGCACCACAGTTCGCTCACAATAGACAATAATAATAATAGATAATATAATATATATAATATATTATATATATAATATAAATATAGTTTACATATACTCTACATTTAAGTGCAGTCAAGGAACATATGCATTATACAGTCTGATGGCTGTCGGTATGAAGGACCTCCTGTGTCGTTCCGTGTTGCATTTTGGGAGTCTGAGCCTTCCACTGAACGTGCTCATTCTCTCAAATATTGTATAGCACCTTTCATACAAGAATTGCAGCTCAAAGTGCTTCACAACAGTAAAAGACATGATTAAGTAAAGACATAATAAAAAAAAGCGTAGAAAATGGAAATCAAATTGTAACAAATAAAAATAAAGATAAAAGCAAAGGAGAAAACAAAAGGATCAGATCATGATACCACAAATTTAGGTATCAATCCGATACCAAGTAGTTATAGGATCATACATTGGTCATATTCAAAGTCCTCATGTGTCCAGGGACATATTTCCTGAGTTTATAAACGTAGTAAAAAAAATAAAAAATGAAAATAGATTGTGATGCTAAAAAATATTGATGTAATCATAGTAGTATCGACTAGATACGCTCCTGTACTTGATATCATTACAGTGGATGATAGGTGTAGATCCACCCAAGGCATTCAATCAATCAATCAATCAATGTTTATTTATATAGCCCTAAATCACTAGTGTCTCAAAGGGCTGTACAAGCCACAACGACATCCTCGGTGTCGAGTGGGTCTGATATAATATTGTGAAAGTCCAACACATCAGCGAAAGTCCAGTCCATGGTGGGGCCAGCGGGAACCATCCCGAGTGGAGACGGGTCAGCAGCGTAGAGATGTCCCCATCTGATGGACAGGCTAGCGGTCCACCCCGGAGCAGAGTAGAAAAGAAAAGAAAAGAAACGGCAGATCAACTGGTCTAAAAAGGGAGTCTATTTAAAGGCTAGAGTATACAAATGAGTTTTAAGATGAGACTTAAATGCTTCTACTGAGGTAGCATCTCTAACTTTTACCGGGAGGGCATTCCATAGTATTGGAGCCCGAATAGAAAACGCTCTATAGCCCGCAGACTTTTTTTGGGCTCTGGGAATCACTAATAAGCCGGAGTTCTTTGAACGCAGATTTCTTGCCGGGACATATGGTACAATACAATCGTCAAGATAGGCAGGAGCTTGACCGTGTAGTATTTTATACGTAAGTAGTAAAACCTTAAAGTCGCATCTTAGGTGCACAGGAAGCCAGTGCAAGTGAGCCAGTATAGGCGTAATATGATCAAACTTTCTTGTTTTTGTCAAAAGTCTAGCAGCCGCATTTTGTACCATCTGTAATCTTTTAATGCTAGACATAGGGAGGCCCGAAAATAATACGTTACAGTAATCGAGACGAGATGTAACGAACGCATGGATAATGATCTCAGCATCGCTTGTGGACAAATTGGAACGAATTTTAGCGATATTACGGAGATGAAAGAAGGCTGTTTTAGTAACACTCTTAATGTGTGACTCAAACGAGAGAGTTGGGTCGAAGATAATACCCAGATTCTTTACCGAGTCGCCTTGTTTAATTGTTTGGTTGTCAAATGTTAAGGTGGTATTATTAAATAGATGTTGGTGTTGAGCAGGACCGATAATCAGCATTTCCGTTTTCTTAGCGTTGAGTTGCAAAAAGTTAGCGGACATCCATTGTTTAATTTCATTAAGACACGCCTCCAGCTGACTACAATTCGGCGTGTTGGTCAGCTTTAGGGGCATGTAGAGTTGGGTGTCATCAGCATAACAGTGAAAGCTAACACCGTATTTGCGTATAATGTCACCTAGCGGCAGCATGTAAATACTAAAGAGTGCAGGGCCAAGAACTGAACCCTGGGGAACTCCGCACGTTACCTTAACATAGTCCGAGGTCACATTGTTATGGGAGACACACTGCATCCTGTCAGTAAGATAAGAGTTAAACCAAGACAAGGCTAAGTCTGTCATCCCAATACGCGTTTTGATACGCTCTAATAAAATATTATGATCAACAGTATCGAAAGCGGCGCTAAGATCAAGAAGCAGCAACATAGATGAAGCATCAGAATCCATCGTCAGCAATAGATCATTAGTCATTTTTGCGAGGGCTGTCTCCGTAGAGTGATTTGCCCTGAAACCGGATTGAAAAGGTTCACAGAGATTGTTAGTCACTAAGTGTTCATTTAGCTGCTGTGCGACAATTTTTTCGAGAATTTTCGAGATAAACGGTAGGTGGGACACCGGCCGGTAGTTCACCATGAGGTCAGGATCGAGGTTAGGTCTTTTGAGTAGAGGATGAATAACCGCTTTTTTGAATGCTAGAGGAACAGTACCAGAGGAAAGTGATAGGTTTATAATATTTAACACTGATGGACCTAATAAAACAAAAAGCTCCTTGATAAGTTTCCCAGGAATTGGGTCAAGTAAACATGTTGTTTGTTTTGTCCCCCGCCCGACACCCCCGCTTCTGCTTCCGAGCGCACCGCTTACGTCTCTTTCGCTGACCGTCTCCGCTGGTAGTCGACGCCGCTGCTTCAAAGGCCACTGCTGGATGTAGCTCGCGAAGAATTCCCAAGCTAGCGAGCAGGTCCATCGTACACGCATCTATCAGCCCAAAATGGCCCGATCTCTCCACATCCAGAATTGTAAGTCGGTCGTAAGTGATCACGGAGTGAACACGCTGTGAGCCAGCCATGAAATTGACTGAATTGAGGGGTATTTTTGCCCTCACTTCCAGGAGCGCTCGCACGAAGCCGCTGCTCTGAAGCGCAGCCATCTTGGATGGCTGTTTACATTCAGTAACGGCGTCACCGCTAATGACGCTGGTGATGTCAGGACGTGGACAATGGGGTGGTTTGTTTTTCCGGAATGCAAAGGAATTGGATCGGACATGGCGTGGTGCAGGAACTGAAACCCGCCGTGGTGCAGGTACTGGAACCCGCCGTGGTGCAGGTACTGAAGCTTGGCGTGGTGCAGATACTGAAGCTTGGCGTGGTACAGGTATAGAAACCTGCCGTGGTGCAGGAACTGGAACCTGCCGTGGTGCAGGTACTGGAACCTGCCGTGGTGCAGGTACTGGAACCTGCCGTGGTGCAGGTACTGGAACCTGCCGTGGAGCTTGGCGTGGTGGAGCTTGGCGTGGCCTTGGCGCAGGTGCTAGCCTTGGAGCTTGGCGTGGAGCTAGTCGTGGTGCAGGTGCTAGCCTTGGAGCAGATGCTAGCCTTGGGTGTGGTGCTAGCCTTGGCGTAGGTAGAGGTGGCCTAGCTGGGGGTTGCGGCTTGGCATGCCGAAAGACTGGTGGTGGTGGCCGGGCTGGAGGCTGTGGCTTGGCATGGTGAAAAGCTGGTGGAGGTGGCTGGGCCGGAGGTTGCGGCTTGGCATGGCGAAAGACCGGTGGAGGTGGCCGGGCTGGAGGTTGTGGCTTGGCATGGCGAAAGACTGGTGGTGGTGGCCGGGCTGGAGGCTGTGGCTTGGCGTGGTGAAAAGCTGGTGGTGGCATGACGAAGAACTCGTGGTGGTGGCCGGGCTGGAGGTTGCTGCCTGGCTGGGCGCAGCTGAGCCACCCCACCAGCACAGCTCCCGGCAATATCCCCCCCCCCTCAAGGAGCGGATACCAGACACACTCCCTGCGGTCTGGAATCGTCTTTAGGGGTGGGTGGAGGTAGGTCAGGAGGGGGGAAGAATCCTCCCCTCGAATTTGTCCAAAATGTCTTTCATTTCTCCCCACCAGGGTTTTTGTGGGTGAAAAAAAACAAAAATTTTGTGACGTGTCTGTCAGGACGTGGTCTATGGGGTGGTTTTGTTTTCCCGGAATGAAATGGAATTGGATCGGACATGGCGTGAAGGTAAATACATGTTTAATCTTTACTATAAACTACAAAAAAAGGGTACAAACAAAAGGCGCGACAAGGCGGAGAACAAACTTGGCTATGAAAACAAAAAACTAGCACAAAGGCAAAACTATGGACATGAAACAAATAAACACTTACTGTGACCAGAAAGAACAGCATGAACTATGATATCAAAGGTAACAAGGGTATCATCAGGTAACATGGGTACATGGGTATCAGAGGTAATGTCGCCATGCCGACTGCCTGGCAACTACAAGCTTAAATAATAAGGACATGATTAATGACAGGTGCGTGAGTTCGAACACATGACAGGTGAAACTAATGGTCGTCATGGAAACAAAACCATGGAGTGAAAAAACAGGAACTAAAAGTGTCCAAAAACCTGACAGAACATAGCCAAACAAAACATGATCAAAAGACATGACACGTGAGCTATTGTATCCTCCTAGGGTGTGTAGTGAAGCATGTTTAGCTATTCCTCGTTCTCCAGTGATAATAATACTTGTAAGAAACTTACTTTATTTGTCGCCATGGAGACAAGGATTAGTGATTTAGAAGTAGCTACAACACTGCTGACTGCGGGTGGACTTTACCCTCCATCTAGCTAGCCGTGTCTTAAAGCACCTCTTCCTGAGGGTATTTCAGTGTTTCACCTTTATCTTTAGTTTTTACACCAAAATACGTCCATTCTCCATTTTCTGTCTACACACTGTGTCTGCTTGTAAGTACTCCATGTGTGCGCGCTGTGGAACATGCTCGTCTGCTCGTAAAACCAACAATGACACGACGTGACGACGGTACTTTTTAGAGGCGGTATAGTACCGAATATGATTCATTAGTATCGTGGTACTATACCAATACCAGTATACTGTACAACCCTAATATATATATATATATATATATATATATATATATATATATATATATATATATATATATATATATATATATATATATATATATATATATATATATATATATATATATATGTATCGCTTCCTGCTTTGTTTAGTTCCGTGATGACCTCTCTAAAGTTTTTTAATCAATCAGAAATATCAAGCAGCTAAAATGTGCCAAACATGGCTAAATGTGGAGAGTGTTTTTCATTTTTCCCATCATCCCTTGTAATGGATTTAAATTGGTGTAGTTTGAATTTTTTTTTTTGGAAGTGTTATGTGTGACTGTGTTTGTTTAATATTTGTGCTGGTTTAATTAGTTTTTCTGCACCATGACTAGGGAAGGTTGTTTGGATTGTATCATATAAGTAATTGCTGCGCACATCTCAACATTGATCTATGTTTAATGGCCTCTGACTTGAGTTAATTTTGTAGACCACCTTATGGTGACAAAATGTCAGCGAATAGGTCTATGTCTATTTGTATATTGTATGAAAACACTGCGTCCCGCCAATTTGTTTATTGACCTCACCGAAACAGCACTGACGAAACAGAATGTTGTGGCGACGTAAGCAATACGCACGGGATTGTGTGGAGCGGAGGCAGCATGTCAGCTTAGTGGACGTACTTTAATATGTCCCAGATATACCCGCGGACAGTGATTTCCAAAATGTGCAACATGCAAATATTAAGAGGACGGTGGCGGTTTTTAGGAATAGAAAGTAGAGTTGGAGCTATAACACGAAGCAAGTGTGACTTCAGGCTCACTGCAGCTCTCGTTGTTCGTCACGGATATGGAGCAACAGAAGTAGTGCCTCTGAACATGAATACAGTCTACAATAACACCAGATAGTGTCTAAACACAAGTAAAGTCTACAATAACACCAGAAAAAGATGCTAGATTTGTTGTTAGTTTTTTTAACAAAGAAAAAGTCTCTAAGGATTAGAGAAGTCTTTAGAAACATGAACAATTCTCAACAAAGTACATTGCATATTGAGCAGCAAAACAGAAAAAATATGTTAATACTAATAAATAAGTTTTTTTTTAATGTTTGTACAACATTTTTAAGGAAAATATATACAGCATTGCAGAGTATTCAAATTATATGATGACATTAAGTTGACCACGCCCCTGGCCATGCCTGGAAAAGGTATATTGGCAACCCTGTGTTGCTTCCAGGGGGTTTTAAGTCTGCTCTGAGTCTAGATTTTTCGGGTATTTTGACCAAAGACGAGGTTTTATTACACCAAGAAACTGTTTTATTATGTGAAAAAAGGCATAATATAGTCATATTATGATTTTTCATCTACATTTAAAACACTTACCTTCTACATAAGCTGTAATGGTCAAAATGTTGCGTAGATACATCTTCAAGCCCTCCCATCTTTGTGGCAGCTGCATCCTTCAGGTAAATACGAAGACTAGAATGTAATATACCTTTAATACATTCGTACAGGATTAAAGTGTGTGTTCTACATAGATCAGTGGTTTTCAATTATTTTCTGTCACACCCCCTTGAGGGGACAAATAAATGTTCAAACACCCCATCAATTGGAGTCCTAATGAGAACCTGACAGTATTTATTTATTAATGTATATCCTGAACTGAAGGGTTACGTACGTGTACTTGGTCATGTTTCCTATCGAGCTGAAGGCTTGTGTATCGTTCAAAAATTAAACAAGACGCTAATACTAAAAGTCAAAACTGCAAGACAGATGCACGTTGCAATCAAACAGCCGGTGTGTGGTAAGTACAATTGTTGTGTATTAACAGTCCTAGTTTTGTCCCTGCTGAGTTACCGTCATGCCTCCTGCTCTTGATGTCACACCACTGTTGGAGAACCTTCCTATAAGAATGGAAGTAGACACTGGTTCACGCATATCGATGGTATCAGAAGCTGTTTACAGTGAGAAACTACAGCACCTTGTGCTACAACCAACCCGGCTGAAGTTAAGGACCGACACAGGAGAACCGGTGCTGGGAGTTGTGGATGTGACAGTGGAACACAACGGACAGAAAAAGACTCTTCCACTGTACATCATTCAAGGGAAACGGCCAGCATTGCTAGGCCGCCGGTGGCTGGAGAAGCTCAGTCTGAATTGGCAGGAAGTATTCCTAGTTAGGGGTGGGGACACAGGGCCACTACAGGAGATTCTAAAGACACATTTCCCCGTTTTTGATGGAGAACTTGGCAGCATGAAAGACATTACAGTTAAGCTGACAGTGAAACCAGGAAGCGTGCCAAAAGCTTTCAAAGCTAGACCTGTTCCATATGCCATAAAACCGAAGGTGGAGGCAGAATTAGCCAGGTTAGTGAAGAGTGGAGTACTGGAACCAGTGAGCACAAGCGAATGGGCAACCCCGATTGTTCCAGTCATGAAAAAGGATGGAACTCCACGGATCTGTGGTGACTTTAAAGTCACATTGAACCCTGTCCTACATGCTGAGAAGTATCCTTTGCCCATTATTGAGGAGCTTTTTGCAGGCCTAGCTGGAGGCCAGAAGTTTAGTAAGATAGATTTATGTCAGGCCTATCTACAAATGCATGTGGATTCAGAGTCACAAGAGTTGTTGACTATAGTGACACACAAAGGCCTGTATAAGTACCGCAGGCTCCCTTTTGGAATTACCTCTGCCCCAGCACTTTTCCAAAGAGCCATGGACCAGATTCTCAGTGGGATACCAGGGGTCCAGTGCTATCTCGATGATCTGCTCATCACGGGACCGGATGAGAAGTCACACTTGAGGAATCTGGACATCACACTGCAAAGATTGGAGGAATATGGCCTGAGAGTTCGGAAGGATAAGTGTGAGTTTTTCCGGCCTTCTGTTGAATACCTGGGGCATGTAATCGACAGCACAGGACTCCACAAGGCACCATCAAAGGTGAAGGCTGTTGTAGAGGCTCCATCTCTGAAGAATGTAAGTCAGCTGAGGTCGTTCCTGGGCCTCCTAACATACTATGCAAAGTTTGTGCCTAACCTTGCAAATGCATTGAAGCCTCTGCATGAACTTCTGAACAAAACTAAGAAATGGAAGTGGACGTATAAATGTGAGACAGCTTTCAAGGAAGTGAAGACAGCGCTGTCACAATCTGAGGTCCTCACTCATTTTGACCCCACATTGCCAATTCAGCTGGCATGTGACGCCTCACCATATGGTGTGGGGGCAGTAGTGTCACACATAATGCCATCGGGCGATGAAAGGCCCATCGCTTTTGCATCAAGGACTTTGAGTAAAGCAGAAAGCAATTACGCCCAAATTGAGCGTGAGGCACTATCTATAGTGTTTGGGGTGAAAAGATTTCACCAGTACCTTTATGGCAGAAAATTCACGCTATTGACTGACCATCTGCCTCTCACCTCCATTTTTGGTTCCCATACTGGCATTCAATCGCTTGCTGTCAGCCGTATGCAATGATGGGCTCTTTTACTGTCTGCCCACCAGTACGACATTAAATATAGGAAGGCAGATCAGCACGGAAATGCTGATGGGCTGTCAAGACTTCCACTGCCGGTCACACACATTGAGCCGAAACAGGCTGAGATATTCTACTTCAAGGAAGCGGCTGCTACCCCAGTGACCTCAGCTCATGTGAAGAGACACACTCGCAATGACCCAATCCTGTCTGAAGTTATGGACATCATTGCTTGCGGCAGAAAAGGAGATATGACCCAAAGCTTAAAGCCATATCTGATGAGAAAAAATGAGCTTTCAGTCCAGTCTGGATGCTTATTGTGGGGCTATCGTGTCATTATTCCTCCACCATTAAGAGAAAAAGTGCTTGATGAGCTTCACTCTGGGCACTGTGGTGTAGTGCGAATGAAAGAAATGGCACGCAGCTATTTGTGGTGGCCAAGCCTGGATGCAGCTATAGAAGAAAAAGCCAAGTCATGCTCTGCCTGCCAGAAACTGAGAAACCTCCCACAGCTGGCTCCCTTGCATCCGTGGGACTGGCCTGAGGAACCATGGCAAAGAGTCCATGTTGATTTTGCTGGACCACTGGAGAACCACATGTTCTTACTTGTAATTGACGCTCATAGCAAATGGCCTGAGGTCGCTGTCATGAAGAGCACCTCGTCAGAGAGAACCATTGAAGAGTTGAGATCCATTTTCAGTCGTAATGGTCTGCCACAGCAGTTGGTTAGCGACAATGGTCCACAACTGGTGTCAGAAGAATTTAAGGCGTTCATGGAGGAGAATGGTATTCAGCACATCAAGTCTGCGCCCTATCATGCGGCTACAAATGGGCTTGCGGAAAGATTTGTACAGGCTCTGAAGAAAGCTCTCAAGTCCTCCCAAGCACACAAACCCTTAAAAGGCGCCTCGATGCTTTCTTGTTGGCATATCGAAACACCCCTCATGCTACCACAAAGGTGTCCCCTGCCTCAGCGATGTTCAAGAGACAACTCCGCACTCGACTAGATCTCCTGAAACCTCTAAAGACAAGAGAGGTTGTGCATCAGCAACAGAAGGCTCAAGTGGAAAGACGGGAAAATGCAAAATTGCGGAGCTTCATGGTAGGAGACCGGGTTCTTGCTAGGACCTACACCAACGACATAAAGTGGGTGCCTGCGACCATTGTTTCCAAAACAGGTCCTGTCTCATATACTGTAGAAACCAGTGACCATCGCATCTGGAGAAGACACCTCGACCAACTGCTGCACACTTCGGGGTCTCATGATGACTCACGCCAGCCGACATCTTTTGTTCCGGAGCTGTGTCCTTCCCTGGAGCAGCCTCAAACCCCAGACACGGCTGCTGTTCGAAGTGCACCTGGATCTGCTCCTGGCACACCGGAACCTGCACGAGTACCTGCCTCAGGTTTCGCTTCACCCAGACCAGAACCCACACCATCTACAGTGACCGAAGTGCCTAGAGGTCGTGTTTACCCTCAACGAGAAAGACGACCCCCAGATAGACTGTCATTGTAGTCTAGGCGCTGACCTGTGTCATTGGGGCAGAATAATCCCCAGGGTTCAGTTTGGGATTGAGGTAGTCCACCCTCATTCTCTAGTTCAGGCAAGTGTTGTATTTGTTTAAAAGTTATCGTTGAACAGTTTATATTTCACAAAAGAGACTGACGTGTATTTTGAAGTTGGCTTTGATTTTGTTTATTTTATTTTTGTTAAGGGAACCTTAAAAGTAAAAGGGGAGGGATGTTGTGTATTAACAGTCCTAGTTTTGTCCCTGCTGAGTTACCGTCATGCCTCCTGCTCTTGATGTCACTTCCTGTATCATACAGAGTTGTTGTTGACCTCGACAGTAGTAAACGTGAAGCTACAGAGCAACCAAGGTTTCCGTGTCCTTATTATTATTGGTGTAATGCCCAACCATATACAGGTATATGGGTATATAACAACAATACTTACAGTATAAACACTTTGTCCGACTCAAAACTGGCACATACAACTTAATGGCAAAGACTACTTCCTGACTACGGCGACACACCTGGGGCGAACAACACAGTTGCGTAAAGTTATAGGACAGCATAAAAAGCACAAAACACATTGAAATATAGTTTTTAAATAAAAAAGTCCATGATTAAAATGGTCAGATGAAATATGGTAAGAACCATGAGTCAAAATAAAAACAGTTCAAAACAAACAAGTAGAAAAACTTGGTATACAGGTATTGATTCCCAGGTACGAGGAATCGGTACCGTATGAGTTCGAATGTGAAAGGTACAAGGGGTGTAAATCTTTGGGCAGCTAACGAACTGATTCCGATTCCTGAGATGACAATTCAAACCAGAATCGAGTCAACATGATTATCGATTCAAACCGATTCTCGCAATGTTTTATGATGCAATTATAATGAAACTTTTTCAAAACAAGTTACAGGTTACAAAAGCTCCTTCTGGTTGCATGGAGATGGCCTAAAAACATATTTTTAGTAATTTATTCTAATTCAAGTCTTTTAATCTTATGAAATTATTTACAATTGGGATGAATGAGAATTGCGATTCGGATGTAAATATATTTTTTTGTTCACCCCTAAAAGGTATCCTGTTAAGACCTGTTAAGCCAGGCCATTCTCAGTTTAGTTTTTAGGTGTTTTTGGTTATTTCTTGTGCTCTTATTTTGTTTCCACTTCCTGTTGTGGTTGTATTTTCCCTGCACTAGCTTCACACTGCTTCTTAATGCTGTCTTCATTGTCTGGGGGTGATTAGTATTATGGTTTTCACCTGCTGCTAATCACCACCTGGGCAGTATTCAAGCCAGTCACATGTCGTTGTGGGATCATTCTGTCAGGTATGCTCCTTGTAGGGGAGGACGTGACCCCCAAAAAGCGGGAGACACGTGCAAATAAATGAGAATTTAATGTCCCGATACATCACACAAACAGAGTGCGGAAAGGTCAAGTACTTATCATCCCCAGGTGATGAAGACAGCACTAAGACGCAGTGGGAATCTAGGAAAGGGAAAGTACAACCACAACTAGGGTTGTCCTGATACCAATATGTTGGTACAGCAACCAAAATATATTTCCATACTTTTCTAAATAAAGGGAACCAAAAAAAATGTCATCAATGTCTTTATTTGAACAAAAAATCTTAGGGTACATGAAACATATGTTTATTATTGTAATTTAGTCCTTAAATAATATAGTGAACATACTAGACAACTTGTCTTTTAGTAGTAAGTAAACAAACAAAGACTCCTAATTAGTCTGCTGACGTATGCAGTAACATATTGTGTCATTTATCTACCTATTATTTTGTCTACATTATGAGGGACAAACTGTAAAAATAGATTTTTAATCCACTTGTTCATTTAATGTTAATATCTGCTTATTTTCTGTTTTAACATGTTCTATCTACACTTCTGTTAAAATGTAATAATCACTTATTCTTCTCTTCTTTGATACTTTACATTAGTTTTGGATGATACCACACATACTTGGTATCGGATCGATACCAAGTAGTTACAGGATCATACATTGGTCATATTGAAAGTCCTCATGTGTCCAGGGACGTATTTCCTGAGTTTATAAACATAATATGAATTTTAAAAAAAGGAAAAAAGATTTTGTGACAATACAAAATATTGATGTAATCATAGTACTATTGACTAGATACACTATTGTACTTGGTATCATTACAGTGGATGTCAGGTGTAGATCCACCCATGGCGTTTGTTTACATTTAGGAGCGCTAGCCTGTTAGCAGTGAGCTTCTGTATCCTCCCAGGGTATGTAGTGAAGCATGTTTAGCTATTCCTCGTCCTCCAGTGATAATGTACATTTAAGAAATGTACTTTATTTGTCACCATGGAGGCCAGGATTAGTGATTTAAAGTAGCTAAAACACGGCGGGCTGCGGATGGATGTTAGCTGCTAGCTAGCTAGCCATGTTTTAAAGCACCTCTTTTTGAGGGTGTTTCAGTGTTATAACTTCACCTTTATCTTTAGTTTTTACACCAAAATGCGTCCATTCTCCCTTTTCTGTCTAGGCACTGTGTCGGCTTGTAAGTACCCACACAGCAAAAACACTCCGCGGCGGATCCCCCGCGGAGCTATCGCGCTTTCCGGAACGGAATCGCGAAACGGACCCGTATCAGCGTCCACTTGCTCTCAGGAACGTATCCGCCACGGAGGCGGGTTGCGGATCCGCCGTGGCGGCGCGCCTCATCCGCTCCGCAGCCATGATCAAAACCTAACCTCCGAGGCGGGTGCGCCGAGGCGGGTGCGCCGAGGCGGGTGCGCCGTGGCGGCGCGCTGCATCCGCTCCGCATCCATGATCAAAGCCTAACCTCCCGCCGCGGACCAGCAACGGACTCATAAAAACCCTGGCTCATCTGGCTGTTTTGGACCCGTTTATCTTATTTTCAAAATCGCTTCTGTTCTTGCTGTAGTATAAAATGACCTGCAGGCCATTTGCAATCGTATTTTAAAAAAATACGATTGAAATAAATAAAAAACATTAAAAGTGGTATTTAAAGAGCAAACAGGTGAAATGTAACAAGAAAATGTAGCAATGTTTACTCTAATCACACAAAGCTGCCATGTAGGCTGTTTCTTTCTTTAAAAAATAATGAATCAAAATCAATGTCATTATGAATTATTGACCTATTCAAGGCTCAATAAAGGAAGTCGACAAACATCAGTTGAAGCGTTACGTTAATCCAGGGGTCACCAACCTTTTTGAAACCAAGAGCTACTTCTTGGGTACTGATTAATGCGAAGGGCTACCAGTTTGATACACACTTAAATAAATTGCCAGAAATAGCCAATTTGCTCAATTTACCTTTAACTCTATGTTATTATTAATAATTAATGGTATTTATCATTGTGGAAACACTGATCATCTTAATGATTTCTCACAATAAATATATATAGAAACAGATAAATATCAATATGCAACACTTTATTTTTATATTTTCTCTAAGTGCACATTTTTCAAATTGAAGTTTTTTCCATAACTTGAGATGATTTATTTTGGAGCAGAAAGATGGCTGCGATCAGAAGTCTCTGAGACGAGAGCTCGGCCAATAATCCCAAAATGAGCCGATTAAACGCCTGAAACTATGTGCCTCTAAATAAATACAAGGCTGGAACCTCACGCTGAAGAAACTATTTCAGATTTGGAATCATATATTGATTCATTCTATTATAACATGACGACAAAGAAGCGTGGGAGACGCCAGCTGAGTCACTCAAGTGAGTCTGATGATATCACGAAGGACTTAAAAGATATCAGAAGCTCCATTGCAAAAATCAATGACAAATTACAAAACCTCGACTTATTGAAGAAACTATCCGAGGATGTGGAGGAGCTTAAACAATCTATGGACTTTCAAAGTGCACTTGTGGACGTGCTCAAGCAGGAAAATGCTACGCTACGAGCAGAAGTGAACAGCCTCAGACAGCAAACTTATGACATCGAAAATACAAATATTAAAGTCACGCAAGATATTTTGGATTTGCAATGTAGGAGTATGCGGAACAATATCATCATTCACGGAGTTCCGGAGGAAACGTGGGAAACTCACCACAAAACGGAGGAGTTGGTCCAAACTTTTTTAACATCCCAGCTCAAGATGGAGGGCGCAACAGCGAGGAACATCGGCTTTGGACGTGTTCATCGTATTGGGAAAAAACAACATTCTGGGGGAGAGAAGGTATGTCGCCCAATTGTTGCACAGTTTGTTGATCCAAAGAGTAAATCCATGGTAATGGAGCGTGGAAAAGAACTCAAGGGAACGACCTTCTCCATTAGTGACCAGTTTCCAGCCGAGATACTCAAGAGAAGACGACTGTTGTATCCAATAATGAATGAGGCTAAAAAGAACAACAAACGAACCCGTCTAATTGTGGACAAACTCTACATCGAAGGTACTCCTTTTAGAAATGCCAGTATTACATACTGGTTGAGTGGCGGTGTTGATAAAATCCAAACGGACTGAAAAGAACATTGCAACCGCACCAAAACAATGGTGCGAGATGATGACGTCATGCATGCACAGGTAGTCATGGAAACGTTTAATACCGCCAGAAACCTCGATGAAGTTATTTCAGGTACTTTTTTCTTCATTTCTGTCCAAAAATTTTTTTATGGGGGGATGTATTATTGGCCTGGTTCTGTTTTTTCTTTTTATACCACTACTTGATCGATTGGTGATATTTGTTTAGTTTAGTTTGATTATCTCTTAGTTTTTTATTCTTCTATCTTCTACTGTTCTACTTTTTAGTTTTCTCCTTCTCTTATGATCTTGTTTCCATTATCTTTTTTTTTTCTTTCTCTTTAATTTATTTTACTTTCTTTAAGCATGTTTGTTTTGCTATTTAAATTATTTTATTTTGTGGTAAAGAGCAATGGGAGGGGGGAGGTAGGGGGATTGACAAGGAAAAATAACCCAGTTAAATTATATATTGAGAGGACACATTTACTAAATGTTATGTTTGATAATTTTTGTCACATAAGGAAGAAAACCAGTTAACACAAACATAAGATATTGCAATGACTAGAAAATGTTTGAGAATTATATCTTGGAATGTAAAAGGTGCAAATGAACAGGTGAAACAAAGAAAAATTCTGAAGCATCTAAACAATCTTTCTACTGATATTGCTTTTCTACAGGAAACCCATTTGAAAACTGAACATTTAAAATATCTGAAAAAAGGATGGGTTGGTGAGATAGTTGGTGTTGGACTGTCCTCTAAAAGATCTGGTGTTGCTATAATGTTTAACAAAAAGATGAACTATATTATAAATAGTGTATTTTTAGATCCAGAGGGTAGATATATGATTATTAACTGCCATATAGATAATAACAATATCACACTGGTAAACTCATATGCACCCAATGATGATAAACCTTCTTTCTTTGGTGACATGGAGCTCAAATCGGCAGATTATGTTGATTCTGATATTATTATGGGTGGAGATCTAAATTTAACAATAAATCCAAATATTGATAAAACTGGTAAGATCGTTAAACCCAAGAAATCTGTTTTTTCTCTTCTGAAAATAATGCAAACTCTTAACCTAATAGATATTTGGAGAACCTTAAATCCATATGAGAAGGATTTCACTTTTTATTCAAACAGACATCAGTCATTTTCAAGAATTGATATGTTCTTTGTTCCTAAGGCAATTGTAGAAAACGTGCAGGCTAAAATTCACCCAATAATTATTTCTGATCATAGTCCAATTCAAATCGACGTAAGCTTTCCTCCTGTCACTTTCCAATTCAAACAATGGAAAATTAATATTTCTTTATTGGATAGTGAGAAAAATAAATTACGAATTAAATAATTTATTTCAGACTTTATTAAAAATAACCAGGATTCTGTCTCTGACATTTCCACAATATGGGAAGCACTTAAATGTTGTGTAAGAGGATAACTTATTAGGATTGCAAGCTTTAAGACTAAAAAACAACGTGCTGAAGAAAATGAATTATTGAATGGAATCAAACAATTGCAGGACACATTGGCCAAACAGTATAATCAGGAAACATAGATCAAACTTTGCAAACAAAGAATGGAATATGATAACATAATAAAGCAAAAGGTTGAATATAAAATTAATAGGGCAAAATTAAAGTTTCATGAATACGGCGAGCAAGCTGGAAAGCTCCTTGCTTTAAGATTAAAGAAGCAGATGACTAGAAATCATATATCTAATATTAAACTTTCAGATGGTAGTATTACTGTTGATCCCAAGCAAATCAATGAAACGTTTAGAACATTTTATACAAATTTATATAAGCCTGAGAAAGATTGTAGCATAGAAGCTATGCGATCATATTTAGACGCAATACAACTGCCATCCTTATCAGAGCATGACATAACATTTCTGGAGGAACCTATACAATTAATGGAAATTCAAAAAGCTATACATTCATTTGCAAAAAATAAATCTCCTGGCCCTGATGGCTACAATACAGAATTTTATCAAATATTCAGTGAAGATTTGTCTCCTCTATTATTACAAATGTACCAATCTTCATTTAATAAACAATTGTTTTCTCCAACCTTCAATTTTTCTCATATCTCATTGATACATAAAAAGGATAAAGACCCATTGAATTGCAGTAATTATCGTCCTTTATCCCTAGCCAATATGGACAATAAAATATTGGCAAAAATCTTAGCCACACGATTATCAAATGTAATAGGAAAATTAATTCATACTGACCAAACTGGCTTCATGGTAGGTCGACAATCTTCAGACAATACAAGGAAATTGTTTAATGTTATTTACTATGCTAGAAGTCTCCCTTATCCCACAGCAGTATGTACTGTTGATGCGGAGAAGGCTTTCGACCGCATAAACTGGTCATTTATGTTTTGCACATTACGTAAATTTGGATTTGGAGATAATTTTATACAATGGATTAAGATGCTTTATACAAGACCCATGGCATCAGTCAAAACCAATAATCATATTTCAGAACCTTTTTCGTTAAAAAGAGGAGTAAAACAGGGATGTCCTGCATCTGGATTATTATTTAATTTGGTTATTGAACCCTTAGCTGCAAAAATAAGAAATGAAAATAATATTCATGGTATAAAAATTGGCTCTCAGTATAATAAGCTGTATTGTGACGACATAATTCTCTACCTGTCACATGTTAACTCCTCTCTTCACTAAATCAATAATGTCATTACTGAATATTGCTGTTTACCAGGGTATAAAGTCAATTGGGACAAATGTGAAATATTACCACTTAATAAACACTGCAAGAAATCACAAGTTCAGAACTCCAAAATTATATGGATAGAGGCAGAAATCATATATCTAGGACTACATATTACACCAAACCTTTATGCAAGTAGAGATCTAAATCTTAAACATTTAAAAAAAAAAGATAGAATCCAAAATGGAACGCTGGTCACGTCTCCAAATATCACTTTGGGGTCGTGTGAACATAGTAAAAATGAGTATACTGCCAGCAGTTAATTATATACGGAAAATGATGCCTGTCCTAATTAATAAAAGTTGGTTTAAGAAAATACATACAATGATATCACATTTTATATGGTGTGGAAAGAAGGCCAGATGCTCATACTTAAGGTTGTCTTGTACGCAAGATAAAGGAGGACTACAATTACCAAACTCATTACATTATTATATCTCCTTCGGTTGTGAACCAGCAAGCCACTTATTTCATTCTTCTGCGGATAAAGATCGGATCAACATAGAAAAAAATATGTTAATGAATTTGGACATTGATGTGGGGAGCTTATATTATATTAAAAAAATACCTAATGAATTGAGGCAAAGCCCAATAGAAGCCACCTTTAACATTCTAAAACTGTGCCAGAAAATACTAGGAATCAACCCAATGACATCTGTAAATCAACCGCTTTGGTACAATCCTAATATCATAATTAATAAAAATGTGGTTAAATGGACAACATGGAAAGACAGAGGTATTACTAAACCTCATAATATTATTAATAAAAACTCTTTTAAACCGTTCAATGATTTAGTTGAACAATATAATGTACCCAGAAATCATTTTTTAAATTTTATCTCATTAAAACACGCTGTAAATAAATGCATATCCTCTGAAAGTATGTCTTTAAATAGCCATGAACTGGAAGATGCACTTTTTAATCAAGATACAATTAAGAAATTAATTAAACTATTTTATGGAATAATAAATGAACACCACACTAGAAATGCAAATGATGCATGTGTTCGGAAATGGATGATGGACTTAAACATTTTCGATGAAAGAGACATATCATGGAATGATATTTGGAAAAATGCCAATAAGCCCTTTAGAAGCATTAAAGATAAACTGACTCAATTTAAGATATTGAATAGATTGTATTTTACATCTTCTCAGCTGTTTAAAATTGGTGTAGTAGATAGCAAGTTATGTATGAAGTGTCGGGCAGCTGAGGGAACTCTTGTTCATTTATTGTGGGAATGTCAGAGAATAAAAGAGTTATGGTTGAAAACAACAAAAGAAGCAATCACATTTCTTAATATAAACATCTCAATGACACTGCAAACTTGTATTCTTGGGGATCTCCATCAATTTAGTAACGTGTCATCAAAGAGTAAAAATGCTTTTCTTTCAATATGCATAATAACAAAAAGGGTAATATTTAAAAAATGGATAGCTGTTGATAGTCCAACTCATACTGACTGGTATACACAAGCTATGGAGATGATATCAGTAGAACAAACTGCATTTAGTTTAGATAATAATGAGTCCTATATTGGAATATGGGATCCATTATTTAAATTTGTTTCAACTATTAAATGAACCAAAATATGACTTATTATATCTTTGTGGAAAGTGTTGGACACGGTGTATTGTCGGGCTTGTGGGATGTGATGCGGGTGTGGGCCACTGTGACACTATTGTTCATTTCTAATTTTTTAAATTATTTTTTATTAATGTTTTTAATGATAATATCAATGAGGGTTGTTTTTTTTAATCACTGCTATTTTGAAATTATTACCAATATTGATGCTGTTGTCGATAATGTTCATTTTTGTTTCACTACATTTGTATTGTTCCGTGTCATGTTTGTGTGTCCTCAATTGCTCTCAATTGCTCTGTTTGTTGTTATTCCTAACATTGGTGGGACGGGTTTGGTTTTGGAACTGGGTTGCATGGTTGTGGTGTTGTTGTGTATTGTTTTGTTGATTGATTAATTTAAAAAAAAAAAAAAAAAAAAATTGAACATTTTCAAATGATCACTTCTAAGACAGTCTTGTGAAATCTCAATATCCCATTTTAACTAGCTAGCCACTAACATTTTTTAACAAATCATGAATTACTTTGCACCATGTTTGTACAAATAACTCATGTAAAATATAAAAGTCAACACTCAAATTTTTAAATAAATCATGTCACACTTTGAACTGGACACCAAATCTGTTATCTGTTTCTTTGTCAGTTAGTGAAGACCAAGTCTTTAAAATATTTTCTTGGATTTTCAAATTCTATTTGAGTTTTGTCTCTTTTAGAATTAAAAATGCCGAGCAAAGCGAGACCAGCTTGCTAGTAAATAAATAAAATAAAAAAAATAGAGGCAGCTCACTGGTAAGTGCTGCTATTTGAGCTATTTTTAGAACAGGCCAGCGGGCTACTCATCTGGTCCTTATGGGCTACCTGGTGCCCGCGGGCACCGCGTTGGTGACCCCTGCGTTAATCTGACCAAGAGAATAAGTTTGGGAGCAGCTACAGGTATGATGGTTGCTACGATTTTCAAGCCTGCCCCCACTATTGACTTTGAACATATGTAATATTACTTTGAATTATATGCTTACTGAAAAGCAAAGTCTTTGTTGCCATCCTGCTAAAGGCCTTTTTGTTATTGACGCCCTTCCAATTGATCCGATGTGAAACGTCATCTGTGAACATCCTGCCCAGGATGTTCCAGGTCACTCGCTTCACATCCTGGCCTCCAACGGTGGCCAAAGAAGAAATCTAAAAGGCAAAGACATCTCTTTAAACAAACAGGTAAGCTTAAGTTGCATTTAAAATGTTTTTGTGCCTGTTGAAAGCGTCCAGAAATGTAAAAAAACAGAACCTGTTCTCTTGGCTCATGGACGTATGCTACCTTTACACACGATGTCAAACCAGGCCGATTGTGGCTCACTGACACAATGGAAAATCACTAAACCTAATGGCACCATTCATATTAGGAAGAAACCTCACCACTCTTTGTCGAGCTGGGCCATTTGATGGTTCAATCAAAATTGCCTCAAATGCCTCCACTGCCTCCAACTGTTCCAGTGGAAACTGGATATTGGCCGGCATTTCAACTTCTGGCCCCGGGGTACTGGTCAACTTGCTGGTTAAGAAGTTGACCTTCGCAATCAGCTGGTCTTGGTTGTGCTTCATATGTTCCAGCAGGCTAAGGATCTGGATTATCTCAGGCGCTGTTGACAAACAGCAGTATAAAATTAACATGTTTCAGTGTTTATCCTCATTACTCATAATCCTGACATTAGCTATTGACCTTAGTTAATGACAAAAGTTATTGACAAAGTTTGAGGAAAATATGTGATTGCTTGTGAATTTGAATTTTTTCCAAAATTTGTGGCACAGAATGACCATCCGGTATTTGTCAGTTATTGCTCACCAGAGCAGGAAATGTTGTTGGCCATTCTTCCCCCTCGCCATGCTGGCCTGTAGGCCAGGCTGGATCCAGGCTCCTGAGTCTGCCACATGTTGAGGGCTGCTGGTGCGGGGGGTGGAGGGAGTCGAGGAGGGACTGCCGTTCCTAGTGAGGTGGGCATTGTGAGAGCCATCAGTTAACCATGACTGATAATACCCAAGGGCCTAACTATTCACTAATATTTCAGAGATCAGTCCCTACCTTGTGTAACTCTCTGCATGTTTAATGCAGGTGCTGGTGAAGTCATATGAATGCGTCCTTCCCCATGGTGAGGTGCTAAAGGAGATAAATTGGTATTAAATGTTTGTGATCTGTTAACCATGGTTACTGGATGCTGAGATATTATATCGGAGATCAGTCTTTACCTGGCAAGTTATCTCCAGTTGAGGAGTCGAGTTGACAAGTACTCATGACTGTTGCTGGCACTCGGCGAGACGGTGGAGCTGGGAGAAGGGATACAAGGAGAGGGGAATATCTTTAGCACTAAGAATGTTAACCATATCTTTATTAATGTGGTGGTTTCGTTTTCGATGTTAAGAGATTATTCCTTACTCTGCCTGTGCAATTGGCTTGCTGACCCCAGAGATGCGAGGTCACTATTTCCCGGGTCTTCCTCGCTATCATCCGAGTCCCCGAGACGATGGCTGTTGGGTAACCATATCATTAGGATTATTGCAATACCAAAATTGCCAAATATACATATACTACAAGCATCTCTGGTCTGTTTTTGAATGCTACCCGAAATAACCTTCCTATTACTGTAGAAACATGACAACAACAAGACGGAACACACTTACACTGGCTTCCTGCTCCTTTTTTCTGGCAGCTCCTCATTCTCTGCCTCAGGTTGCAGGTCTGAGGTGTCGCAGCCCTTTCCATATTGCTGCATTATTTTTAATGCGTCTTTGTAGTTGTCTAAAATAGAATATGTTAAAATGAACATGAGTTTCAAATTAGCTGTAGAGCTGAACAGAATATTATTATTATTGATGATGATGTATCAGGTCTCTCTCTTACAAGAGACCTGGTCAGAACATAGACAGAATAGGTTATTCCAAGCATAAAGAGAAGCAACTATGACGTTATTTTTAAACAAGAAATTTATGAATTTGCATACCACAAGTTCGGACAACACGAACGTCAAATCTTGGCCAGTTTGTCTCATGCTGCTCCTCATTTAAAGCGGCCCTTTTAATTCTGTCGGTGTTTTTATAGGTGGGCCAGAAAACCATCCCATCATTGTACCATCCACTTGGGACAACCGCAATGTCCCCGTTCATTACAAATTTAACCAGATGAAAAGGCATCCTTAAAGTAGAAAGAAAGGAAAGGGGTATTTATTCATCGTCAAAGGAACAACGTGGACAAAAGCATGCACAGGTGTTAGTGTATACAAATAAGCAAGTATTATGAGCTGAGATTTTACCTGAATGGTGCCCCAAGGTGGTAAGAACTATAAGAAAGGTAAAAGTACAGGTCATAATAGTCAGAACTTCAGCTCAATCGTAAAGTAGGGTTTGAAATTATGGGTGTAGTGTATACATGTAATAATACCAACTTTTGTATGATACTTACAGCTATTCTTCATCCAGAGTACTGGAAGTCATAGTCATAGTCAGAAGTCGGTAGTCAACTATAGTATTAGAGTTTGTAACTTGTACTGATTGTTTAAACTGATTAATTGAACAGATTTGAACTCCTAACTGATTGTTTAACTGATTTGAACTTGACCTTTTTTTTTTTTAGTTTTTTTGTTTCATTTAGTGGAGGAGGGGTATGGCCACGAAAACATCCCTGTACGGCAAGGCTACACATTTCTGTCGCAGCGCTGACAGCTCAACCAACTTCAGCTCATCAGAAGGATCATTTACAGAAAATATGTTCATTCTGTCAGAGTTGAAGGGGTAGGTATAGAATGGAGACTGCCGGTAAAATTCTGTGTAAATAGCGTACACACCATTATCATTTTTGATAATGTTTTTGATAAGGCAGACTTTATCCCCCACCAGAAACATGTTGTCCCCTGTTGATAATTTGACGGTCCACCTTTCACATTGCATTTCCCCATATTGTGCATGAACTTCCATGCCAACAACAATTGGGCCCACAAAATGCTCCCTTTTCAGTGACAAGTCTGCATCAGCATCTGATTTGGTAGCTGTAACCTCCGAAAGGACAAGTTGACAGGAGCATGAAATTACAGTACATGTTCCGGTTCGGGAATCCTGCCAGCACCACAGGGCCAGTGCACAGTAAGAACTGTCGGAATTCAGTTGCCTTCCAACGATCCAACTCCCTAAGCGACCGTGGTCGCCTGGCAAACTCAATTGGCACGTAGGTCCTCATGGACTGGAGTTTGCCTGACATCCTGTCTGCTATTAATGCTGGCAGTCTTACGGTTAACGGACCTCGGAGCCAAGTTAGGAGCAGTTTCCTTACAATGCCCAAACACACTAGATGCATATAATCTAAGGGAAACTGCGTTACCATGCCAACCTTGACGCGTTGAAATGGATGTGACCCTTCATGGTGATGTAATTCATCAACCTTCTGGTTAAATGAGATGTCAGTTCTAAGGGGGTGCTCTGGTCCAGGGAACGACATACGCCGGTTGTGGTATTGCCCTGGGTGTAGGCACTTATCGCACCCATGGTAAGCATTGTGGGCTTTAGTATTTTTCACAAAGGCCCGTGCAGGGGTATCACAGATTACTGTGTGAAGCTCAATTTTAAGATACTTATCTTCAAAGCAAAACCCAGCCTCTAGCTCATGTAGTTCTGTGACAAAATCAGATAGGAACTCTGTGGCCGAACTAGGTTTTTTTGGTCCACAGTACGCCCCAATGACAACGGGTTCCTTCATGGGGACGGTAACCAGTAGGCCAAGGATGGGCCACAGCTGTAAAGTGGAACTTTTAAATAAAGGAAGTCCATCTATATTAATCAGAAGCCCCAATGTCGTGCCCTCTGCCAATGTTTTGGCATATTTACTTAGAGTGGCCTTCAAGGAGGAAAGGATGCCAAAGTGATGGTAGTTCCCCCCAGCCTTCTCCTTAATAGAATATTGGACATTCGTTTTGAGAAGGGTCCTTCCATCCTTTGGCAGATTGGGATGGGTTGGATGGAGTATACTCAACAGTGCAGTTAGGGCAACCATGGAAATGCCAAAACTCACTGCCCAATTGGCAATGTTATCAGAAAGTGATGTTGGGTCATCATCATTTTCAGAATCCGAACCTGATGTCCCATCCCCATCACACCCATCCCAATACATGTCATCAAAATCTGCCTCCAATTCCATGTCCTCCTCTGTAAAAACGTGCACCTCTGGCATTGCATGTGCAGCTGAAGAGGATTGGGCAGTGTTCTCAGAAAGAACTCTGTCATCTGCCCCTATTCCTGTCATGTCTGTCTGAATATGATGAAGCCTTTTTTGAACGTCTACACGTGTCCTTCGTCTTAAGGTTGATAAAGAGACAGGCAAAGTCTTTCTATTCATGTTTGCGCTAAAAGACAAGAAGATACAGTAAAGTTTATCATTGATTATTGTTTCTGATGTTATATTTAAATAAATACATTGTTAAATGGTGGTGTTGTCTGTTTCGTTACAACAAACTAGACAAGATATAAGGCAACATTAAATTGATTCGGCCCCATGAATATGCCAAGAGCTGCTAGAAAAATGTGTAAGCAACATTACATTATAACAAACCAGAAAGTATCTTACTTGATTAAGCGAACGCAGCAGTAGCAATTGTAGGCAAAAATCCAGGCAATCCAGGCAATAGATGATGCTGCAAAACACACAAAATAGAAGATGGGACCAAGTTCCATACAGTAGCATAAGAAATTATGAACAGGCGCAAAATACATTAGTTGTCTGAACTGACGTAAATAGTGATTACAATAATTAATTTCTAATTCATTCATTTTAATTATAAAGATTGCAGATAGACACTTTACATTATATATGTAACAGTCACTGTTCTGTCGTGGATGATTTATTCACCTTTTCTTTTTACATAGATCAAGAAAAAGGATCCTTAATATGTGCAGCAATTTTTCCCACTCACATCACCTCATTTTATATTTTTTTCTACAATTAACTATGCCAAAAAAACTCATAACAGACATACCTTTTTTTTTTAATGGAAACAAAAACAGGGCGTCACACACAGCTAGTCCACAGTAAACAGGATCTCGAGTTCCACTAAAGAATAAAGAAAGAAATAATACACACTCATATTAATACCACAGGGGTGTCCAAACTTTTTCCACTGAGGGCCGCAAAATCAAAGCAAGCGGGGGCCATTTTGATATTTTTTTATTTTAAAAACCAATACAATATATGCATAAAAAATATACATTTAGGCCTCCACTCAGGCTTGATCCCAGGGACCCCAAAGGGTTTTGGTAAAATAAATATTAAAAATCATGTCATTATTCAGTATTATTATTTTTTATTATTATTCAAGTTTTAAATCCCTAGATCAACATTAGGTCTATCTGTCAATATAACGTTTTTAAAGATTTAAGTCGTATGCTCTTTTTGTCAAGGAAACCCCTGTTTTATGGAAAAAACACAAAATATACAATATTTTCACCCAATAAAATTTTTAAGTGGAATATTTCAGATTATATAATAATTGGAGCCTTAAAAAGGTCAATAACTCTTAACACCATTGATTTTAATTCATTATTATTTTTTGAGCGATGACACTTAAAAACAAATCACACAAAAATTATTGGGGAACTATTGGGGTCCTACTCATTAAAGTGTTAAAACATAAATTGTACATTTTGTTTTACTGTTTACTTTTAACACAATTATCTCGAGATCAACTTCAGATCTATCTGTCAATTATAAGTTTTATTGTTGTTTATGTTTTTTGTTTGTTCGTTTTAGGCCCTTCTTTAAAAAAAAAAAAAACAGCTCAATTTTTTATATGGCAAACAAAATATGCAACATTTTCCCCAAAAAATATCTCAAAGTGCAATATTTAATGTAATGTAATTGGAGCCTTGAATAGGTCAATAATTCATAATAATATTGATTTTGATTCATTATTTTTTAAAGAAAGAAACAGCCTGCATGGCAGCTTTGTGTTATTAGAGTAAGCATTGCAACATTTTCTTGTTACATTTCACCTGTTTGGTCTTTCATACCACTTTATGTTTTTAATTGTTTTATTCGAATTTTAAAAAATGACCTGCGGGCCGCAAATGGCCACCAGGCCGCACTTTGGACACCCCTGTAAAATACCACATGCAGCGGCACACAAGATGTCCACACAAACACGGAGTTGTTTGCCCGTGCGCAAACTCACGAGACCATGCAGGAAACCCCGTAACTGCCGTTAGCATTCAGCTAGCGGGAGCATATAGCAATAAGCTAACAACGTGGTTATGCTATCGGCAGCTTTTAGCATATAAAAGTCTGAGGACAAATTTAACAACCATAATCCAGGAATTTAACCCGCATGTTTATCAACAAGTCACAGACAGTGTGCATTCTTATAGAATACTTTAAGAGGGACAACCAAAAAGTTTATAAAAAAATAAAAGGACCGAGAGACAATTAACATAAGTTGTCTGTCGGTCCTTAATTGCAGCTGCAGCGTCACATCAAGAAAAATACACAGCAAAGAAACGTTGCTTAACTTAACTTTACTTAACGGCCATAGCAATTTCGGCAGAATATGTTAAAACATATTCTGGTATATGTTAAAACATATTCTGCCGAAATTGCTATTCCTTTTTAAATAAAATAACCTTTTTTTACAGAATATAAAGTTTTACTAGATCCTAATATCAAACAACGTCATTACAATCATACATAAATGATGATGGAAACACAGAGGCCGATCTTTACTGTGAATGTAGCAATAAATCAATAAATCTATACTTACGTTCGTGTTCCAGCAAAGAAAGTCCAGAAATGATCGATCTTGGCTCATGCACGTACACGCTAGTAGGCGCGTCCACGTCTGCGGGTGCAGACATTGGTCGGCTCAGCGCGCGTAGGCGGAGCCTATAACTCTAGGCAGCGCGCGCCGGTTTAGTTTGCGCGTCCGCGTACGCAAATCAGACACAGGTCTGCTCAGGATCCGCTGTCTGACGTACAATTTTCAGAGGCGGAGCTGTATCCTCTAGGTGGAGCCAAAACGAATGTGACAGTAACGCGGGTTGGGCGACTTGAAGGCGGATCCGTATAGCAGTCTTCTGCTGTGTGGGTACTCTGTGTGTGTGCGCTGCCTAACATGCTCCTCTGCTTGTAAAACCAGCAATGTCACGACGTGATGACGTGCCATCATGCTCTTTAATAATAAAAATTTAAAAAAGGGTGTACCGTTTATGATTCTTTAGTATGACGGTACTTTACTAGTACCGGTATACCGTACAACCCTAACCACAACAGGAAGTGCAAACAAAATAAGAGCACAAGAAAGGAAGTGAACCCAAAAACCACACAAAGAGGTCAGAACATCTCCATCCCTAATCCTGACTAGGCTATTGTCGGGGTGTAGTTACAGGTCAAATAAACAGTGCTAATATTTATGTGGAGCAGATTGCACTTGTAACGGGTCTGGACTGTTTAGTACCAGCGATCACACAACGGACTTCTTTACAGGAGGTTTTATTCTGAAAATGAAGTAAAAATCGCATAAACTGCTTCTCTGTGACTCCGCTCTGCTTCCTCTGCATCACAAGCAGCAAAGTCAAAGTTGAACATTTTTAAGAAATACAAAAGGGACAAGCGGTAGAAAATGGATGGATGGATGGACACTGTCATTATACAGCATTGACTCAATATAAGATGCAAAAAAGTAAACACTGCCGACTAGAGGTCAAAATAAAGAACTGCGTGGGGAAGGAGTTAAATAAATGCAAGACAACATGCACATTAACAATATTACACATACCTGCAAATGAAGTAAAAACCACATCAACTCCTCTGTGACTCTGTGTAGTGCTCTGCTTCCTACACATAGGAAACATACTTTTTACCAACATGACGTAATGCTAACGTGACATCAAAGAGGACCGCTTCAAACAAATGGCGCCAACACTGTCACTCACCAAGCTTGTAGCGCTCAAAATAACACAAAAACACTCACTATCTGAAAGGTACATAAAAAGTAAACAATATACGGCAAGAATTACAAAAATAAACCGTTAGTTTTTTTTTTAGAAAACGACACGGCACGACACCAATTTGGACCACCACAGCATCGCAAGCAGGAAGTGAGGAGGAAAGGGGAGGAGCTACAGAAGCTCGCGGAAACTACGGAAGCCTGCAATATGCCATGGTCAAACAGGGGTGCCCACACTTTTTCTACAGGCGAGCTACTTTTCAATTGATAAAGTCGAAAGGATCTACCTCATTCATATATATTATTTATATTTATTTATTTATGAAAGATTAGTTTTTGTTACCAAGTTAAATGTGTTTAATGATAATACAAGCATGTTTACCATTTATTTCTGTCATGAAGACGAGAATATAAGTTGATGTATTACCTGATTGCGATGACTTGCATTGATTAGAATCAGACAGTAGTAATGATAACGTCCACATTTTCAAATGGAGGAGGAAAAAAAGTCCTCCTTTCTGTCCAATACCACATGAAAGTGGTTGGTTTTTGTTTGTCCAGCCTCCATACTCCTTATTATACACAAGAAATACATTGGCGGCAAACTCCATAGCTGGCTAGCTTGTGCGCGCCAGTTTTCTGAGACTCTTATTTTGTTAGCGCAGGCAGGATGAAGCAGGGCTTTTATTCTGAAGACAAGAACCATGCAGTCAGTCTTTGGGCTTTGACAGCAGGTACGGTTGAAATAAAAAGTGTTTCTTGCCTTCCTGTCGGTCATTTTTTCTTAATAATAATCTGGAATTAGCCAGCGTCATCTCACAAGACCCTCGGGTGCCGTGAATGTCAATCAAGTGACCAAAGTCACGTCTTGGTGAAGATTGATGATCGCTCATTTTTAGGTCTATTTTTTTAATGCCTGGCTGGCGAACGACTGACACACCCTGCACCATCCACCGCTAGCTCGCCATTGACGTAATGGGCACCCCTGGAGTAAAAGAAACAAACAGTCAATCAACAAAAATAAAGAACTCTTTTGAGATAAAAATCGAACAAACACAATACTTCAATAACAAAATCAAAATATTCCGAAATATTAATAAAGTGCCTTTTTAACTCCATTACACACTACTACTACACTATTGTTATCCCATTGGGTTGAGTTTTTTCTTGCCCTGATGTGGGATATGAGCTGAGGATGTCGTTGTGGCTGATGCAGCCCTTTGAGACACTCGTGATTTAGGGCTATATGAGTAAACATTGATTGATTGATTGATTGACTACCGCGTCCAATGGCATTAAAAACTTGGCATATTTTAGGACCAGCGATGATGAGAATGACAAATTGTTTGGTATAAAAATGGCTCTGCGACATTAAATCCCAATCCAAATGCTGGATCAGGGGATTCCTGATGTCGCATTCAGTATTTGATGTCATGTTCTGGCATTCTCAGGCTGTCTATCATGAAGTCATACTCTCATATTCATGTTGTCACCTTTTCCTTCCAGAGCAGTTCACGTTCGTCTCTCAGAGACACAGAGGCTTTCCCTTCAGTGCGTCCGTGTACCTCAACGGTCTGACGGTGGCCCGCATCAGCTCATGCTGCGAGTACCGCTACGCACCCCGCTTCCAGCAGGGAAAGAAAAGCTGCTTCAGGCTGTCCCGGCTGTCCGGTGGGACGCCCTGTCACAGGTTCTGACACCACAATGGAAAACATGAGCGACTGAAAGCCCATTTTTCATTCTCCTTAGGTGTGCAAGTCTTCCAGGCAAAACCAGCTCCTGCCAGAAACTGAACGGCAACACAAAGGAGAGCTTTGTTCTCCCGCCACTAACGAGCTCTGGCAGTGGTATAAAGATTCTTCCAGAAGTTTTTTAAGCCTGTGCTAGACCTGATCATGATTGATTTCTAACTTGAGTTTGTTTCCAAGTCCTTACTGTAAACCCAGTGGAGACGTGTCCATCATCCCCTTTGTTCATTCCGACCAAGCCGCTGAATAAATCGGCGAGTAGGACAAGAAGACCCGTCAAGGACGGCGGCGGTGGATCTACGGACAGCGAGGGCCCTGCTGGGACTCGAGAGACTTCCAAGAAGAAGCGGCACAAGGGTCGTCGGAAACAAAGCAAAGACAAGACGGCCCCAGGGGAAGAGGGCGCTGAGGGTTCCCGGGGGTTTCACCGGGGCCGGATTTCTACTGCCAGACCGGAAAACACAGAAACAAGCAAAACGGAGCTGCTGAACCCGAACAAGACCGGCAACGTCCTTGGTGAGGATCTGCAGCATGGAAAAATACTGAATAACCAAATAATTTAACTGTCATTGTGGGTATAACATAGCAAAGAACAACAGTGGGTTTTTTGTGTTCTTCAAGACTCGTTACAGGATGAGGAAGTGCCGACTCAGCAGAAGTGGGAGCAGCGGAGGAAGTGGAATGGGGAAAGTAGAGACGGGGACGGACCGAGGGACGTCTGCGGAGAACACTTGCAGATGAGCGCCGCGCTGGACACAGGCCCAAACAAGCACTCCTGGTTCCAAGCAAACAGTGAGCGAGGAAACTGCAGCACAGGAGGGGCAAAGGTCAAACGTCTCACAGAAGACTCAATAAATACACGATCGGCTCCAGGGGCCTCATGGATTTAGAGCTGCGTGGATCTCTTACTAGAAAATGGCGTATGCTCAAATGCAGAAAAGCACATTTTTTATTACATTCCTTGAGCTCGCATGTTTTCCTGGCTAGAACACGCCCCCTATTCAAATATTCAAATCTTATTTAAATTAGCCATGTGCCTGAGATCCCAGGAGGTACACTTTTTGAACAAAACGTGTAGTACTTAAAAAAAATGGTCTTTACAATGATACGTAAAACTTTAGAAAAATGGTGAGTGACTTTGATTAACCCCAATACAAATATAATTTATGTCAGTTACAACAAAATGTGTTCATACAGTAGCCTGCTCACAGCCAGATTAGAGTTTCATGTGAAAACTATGCAATATTTGCTTTGCAATCTTTTGAATTGAAACAGGCCAGTATGCAAAAAAAGAGTACGAAAGACTTGGACTCTTGTTTGATGACTCAATTTATTATTACAACACAGGAGAGCTATACCTGGTAGCAGCCACGTGACACAACTTCGGCGGCTGGCAAAATGGTCGCCTAGATAAATGAAAAGGTGTCCTCACAAATTTAAATATGAAGCATTAAATGCATTGGCGGAAAAGTGAATTTTTTACATTGTTGAAATCAAATGTTGGCGAAGCTCGAAGGACCGCCTTTGTGTGTCATGAAGCATGAAGGTAATGTGAGGCGCGGCACATTTCAACATCCAGTTCACTCTTGACACGTGTGGGTATGCCTGCGCACGCTTAGTACATGATTCCCCAACACATACATGACCCTAATAAGGATACGCAATATAAACAATTAATGGAGAGATGGATTTAAAATTTATGACAGTGGACACTTAGTTGTACAATTTGAAATGTAACGCCAAGTTCAGTTCTACAGAGGCACATAATCCAGAACCTGCTGCCACCATGTCTCTCCAAGGAGAAATTCCAAATACATATAGGGGAGATGGCATGGAGGAAAATTAGTAGGGCTGTAAATCTTATTTGGCACCACACGATTCAATTCTTGGGGATAACTATTCGATTCAAAATCGATTCAAAACGATTCTCTTTTAAAAATCTGTACTTTTTTTTTAATAACATTGGGTACCAGTTCTATGATGAACTACATTTCTCCATACAATACATAAACAGCTCTGATACATGTTTATATTACTTAAAAGAAAACTGGTTTTGTTTAGTAAAATTCTAGCCAAACATTTAATAAAGTCAAATAAAAATAAGGCAACTAGAGAAGTATCCAACACTTCTCTTTTCTAAAGTAAATCTGTACGGCAGATATGGGCATCTACCATCTACATCAAAAATATGATTTGCCTGAGTGGCTGGACAGGACAGACTGAAAAAAACAAAAACAAATATAAAACAAACATTTTTAATCGATTAAGAATAGTTAAAACATTTAATATTTTTTTAACCCCTAGGAATTAGTGCCTGACTCTTTGACCTGGCAAAAAAAGGCACACAACTGTAGGTTTTGATGCTAGAGGACTATAAATGATAAAAAGATCAACACATTGTGTCCCCTATAGGTTCACAACGCTGAGGTGTAAACATTATGGGAACACAAACAGCCTAGTCAAGTCTTAGAACATAGTTGTCCTTCGTCCTTTGAATATTGTGACTTCGCTATACTGGTGGGACACCCTGTCACTGGTGTGATCCCAGCACACCAGTGACAGGACAAATCTGCCTTCTTCTCCTCTTGGCCAAAAACACTTCGGCACTAACACGTTGCCATGTTTCCAACCTATTGCAATGTGAAGGGGACTCACATGGCCCCATTCTTTGCACTTTACCTGACACGTGAAACGTGACAAATTAGGGGGGGTGCACTATACACTCTAACCAGAAGGCAGTAGAGTGTTGAATATCTTAAAACGTGTTTATGTGGCAATTCCAACTTTGACCATGGCGTCAGTATGTAGAGTGGCGCTTTCCAACATTGTAAAAATGATGAGCACCCCCTCTTCCTCTCACGCGAGATCCACCCAGGAATGGGGCAATATGAAGCCCTTCCCTACTGTACTCGGGATGCACCGACATCAAATTTTTTGTCCAAAACCTAAAATGAGGGCACCAAGGCCGAAAAACAAAACACCGAAATAAATGATTATGCCAATTATAATTGTTATCTTTGCATTTATGTTTATTTAAGTTAAAGTGCCAATGATTGTTATGAGTGTTAACTAAACTCACAAAAATCAACGCAAATTAATAGTCACCCTTCAAAGAATAGAAAAAATTAAAAATTAGGAACATATTTATTTACCAGCGGTATTGTAAGACTATATACTAAAAACAATATATTGAATAATAATGATACAATAATAATGGATAGGCCAAATACTGAATGGTGCCAGAAACAGAATGGAGGCGCTCCAAAGGAAAAGCACAGAGTGAGTTGTTCCACTGCAGCAATACTAGACAGTCATTGGATAAAATGGGTTAAAATAGGATTGAATGAAGATACAGAATACACAATTATTGTAACTACCAAATTGTTTACCTTAATTGTTTCCAAACAATGTCTGTAACGCGGCAGTAAAACGGGTGATTAAACAAAGCCAAAGTCATGGTCATGGATCCACTAGCTGCACAAGCTAGCTCTCCAATCAGCTAAACAGACTCAATAACGCCACGGTGACGTTTTGGTGCGTTTACTGAGGAATCTGTGAAACTGAAACAACACAAAGAGAATGCCGTTGTAAGTTAATAATACTAACACAGACACTTGTAAACCTGTTAGCATATTAGCTAAGGTTAACGACTCTAGCTTGATTACATTACGATAGCACGTACAAATATGCATGAAAACACTCCTACAGACATCACACAGATTTAGTTACAGTATATATTATCTCCTTGTCCCATTGGGTTGAGTTTTTTTCTTGCCCTAGATTGGGATCAGAATCCAGAATGTTGTTGTGGCTTGTGCAGCCCTTTGGGGCATTTGTGATTAAGGGCTATATAAGTAAACTTTGATTGATTGATTGATTTATTGATAAATGCTCCACTTTGTCCTGCCCACAGGGGGTCAGCATCTCAAGGAGTCTATGAAAGGTGGGCTGGCATGGATTACATCGTCTGTCTGAGGCTGAATCGCCTTTTTGACCAGAAACAAAAGGATCGAATCGGCGATTTTGAAATATGAACCACTGCCAGAGCCTTTTTTAAAGTTCCTTTCTGTTGTTCCGAGTTGATATGGAACATTTTACAATCCTTTAAGTGGCGTTTTCTTCATTTAAAAACAACTTGCATCAAATCTAGTTTTGTCCTGTTTTTGGAGTCAGTACTCACGTGACTATGTATTTCCCTATTTAAATCTCAACATTAACTGCCTAAATGTAAAACCATGAATTTGCCATGAAACATATTTCATGTATCAAGTGCATCCTCTAACAATACATATGTCAAAAACCCTAAACAGATTGTATATAAGTTCATAGGCTAAGCTGTATTTACACTGTGACCTCCACAGAGAGCAGATGAATGGCATCGTGCCTTGGTGTTGTTTTTATTGTTGTTCCCTGTTGTTTTTTTGCAAAGTGCTGGAGAGGCGTCGGCTCCAGAAGAGACTGTCGTCGGGCCTCAAAGCCCCGAGCTCAGACGTGGAGCTGAGCGCAGAAAGTGACGGCTTCTTGGAGCCGGAGAAAGAGGCGGAGAAGAAGGAAAAGGCTGGCGAAGAAAAGCCAAGCCTTGAACACAACCTTCAAGCTCAGGTGTGTTTACAGCTTACAGCACAGTAGGGCAGGGTTTCTTAACCACAGGGCCGGGTGGCCGAAAAATATGTTTCTCAGCTGTGGTCCGCATGGGCCACAGTGGTTCTCAGTTGCAATACACTTTCCCCCCACTTGTGGCAATAATGACAATATCAAACAAACAGAAGAAGTCTGGAGTTAAAGTGAAAAAATGATGACTAAATTATTTTCATTTGCACCTATATTTTATTGGTAGTTTATTTAAGAAACATATTTTTATTATTTAGTTAGTTAGAATGAATTTATTCTAGCACTATGGAATAGTATGCAAAAAAAAATAAAAAATCAGTCCCTTCTTTTGCAGTATATTGGATGAGTATTTAATTTGTAATCAGCCTGACCTAAGCCTTGGTAATAATCTTAGTTATTAACACATACTTTCATATCATTTGACAAGGTTTATTTATCCTGTTAAAGTGTAAGTAAATTAGATATAATTATTGAATATGATAAAAATTAAGAGTAAGATTGCTATTTCAGTTTTGATATTCTGTACTGGAAAAGCTGGGCCCCGGAGATGAACAAGATTAATAACCCCTGCAGCAGAGTATTGGCTACCTCATTTTAGCCAAATGCTGCAGCAGAGATGACTCACAATTGTTGCTTCCATTCTAAAAAAGAAAAAAAAAGAAAAGATAAAATGGAGGCGTGTGTTCACAGATTTTCTAATTAGGGACTCTGCATAAAACCCATTAAGCCCCCTCCTTAAAACACAGATGGCACTAAAAGGAAGGACCAGTGTGGATTGTCCTTCCCTGCACCAACAGGGGGCAGTATATCTATATATATGAAAACACAGCAGAATCTCCTGGAGAGCATTTCTCATTTTGGACAATCTGATTGTTAACATATTTGAAAAGAGCTACAATGATGTTCTTATACTGTAAGTCATTTATTTCTGACTGATTTGGGGTCAGTCTCGCGCTTGAACAACTTCCAGATGTGCTGTACTTGTAAATTGTACAACAATTCCTACAGTTTTCTTTTCAATCCCCGGTGCCTTTATGGAAGCATTACAAGTAGGGCTGGAACTGTTAAAAAAAATAACTTTTCTGTGACACCGTTCTTTTTAATAGCCCTGAATATCACACACACCAACAATCTTGTCCTTTGCAATTATTTGATGATGGAAGAAGTAAACATTCTCGCAGCCACGGCTACAAATAGTATCATTTTTCTATAAAATTGCTATAAGTACACCTCTGCATAACATTGCATCCTTATAACATTAAAGACAACGAAAAAGAAAACATATACATCAACTTACAACAAAGAATAACTTTAACATTGTTTTTAGCCCGAAAATGTAATTCTTCCTTAAACTATCAACATATTTTGACCGACTGGAACCATTTGAAAATGAAAAAAATAATTGCTCAGCAACTTACAGTATATAAAACACTTTAACCTACAAAACAAAAGTTAATAAAACATTTTTTGCCCTTAATGGTTACAGTGAGTACGTTTTGTTGTGCACATTTTCTTCAAGTGGGCTTTGAGGTAATATACTGCATGATACTGATAAAGTATCATGCACCCACCCCACTGTTTGACAAGGACGGCAATAATCGAACATTACCAGTTGGGGTTCTTACAAAAATATCGTATAAAACAACTCTTGAAAAGGTCGAAAAACAAAAACACTTAACTGTTGATGATGCTCACTGGGCGTCCCAGGAACGCACCTAATTTTGTGACATTGTGAGCGACAAGTTGTGTTTAAAATCACGGCAACTACCAGTGATGGCCAGGAACAAGCTACATGTAGCTAAGCTACGTAGCTTAACTACATTATCCTGTAGTAGGCGGTAGCTTAGCTACTTTTTTAACGAGTAGCTTTTCCTGTAGATTAGCTACTTTTAGAGCCATGTAGCGAGTAGTTTAGCTACAAGCTACAAAGAGAGAAAATGAACTGTGATTCCAGGCACAAAAAATTGAGAAAATCCAATGAGCTGGATGAATGACAACATCCATGATGATTGGTTGGTGTTGGTATGATGACGAGTCACAATGGGCTAAGTGTGGCTCCGAAATGACAACACAGGCACGGCTTCTTAAAGACGGGCTCTTTACTTGGGTTTATGCCGTGAAAACTACAGGACAAGACATGAAATACAATGCTTTAGACATAGTTCAGTCACAGGCAAATAAAGTGCTAAACAAAATAGCTACCTCGTGGCCGCCTGCCACTTCGGAGGTTCTTGGGCAGCAAATATTTCAGTCTTGTGCATACTTGTTCAGCTAGCGAAATGTTCTTGCTGCTGCTGATGGCTCGCTCAAAGTCTTTTGCATCTCTGGGCGAATGCAGGTCTCGCAGTCTCTAATACTAAACCAAAACCTTGCGAGAATAGCGGTGTAACAAAGGAAATAAATTGCCCTTTTTATAGTAAACAAAATGTGTCTTATTTACAAAAAATTTAACATGCATTCACAACCATAATAATTTTCAACAAAAAATATTAACCCTTAAAACAAAAATATTAAGTGTAAGTTTCAACAACACTTACACTCCCACCAAAATCACTCATTGTGTCTCAATGTGATTTTCTAAGCAGTGTCCTGGTTAGAGTCTGTTTTACTGTGTAAGTCAGTCTCAAGTAGGGTCACGACTTTGTGAATAGGTCTTTCTAGGTATATCAGTCTCGTCAGTGGTTTCCCTTTGTCAAAGGTGGTTTCACTGGTCTTCAACTTCACCTTTCGAACTTTGCCGTCTGGGCTTTCCAAAGTCTCTATCACTCGAGCTAGTTTCCATTTATATCTTGGAGCGTTATCATCCTGTATGATCACAATATCATTTACTTGCAGGTTTCTTGAAACTTTCTGCCGTTTCTGTCGCTGTTGGAGATTTTTTCTGTATTTTCTGCACTTAACACAGCGGTATATGTGCGATGAAACAACATTTACACATCCTAAGATCCATATTCCATTTGCACGCAATTCATTTGTAGTCATGCCTCTTCCTTGGGGATGTACACGTTCATGGTAATGTTTGACGAGTAGGGCTGACACGTGAGATTATTTGGGAAGAATTGCGGGGTGTTTCACATCATGATGTAAGGCTGACTGGGATAATCTTCCTCCCACCCTGAGAACATCTGACTTGTCCAGGAAAGCGTTCAACTGTATTAGTCTGTTGTGCTTGTGTAAAGAATTTTCCTTTTGAGATCTGATTGTCTTTATTTCTTTAGTGAAAGCTTCTCTTTGCACTAGCTTGATGATGAACACTTCTGCATCCTTTCTCTCTTCAAGATCTGTGACTTTGTTCGTTCTTTGTTGGATACCTTTATATTCTTTGATGAATCTCTTGAGTCTGGCGATGGCCTTTATTGCTCTTGACCAATCACAAAATTTCTGTAAATGCTCTAGCACTGGGTTTGCTTCCTTTGACTGTGTTGTGTGCGTGTGACCTTTACGGAGTTCGGGATCCGTTTCTTCGATCTCTTCCACCATTTCCTCATTGACTGGAAGATCTTGTTTCCAAAGGAAATCTGGGCCTTTTTAACCAGTTTGTTTCTTTCAGCTGAGTTGCGTTTAAACCTCTTGAGGCATGATCAGCAGGGTTGTTTTCTGAGCTGACGTGCTGCCATTTTTCAGGACTTGTGCTTTGTCTTATTCGTTGGATTCGATTGGCGACGAATATATGAAATCTTTTTGCATCGTTGGATATGTTTGCCAATACGACTTGTGAATCTGACCAATAATATTCCTTGAGATTTTCAATTTCCAGTTCTCGCTTGATTACATCTGCGTTGCGGACTGAAGTCACGGCTGATGATAGTTCGAGTCTTGGGATGGTCGTTTGTTTAGTCGGTGTAACTTTTGCTTTACCCATGACTAGTGAAAAAATGATTTTTCCTTCTTTACTCTTTGCTCTGAGGTATGAACATGCGCCATAACCTTCGAGGCTTGCATCTGAGAAGTTATGTAACTCGTACTGTACAACATTGATGTCTTCTGAGTAGCTTCGTGGGATCTTCAGAGCTGCCAGATTGGGCAGGTCTCTCAACCATGCTTCCCACCGTGGTAGAATGTGGTCTGGGAGATCGTCGTCCCAATTTACTTTGTCTTTGCACAACGTTTGGAGTATTTGCTTTCCAATCAGTATGAATGGGGCGACAAACCCAAGGGGTCATAGACTGATGCAACTGTCGAGAGCACCCCTCTCCTTGTCAACGGGTTGTCTTTGACTTGGACTCTGAATTGGAATTCATCTGCCTCGATACACCATTGTACTCCGAGTGCACGTTCAACGTGGGGTTCTCCAAGAGCCAGGTCTTGGTCTTTGGCTTGAGCTTGTTCTTCTTGGGGAATTGCTTCGAGCACTTCTTTATTGTTTGACACAAACTTATGCAAATGCAGTTTGCCTGTCTTGCAAAGTGCTCTTGACTCTTCGACCAGTTTTATGGCTTCGGCTGTTGACGTTACACTAGCAAGTCCATCATCAATGTAAAAACCTCTTTGGATGAACTTGACAGTCTCTTTGCTGAACTTGTCTTTACCTTGAGATGCGAGATGTTTGAGTCCGAAGTTACAGCATCCGGGAGAGGAAGCTGCCCCGAAAAGGTGCACTTTCATCCTGTACACTGAAGGTTCAGATTTCAAATCACCTTTGTCCCACCAGAGAAATCTCAGGTAGTCTTGATGTTCCTTGACAACATAGAATTGATGGAACATTCTTTCCACGTCACACATGAAGGCGATGGGACCCTTTCTGAAGCGGCATAACACTCCGACCAGTGCGTTGGTGAGGTCTGGTCCAGTCAGAAGAGGATCGTTGAGAGATGTTTCCTGGAAACGGGCAGAACAATCAAAAACCACTCGGATCTTTGCAGGCTTATGGGGGTGGTAAACCCCGTGGTGAGGGATGTACCACACTGTCGTGTTATCCAGCTCTTGTACTGGGACTCTTTCTGCGTCTCCGCGGGTTATGATGTCGTCCATAAACTTGACATAATCCTTGTAGTATTTCTCATCCCTTTTGAGTCTACGTTCCAATGAAGACAATCTGTGTTCAGTGTATTGTTTGTTGTTTGGAAGATTTGGATTGTCTGTTTTGAATGGTAGTGGAAGTTCGTAGTGACCGTCTTCCTTTTGTCGAATGCCTTTTGTCACCTTTGTCATGAACAAAATGTCTTCTTGAGAAATTGGATTGTCGTCTGTTGCATGCTCAGAGAAGTCAGATTCCAAAGCCTTTATCACATCAATTGGACTGACTTCCTTTACTTAAGTTCTGCATACAAAACACACTTCTTGTTTGAGTTCAACTGCTGGTTGTGACGCAGGAGTTACTTCACGCACAATGATTCTGTGACTTGTGCCGATGGCATCATTGTGATTGTGGACTTGAGACGAGCAACCAACTATGCTCCAGCCGAGATCGGTTAGCTGTGCGTAGGGTTGGTTTTCTTTGCCTGCAAGAACGTCTCTTGGTAGAAGGGCTTGTTGACAGTTATAGCCGATAAGCAGACCAACTTCACATTCGAGCATTGGTGGTAACTTATCTGCTAGCTTTTCCAGATGAGGCCACTTCAAAGCGGTTTCAGACGTCGGGATATGTGACCTGTTAACTGGGATTAACTCTCTAGTAAAGACTGGTGGTAATATGATTTTCTTTCCCCACTTATATCCTCTGACTTAAAGGTTTACCAGCTTCTCACATGGTATAACTGTTGACTTGGCGGACATAGTAGATAGCCGCAGACAGGCTTTGCTTTTATCTGTGTTGAGATCTTGAGCTACTTCATCCAAGATGAAAGATGTATCGCTCTGTGAGTCGAGAAGCGCATACACTAGAACGTCTTTCTCTGGGTGGTTTGTGGATGAGACCCAGACAGGTAGTATAGAGGATGTCAACATGCTTGAGGTGTCTTGAGTTACCCTGTTAGAGATTGCGGTAGATTTGTCTTCATCCTTTGTGACTTTAGTGTCTACTTTGTCTTGAGAGTTATCCTCACTCTTTGCAGGTGTTGCCTTTTTACCTTCCATGAACTTGTCGTCATGCAGACATGTAGGATGTCTCCTTTGACATTTTTCACGTGCTCCTTTTATTGCACTTCTTTGAATGATGTCCAGTCTTTAAACATCCGAAACACAGCTTTTCTGTCTGTGCAAACTTGATACGATCTTGAACCATTTTTTCCGTGAACTTGAAACATTTATCAAGAGTGTGGCCATTCCTTTTGCAGAAGAGACAGGTTACAGTATTTGTGTGACCTGAGCTTGTTGAGTGACTTGAGTTTGTAGTAAGCGTTTTTGCTTGAATGACTTGACTGCGTGAATGTTTGGGTTTACTTGTGTCCAAACCTTTGAGTGCTTGCATTGAGGCTATGGGATCGCACGCTAAGTCAGCTTCCATAGTCACAAACTCTACAAATGTGCGGAAGGATGGATACTCTCCATTATTTGTTCGTCTTATTTTCATGGCTGTGCGGTTCCATCTTGTAGTCAACCAATCTGGAAGTTTCAACAAGAGTCTCTGAATTTCCATACAATCATTGAGAACTTCTAGTACCTTTATGTGTGGTATCGCAGCTTCACAACTTCCAAGAAAGTCAGCAAATTCCCTTAACTCACTTCCATCTTTGTAGCTTATTTTCGGCCAACCATGAAGCTTGTCTCTGAAGCATTTTCCTATGGTGAACAGATCTCCAAAACGCTTTTCCAGCACTTTCCAAGCTGAGTCGTACGCTTCATCTGTTCCTACTATGAGGAATCCTTCTACTGCTCTTTTTGCAGATCCACCGAGATACATCCTGAGATAGTAAAGTTTCTCATTCTTGAGAATGTTCTTTCTTTCAATTAAGGTTTCGAATGACAACTGCCAGTCTTTGAACTTTAGTGGGTCTCCAGTGAACAATGCAGGTTCTGGAGTTGGAAGTCGATTTGCACTTATTGCTTCTGCTAGTATGCCAACTGGATCAGAATTTGCCTGTGGTTGCGTTACAACTGTTTGAACTTGTGTGGCTTGAGGGATGAATGGTGGACTTGATGCTTTGAGTGTTTGACTTGTGGCCTTTGCTTGCATGATAGGAGTTTGTTGAATGTGTTGAGCAAATGCATGGCTTGTAGCATGAAAGACTTGGGTTGTGTTTATAGCTTGAAAGGGAGTGCTTGGTGTGATAGGGATTGATTGGGTTTCACTCACTGCATTAATACTGTGTAACAAACTTCGACTTTCAGCAGTATTTTCAACTTCATCGTAAACCTTTACGCGAGCTTTGGCAGCATTAATTTTCTTAACTTCTTCCAAGCGGTCGATCTTTCTACGCTGCTCTTCCATTGCTTGTTGCCTTGCAAAGTTCTCAAGTTCCAATTTTTGCAGTTCAGCTGTTTCCCTTTCCTGCTCGTCCATTACTGCTAGTATTTCTTGAGATGCAGCTGTTTCAGCTTCAGCTTCCATTCTTTTTATTATTTGTGAGAAGGATTGTTCTGAACCACTTTTGGACCTTCGTGAATTTGACCTTGATTTAGAACTTTCAGATCCAAAGCATGATCCGACATCTAGCCACGATTCTTCGTCATCCTCAATGTCTCCTGCAAGCCATTTCTCAGCTCTGTTGACTATAAATCCGGAGAGTGACGTGCATGCATCAGCTTTACGTCTAATGTCTGCTTCAGGAGATTGTATTTGACGTATCTGGTCATAAACGACTTGCACATCTTTACAAGTGATGTTTACGTTATTGATTAACTCCTTTAATTCACTTTATGAAGCTTCCTTTCTCAGCATTACTCTGCTCAATCTTGCTTCATATCTCCATTTTTCAAAAACAAGTGCATATTTGTGTTGGAGTCTCTTTAGTTTCTCCTCTTGAAGCTCTTTACCCTTTTTGGTTAATGTTCTTAGTCTTTCACTTTTACGAACAGTTTGTTGTTCTGTAGCTTGCACTTCATCATGTTCTGCAACTTCGTTAAGTGGTAACTCTTCTTTATCTTTGTCAGTCATATTTAGCGTTTGGTTAACACACTGTTTAAATTACAAAAATACTTCTTCAAATTCGCTTAGTTGGACTTTAACTTATAAATATCCTTTTAGAAACTTAAAATGCTGTTTTGACCTTAAGCAAAATGCACACAACTCTTAATTCAACAACAATGCATCACTTTGAGGTAATAATAAGGTACAGTAAAAATTAAGTCACTTTTGACAAATATGCTGTAGAAACTTATAGTGGACCTTTTAAACTTGACCTAAACCACTTGTTTTTCCTTTAGTACTGTCCTTTCTTAATTTCCACTTTACTCATTCTTATAACCTTATACTGTAGATGCACTGCTTAGTTGCTTGTGTGTGATGAGCTTTGGTAATGGCGCCCTCTGGTGTCGCACCACGGTACCGTCACCCACTGCACCTGCTGTGTCTTTACGTGCTTCTTCTCACCGGCGCTGGGCTGGGGGAGTTTTCACTGTGGCTCCGAAATGACAACACAGGCACGGCTTCTTAAAGACGGGCTCTTTACTTGGGTTTATGCCGTGAAAACTACAGGACAAGACATGAAATACAATGCTTTAGACATAGTTCAGTCACAGGCAAATAAAGTGCTAAACAAAATAGCTACCTCGTGGCTGCCTGCCACTTCGGAGGTTCTTGGGCAGCAAATATTTCAGTCTTGTGCATACTTGTTCAGCTAGCGAAATGTTCTTGCTGCTGCTGATGGCTCGCTCAAAGTCTTTTGCATGTCTGGGCGAATGCAGGTCTCGCAGTCTCTAATACTAAACCAAAACCTTGCGAGAATAGCGGGGTGTAACAAAGGAAATAAATTGCCCTTTTTATAGTAAACAAAATGTGTCTTATTTACAAAAATTTTAACATGAATTCACAACCATAATAATTTTCAACAAAAAATATTAACCCTTAAAACAAAAATATTAAGTGTAAGTTTCAACAACGCTTACACTAAGGTTAAGGAGAAACATTACGGACTGGCCAATCAGAGGCAAGCTAAGGCGGGTCATCGAAACTAGTAAGCAAAGTCATAACAGTCATTCACGAGGAAGTCAGAGACGGAGGGACGCTTCAAGCTGACCACTCAAACAACACAAAAGTCATTGTTTTTTGTCAACATGTAGATAGATGCTGGTTTTTTTTACAGTAGGTAGAGAACATGAATACCATTATGGGGTCAAAGAAAAGGCAAACTATTTAAATACAGCACATACAGTGGGGACCCCTAGAAGTAGTTGTAGGGTGTCCCCAGCTAAATGACAGATAGTTAATAGTAATATTTGTACACTCTCAATTACATGAACATTGATATTATATATGTGGACATTAGATAGAAATGTTATTAAATGTAGCTTTGATGTAGCTAGCTACTTTTGCCGTGTAGCTTGCTACAATTCTCCAGGGATAGCGTCCCATGTAGCTTGGCTACATTTAATCGAGAGTAACTTGTAGCTTAGCTTGATACATTTTCCAAGTAGCTTACCCATCACTGGTAACTACCAACTTGTCACGGCGCATGCGCAATCCCGCATGTCATATGCTGCAAGCGCAGCCGGCACCTCTGCTAGAAGCACGCCGGGCCACCCCCTTGCTCGCCCTTCCCGCATCGCGGCCACACGCCTGCACGGTTGCAGGCAATCTGCAATCAACGCACCTGGGTCTGATGAGGGCAGACGGCATAAAGACTAGCATACCCGAAGATCCAGTGCTGGAACTTAGTTCACTCCTCGTAGTAAGCATCCTGCCTCTGGCTTCCCTCCACGTACTTGCTCTCTCTGTGCTTTCCCTGTGCCTGTGTCTTATGTCCTCTGTGTTCCCCGCAGTGTTCCCTCTGTTTCCCGTGATCGAGCATTGTGCCTCGACTTCCCACTGGATTGTGGACTGCTTCCCTCGATCCTCGACCAGCGCTTGGACACGGATCTCGTCGCCTCTCTCTAGCTCCCGAACTCTCGCTTAGCCACGGACTGCCTTCTTGCCTTGCCCCTCTAGTCTGTCAAAGGATTCATCCAACACCTCTGGTAACATTTACATTGTTAATTCTTCACATTGTCTTACACCATTCACATAGAGTAGCATACACACCCCAACGCATAGTCAGCGTCAATAAACCTATTGAACTGATTCCTGCCGTTGTGTCGTACCAGACGATACAGGCAGATCCCAGTCTGCACCCCTGTTTCAGACCCCTCAGGACACCTGATCTCGCGACCATGTAAACTGTCCTTCACGAACACCAGGCTCGGTTCTCCCACCTGGAAAACAGACTGGAGGGCGCTTTTGCCAACTTGATTGCAAGTCTGGACAACCTTAGCCCGAATCAGGCTTCGGAACCCATGGCTAGCGCTAGCGCCACACCAGTGACTAGACCTTGGGACACCACTCAGGTTTGAGAACCCAAGATTGCTAGTCCGAGGCCCTTCGATGGGGACTTTGAACTTTGTAGAGGGTTTTTGGTCCAGTGCGACTTGATTTTTAAGCACCAACCCTCGTGCTATTCCTCCGACGGAGTGAAGATAGCCTTAATTTTTTTCTTTGCTGACGGGGCAGGCACTCAAGTGGGCCACAGCGGCCGTGGACAAGATTTTGGGCCTGGGCACCGACTACGCTGCCTTCCGGGCCGAGTTCCAGACTGTGTTCGATCGACTCGGCAGGTCGTCTGCACACCGTCCAGCAGGGCTCCCGCTCGGTCGCAGCCTACATCCTCGAATTCTGCACCCTTGCGGCAGACAGCGGATGGGACGACAGGGCTCTCCAGAGCGCGTTCCGACGAGGGCTGACGGAGCAGTTCAAGGATGGCCTGCTGAGAGACAGACCCACCTCCTGCCGAGCCTTCATCGATCTCACGCTCCTCTACGACCAGAGACTTGCGAAACGAGCAGCTGAGAAAGCCCATGGGGTCGCTACCTTCACTCCTGTGGTCCAGCTCCATCTACCTACCAGACCTCCGTCGTCCAACCTGTTCCTCCACTCGCGCCGATGACGACCACTGAGCCCATGCAGTTGGGAAGATCACGCCTAGCGACCGAGGAGAGAAAGTGAAGCTATAGGCAGCGTCTTTGCCTTTACTGTAGCCTGGCAGGACACATCATCTGCGACTGTTCGTCGAGGCCAAAAGACCAGGCTCACCAGCAAAGGGGGTCCTGGTGAGCCATATGTATTTTTCCCCAGGAGAGGAGGGACCTAGGTATCCTGTTTCCCGCTACACTGTCGTGGAACGCTAGGACCGTGCGAGTGGGTGCCTACTTGGACTACGGAGCGAACGAGAGTCTCCTCGACCACGAGTTCGCCCGGCACGCAGGAATTCTGTTATGAGACTTTTCTTCCTGCTCAAGCCCTGGATGGACGCCCTTTGGGGCCCATAAGACATCGCACCGAGCCCCTATCACTGACCCTCTCAGGTAGCATTGTGGAGACTATCAGTTTTTAGGTGCTTGACGCTCCCGTCGCTCCTCTAGTCCTCGGGAGATCATGGTTGCGGCTGCACGACCCACACATCTGTTGGGCCACTGGCAAGATCATGGCCTGGAGCACCCCTTGCCACCCTCATTACCTCAGATCTGCAGTTCCCCCGAGCAGCAGACCCAAGCCCAGCATTCAGCCCGTGGACTTAGCCCAGATACCTGCCGTCTACCACAATCTTGCCGCTGTCTTCAGCAAGAAACGCTCGCTTGCCCTTCCCCCTCACAGACCCTATGACTGCGCCATCGAACTGCTACCCAATGCTGTCCTGCCATCCAGCCGTTTGTTCAATCTGTCACTCCCTGAGAAGGAAGCCATGAAGAACTATATTACCGAGTCCCTAGCTTCTGGAATCATCACCCCTTCTAAGTCTCCGCTGCCTGCAGGTTTTTTTTTTGTAAGCAAAAAAGACGGCTCATTAAGGCCCTGTATGGACTACCGGCAATTGAACAATATTACTATCAAGAACAAGTACCATCTACCCCCGCTGAACTCATCCTTCGAGCCTCTTGCACCTGCTACCATCTTCACCAAACTGGACTTACGGAACGCCTATCATCTGGTGCGAATCAAGGTTATGTTGCTTGCCAAAGAACTCAGCCTCCAGGTACCATCTTAAAATTTGCCCCACGCTATGTTGGACCTTACCCGATTGTTTCCGTGATTAATCCTACATCTGTCAAGTTGGCTCTCCCACCCTCGGTCAAGCAACACCCGGCAGTTCATGTCTCCCAAGTAAAGCCGGTAGCGGAGAGCGCTCTGTCCCCTTCTACCCCGGCCCTCCTCCTGGTTCCTGGAGAATGGTGACCCCGTGTGGACGGTCAAAGAGATCCTCAGGTTGCCTTGGCAGGGTACGGGGCTCGTATACCTGGTCGACTGGGAAGGATATGGACCAGAGGACAGATCTTGGGTGCCAGCCTACTACCTTGCCGACCCCTCTCTTCTTGAGGATTTCTACCGTGCCAACCCTGATGCTCCTCGTCGCTCGTCAGGGGCCTCGCCTAAGATCCAGTGCCGGAACGTAGTTCACTCCTCGTAGTAAATATCCTGTCTCGGGCTTCCCTCAGAGTACTTGCTCTCTCTGTGCTTTGCCTGTGCCCGTATCTTATGTGAAGTGAAGTGAAGTGAATTACATTTATATAGCGCTTTTTCTGAAGTGACTCAAAGCGCTTTACATAGTGAAACCCAATATCTAAGTTACATTCAAACCAGTGTGGGTGGCACTGGGAGCAGGTGGGTAAAGTGTCTTGCCCAAGGACACAACGGCAGTGACTAGGATGGCGGAAGCGGGGATCGAACCTGCAACCCTCAAGTTGCTGGCACGGCCGCTCTACCAACCGAGCTATACCGCCCCCATGTCCTCTGTGTTCCCCGCAGTGTTCCCTCTGTTTCCTGTGATCGAGCTGTGTGCCTCGACTTCCCACCGGATTCTGGACTGCTTCCCTCGATCCTCGACCTGCGCTTGGACACGGACCTCGTCGCCTCGGCTTTCAAAACTGCAGTCATTAAACCTCTTCTAAAAAAGCAGAGCCTAGATGCCTCTGTTATCAACAACTACAGACCACTTTCAAATCTACCATTCATAAGTAAAATAATTGAGAAAGTTGTCCTCCAACAACTAAATCACTTCTTGGCTTCTACTGGCTGCCACAACAACTTCCAGTCAGGATTTCGACCTCTTCATAGCACAGAGACGGCCCTTCTTAAAGTTATAAATGACATCCGTCTAAACACAGACTCTGGCAAAACTTCAGTATTAATGCTTTTGGACCTCAGTGCTGCATTTGACACTGTCGACCACTCAATACTTTTGGACAGGTTGGAAAACTGGGTGGGGATCTCAGGCACAGTTTTAAGCTGGTTCAAGTCATATATACAAGATAGGAACTATTTTGTTTCCATTGGTGACTTTGTATCAGAACCAACCAACGTGTGGAGTCCCCCAAGGTTCAATCTCGGGGCTAGGACAAATCATGCAAAATAATAACATTGACCATCATTGCTATGCCGATGACACCCAAATCTATGTAGCGCTATCACCAAATGACTATCACCCCATAGATCTTCTGTGCCAGTGCATTGAGCAAGTCAAACACTGGATGTGCCAACATTTCCTACAACTAAATGAAGATAAAACTGAGATAATTGTTTTTGGTGCTAAAAAAGAAAGGTTTAAAGTCGTCCAACACCTTCAATCACTGTCCCTGAAAACCTCAAATAAAGCCAGAAATCTTGGGGTTATTTTAGATTCTGATTTACATTTCGACAGTCACATCAAATCAGTAACAAAATCGGCCTACTATCACCTCAAAAATGTAAAAAGACTTAGAGGGCTCATGTCAGCTTAAGACTTTGAAAAACTTGTACATGCCTTTATTACCAGTAGGCTAGACTATTGTAATGGTCTCCTTGCAGGTCTTCCCAAAAAAACTGTCAGGCAGCTACAGCTTGTTCAGAACGCTGCTGCTAGAGTTCTAACAAAGACCAAAAAATGTGAGCACATTACACCAATTCTTAAATCCTTACATTGGCTCCCTGTACATCAGAGAATTGATTTCAAAATCCTCCTGCTCACATATAAATCACTACATGGTCTAGGGCTGAAGTATATTACTGATATGCTCCCACTATATAAGCCCTCTAGATCACTAAGATCTTCTGAGACCAATCTGTTAGCGGTTCCAAGAGTAAACTCAAATCAAGGGAGAGCATCATTCAGTCACTATGCAACAAATAGCTGGAATAAACTTCCTGAAGATGTCAGACTTTCCCCAACTCTGACTACTTTTAAAACTAGACTGAAGACTTTTATGTTCACCTTAGCTTTCAGCTAAATCTTTTAATCTTTTAACTTTTAACGTCTGCACTGTTTTTATTTTTATTGTCTGCATTTTAATTTTGCTTTTATTTTCTTTCATTTCACTTTGTTGTCTGTGAAGCACTTTGAGTCTGCCCTGTGTATGAAAAGCGCTATACAAATAAAGTTGCCTTGCCTTGCCTCTCTCCAGCCCCGACCTCTCACTTGCCCACGGACTGCCTTCTTGACTTGCCCCTCTGGTCTGTCGAAGGATTTATCCAACACGCACATACAACAACCTCTGGTAACATATACATTGTTAATTCTTCACATCGTCTTACACCATTCACATAGAGTAGCATACACACTCCAACGCATAGTCAGTGTCAATAAACCTATTGAACTGATTCCTACCGTTGTGTCGTCTCCTTCCCCCGCCGTACGTAACATAACTAGTAAGCATGGGCCGATGATCCAATCAATTTATGGAACTTAAATGAAAATGAACTCATTAACTTTCTTTCGAAATGATCGGCTTCTTTGAAAATATCTACCAGTTGCATATTTTGATAGCCGTGTCATTACAAATTAAGCTACCTCGACAAAAATGCTACCTTAAGTTTCAAAACACCCATTTGGTTATCAAATAATGCTCCCACTGTAGATTGGCTATTATTGAGTTATTTGTATGATATAGAGTTAGTATATTTTTACAGGAATATTTAGTTATCAAATAATGCTCCCACTGTAAATTGGCTATTATTGAGTTATTTGTATGATATAGAGTTAGTAAAATTTTACAGGAATATTTAGTCATCAAATAATGCTTCCATTACTGCGAGGTCATCGTACATGACTCTCACTATCGTAGTTCCTCGGTGCACACATTTGTTTTCACTGAATTTGTACACACACACTCTGCTGTTTAAGTGGTGATGAAAATGTAGGCGACCCTTATTAGCGCCAACTTCCTCACTCTGTAAGGGTGTCCAAAGTGTGGCCCGGGGGCGATTTGCGGCCCGCAGCTATATTTTTTAATGGCCCACGACACATTCTAAAAATACTTTTACTAAAAAAACATAAGTGGAATAAAACAGAGAAAATGTTAACATGTTGACACTAATAACACACATTCAGGCTGTTTTTTTTTTGTTAAACTTTAATTGCTCAAAAAATAATAATGAATCAAAATCTATGTTATGAATTGACATATTCAAGGCTCCGATTACTTCACATCAAATATTACACTTTGAAATATGTTTTGATGAAAATGATTGCATGTTTTCCATATCAAAACAAAGGTTTTCTTTGACAAAAGGAATACAACATAAAAAACATTTAAAAAAACGACAACTTTTAATCGATGGATCGATCAAAAGTTGATGTAGAGATTCAAGCATTGAAAGTGAAAAAAAATGTTTTCTCAGTTTTATGAGTGGGGCCCTTTTGGGTACCGAAAACCTTTAGTGTAATTTTTTTAAACCTGACATTGCTCAAAAAATAATGACTCAAAATCTATTTTATGAATTATTAACCTGTACAACGTACCAATTGCTTCACATCAAATATTCCTCTTTGAGAGGGGAACATTTCATATTTGCTGTTTCTGATACAAAAAACAATGTGGTTTTATTTTACAAAAAGGGCATAAAACTTTTATTTTTATTTTTAAATGTAACTTTATATCAACGGCTAGATCTTAAGTTAAATGAGAGACTGACGTGTTAAAAAGTACAAAAAAAAAAAAGACTTAAAGCTGTTATGACTGAGGCTCTTTAACATATACAAAACATCCAAATATTGTATTGTTTTCAAATAGAAACATATCAAAATGGCCCCCGCATCCTTTGATTTTTCAGAATGTGGACCTCAGTGGAAAATGTTTGGACACCCGTGGTCTACATGGGTACTGGTCAGAAATATACTTTAAAATAATGACTTACTTACTCTTTATCTGGTAGATGGGTAATTAACTCATACTCAGTAGCGTGAGCTGGCTCATTTCGACAAAACACCGGTGCTGATATATTGTCGTGTTTGCCCAGTTTATTTTTTTTCAAATCAGGGTGCAAGAGGGTTCACTCTGTGCATGATTCTCTCTGAGGTTCTGATGTTGATTCGACCATTGAAATTTGGTAATTTCCCAACCACTATTCAACACAAATACAACGTTGAAACAACATGCTTTTTATAACGTTTAATCAATGTCTGGTTCTGACGTTGATTTGACCATTGAAATTTGGTCATTTCCCAACCACTATTCAACACATATACAATGTTGAAACAACATGCTTTTTGACGACTAATAATTAATGAACCATTGAACCATTGAAATTTGGTCATATCCCAACCAAATATTCTACAACACAAGTACAACGTTGAAACAACATTCTTTTTGACTTTTAATCAATGTCAGTTGGGACGTTGATTTGACCAATGAAATTTGGTCATTTCCCAACCAACAACGTGGATCCAACGTTAGACATCAACGTTATGTCAATTTACAAATGCAACTATTTTGCAAGGTTGTTTCAAAGTCCGTTTTAAAGGACATGTAGGTATAATCAACGTTGCTTCAATGTTTTGTGCCTTCTGAGAAGTTTGCCTCACGATGTTCAGAACTACGCGTGCACTCTATATTTTCCATAAAGCCAACATTCCCTCCCATAAGACATCTTGCAACAAGTCAGACCACAAAAATACTGCTGTTTAAGTTGTTCATGCTTTGTTGCCATAGCTGGTCGCCATGATCGCAGTACTGAGCAGATCGGACGAGGTGGAGCAGCTGGTTCTGAGGAACACCGACCTGACGGACGACCTTTTGCGAACTCTGGCGCACGCCTTGAAGAGCAGCTCGTCCGAGGTCACGCTGCTCAACCTCAACCTCAACCTCATCGGTCCGCGCGGTGCTCACATTCTGCTGGACGTCCTGAGGGTGAAGCCTCAGGTCAGAGGATTACAGTAAGCAGTGCAGTCACACCTGAGTCAGCAATGTACAGTCGCGATCAAAAGTTGACATACACTTGTAAAAAACATAATGTCACGGCTGTCTTGAGTTTCCAATAATTTCTACAACTCTTATTTTTTTGTGATAGAGTGATTGGAGCACATACTTGTTGGTCACAAAAATACATTCATGAAGTTTGCTTCTTTTATGAATTTATTATGGGTCTACTGAAAATGTGAGCAAATCTGCTGGGTCAAAAGTATACATACAGCAATGTTAATATTTGCTTACATGTCCCTTGGCAAGTTTCACTGCAATAAGGCGCTTTTGGTAGCAATCCACAAGCTTCTGCTTGAATTTTTGACCACTCCTCTTGACAAAATTGGTGCAGCTCAACTACATTTGTTGGTTTTCTTCCATGGACTTGTTTCTTCAGCATTGTCCACACGTTTAAGTCAGGATTTTCGGAAGGCCATTCTAAAACCTTCATTCTAGCCTGATTTAGCCATTCCTTTACCACTTTTGACGTGTGTTTGGGCTCATTGTCCTGTTGGAACACCCAACTACGCCCAAGACCCAACCTCCGGGCCGATGATTTTAGGTTGTCCTGAAGAATTAGGAGGTAATCCTCCTTTTTCATTGTCCCATTTAAAGCACCAGTTCCATTGGCAGCAAAACATTCCCAAAGCATAATACTACCACCACCATGCTTGACGGTATTTTGTCAAGAGGAGTGGTCAAAAATTCAAGCAGAAGCTTGCCAAAAACTTGTGGATGGCTACCAAAAGCGCCTTATTGCAGTGAAACTTGCCAAGGGACATGTAAGCAAATATTAACATTGCTGTATGTATACTTTTGACCCAGCAGATTTGCTCACATTTTCAGTAGACCCATAATAAATTCATTAAAGAAGCAAACTTCATGAATGTTTTTTGTGACCAACGAGTATGTGCTCCAATCACTCTATCACAAAAAAACAAGAGTCGTAGAAAGTATTGGAAACTCAAGACAGCCATGACATTATGTTCTTTACAAGTGTATGTACACTTTTGATCGCAACTGTACAACATGGCATGATTGTGTCAGGCTTGGTAAAAAGGATAGGACTCAGATGTAGAGTAGGGAACTTTGACAGGCTTTTATTTTGACAGCTTCCTTTCACCAACAAAGTCAAGGAATAACAATATCTATTTTAACCAAAAAAACTAGTTGGCGAAAAAGGTTCCAAAAAATAGGAAGAACCGAAAATCAGTCCAAACGGAGGAAAACACAAAAGCAAAGACGAACTATAATTAGCGCCGTATATGCTATAAAATGTATTAACAAAAAAACGCTCC
>NC_084736.1:39169401-39186901 GCF_033978785.1 Entelurus aequoreus
CTTACATTGAGGGTCGGCAATCAGTGTTGGGGCATAGGCGCTGATGAGGGTGCAGTAACGGTTATTGGTGAGGGGAATCCTCCAGGTCATCAACCTTTCGCTAATGCCAACTGGAGATTCGGGAAGCTTCTGAAGTAGGGAGGTTCGTACAGCGAAACCTACACCATGGAGGCGACGGGAGCCTTCCGGAAGCCCTTTCCAGAAGAAAGTGTATCCTTCTCCCACCTCGGCTATGGAGTCCTCCCCATGGAAGCGGGTCTCGCTGAGGGCCGCAATGTCGATGTTATACCTCTTCAGTCCGTGCGCCACCAACGCTGTTCTTCTGTGGGGACGAGATGAATCATCACGCACATCCAAAAGCGTACGGACGTTCCAAGTCGCTAGTGTGAGTGTCAGTCGGGTTTTATTCTTGTGTTTTCGACCGCATGGGGGGATGACCCGGCAGCTGCGGTAGGCTGCCCGGGAGTGGAGGAACAGACCATTTTTAGGCCACATTTTCTAGGCCCTTCCCATTTCAGGGTGAGCAGGGTGGGGCTGCTCAGTCACGTGGGGAGCTGCCGAAGAGACACGCTGTTCCGTCCCGTACCTCAGCGACTGTCTATCCCACGCCGCCTGCGTGCAGAGTTGGGCTAGATACTCCCAGTCACATCCTGACCTGTATATGCCACGCTTCTCCATCGCCGCAGGACTTGGAGGGGAGAGGATGGGGTGGGAGAGGGGTGGGGGTGTTTGGAGCAGGCCTGCACGAGGATTAGATTAGAGTGAAAGAAGTGGTGCGCAGTCACTACCCTCACTACCTTGGCTCCCCCCTACGTCTTCCAGTGGTATGAAGAGCTCATGACGACCTTCTGCAGGAAGGAGTTGCAGAAGACTGCCAGCACACCGGTCTGTTGATGGCTGCCTGATACGGGTCTTCACAACAGATTTGTCGTTAGGGGTTTACTCCCATAGCCAAACACACACGGTGCACCCAGTAGGCAGTGAGGCACTCTTAACCTTCATCCGCCTTTACTGCCGGGGGAGACGCGTCATCCTCCGCCAGTTCCGCCGTTGAGGTTTTTGGATCGCGCTTCGTCTGGAACCTCCCCCTCGACCTTACCGCCATGGTTGAACCTACCAGGAGCCGAGGCTCCCGACGGCATCGCTCTTAGGTTCATTGGAACACACAAGGCTCTCCACCACGACAAGGTGGCGACCCGTGGAGAACAAAATACAATATAACAATATACACACACACACACACACACACACACACACACACACACACACACACACACACACACACACACACACACACACACACACACACACACACACACACACACACACACACACACACACACACACACACACACATCAAATCACAATAACAAGGAGGTGATAGCTCAACAATCTCTTTTTTATCCAAATAACAACATTACAGTAAGCTCAAATATCAACACTCAACACGATGCCACGGCGGACCTTTGTCATAGCAAAAGGAGAAGGGACTACCTGGACACAAGCGGATGAAGGATTGAACGAGACTTGTGTGTTTGTGTGCTCAAAAAACAAAAAAAGGAAAATCATTTTACCTTGTGTTTGGGAATATTTGTGGCATTGCTGAACAGTCTGGGAATTTCCGAGTTATGAATCAGCAGTGGCTTGCAATGTGAGGCAATCCTTCATCCGCTTGTGTCCAGGTAGTCCCTTCTCCTTCGCTATAACAAGGGTCCACTGTGGCATCTTTTTCGGCCTCATCTCAATTAAAGACTTGCTAAGGAACCCCGTTTGTTGATTAAAACCTCAAAATGAAGGTGCCACAAGCCGGAGGCTAACTACGTAGCTAAAATGCTAGCTCAGTGGTTTATTACAAACTCAAAGCGATACAGAAAGACAGAGTTTGGACACATTTAAAGCGTTTCTGATCACACAAAGTGATCTTTAAGACCGGCTGACCGGAGCTAGTTGTGAAAATTATGAATGAATGACTGAATAAGGCCATGTCCACACGAACACAGAGAGTTTCAAAAACGCTCAATTGGGGTTAAAACCATCTCCATCCACACAAGTGTAGTTTCAAACGCATACATCTGCTGTCATGCACATTTTGTCCAATCAGAAGCCTGGAAAAAGCAGCCACAGCTGACTTGGTGGCATTACACCTGTGTTATGTTTATTTTGACCAGGGGTGTCAAACTCATTTTAGCTCAGGGGCCGCATGGAGGAAAACATATTCTGACGCGGACCAGACTGATAAAATAATGGCATACTAATTTTAAAATAAAGACAACTTCAAGATTGTTTTTTTTTGCCTTACTTCGGCCAAAAATAGCACAAGCACATTTTGAAAATGTACACATTACAAATAATCCTAATGGCAAAATACTTACAAGTTAGTTAAACATTAGTGCAGTTTTAAAAACACCATGAAGAACACAATGAACTTAGACTTTGTCTCAGTGTGTTTACAAAGCCATTAAACTTAAAGCACTTCCTGTTTAGCATTCTCATATGGGCAGATTACCATTGGGGATGACGTGGCGCGGTTGGGAGAGTGGCCGTGCCAGCAACCTGAGGGTTACTGGTTCGATCCCCAGCTTCTACCAACCTCGTCACGTCCGTTGTGTCCTTGAGCAAGACACTTCACCCTTGCTCCTGATAGCCTTGCATGGCAGCTCCCTCCATCAGTGTGTGAATGTGTGTGTGAATGGGTGAATGTGGAAATAGTGTCAAAGCGCTTTGAGTACCTTGAAGGTAGAAAAGCGCTATACAAGTATAACCCATTTACCATTAAACATGTTTGGAAAAAAGCAACCGAGTGTTTCCTCAAACTGCCGCATCGGTGACATCCGCAACTGCCACAACACATTCATTTAGCATCATTCAAATATTACAATTATAATATGAACAAAACCATTGACACCATAATAGCATAATTAAAGGTAACACAACTACAAACTTAACCAATGTGAATATGGTAGATTTAAGCATAACATAAAATAGAACACACAACAAATGTAGAAACACACATTTTTACAATGGAGTTCAGGTTGCGCATCGTGCCGTCAACAAATTGCGGGCGCTGCACGGAATTCTAACTACAAAGATGATGGTCACATTGACTTAAGTCTTTCCATCTTACAGTTTTGTTTTTTGTGTATGTTGAGTGGATAATTTACAATTAAAGAAGGTATCGTGCGTTGTTACTGCATTAGTCTGCCGCAGCCACAACAGGAGCAGCTGATTGTTTGCACCGGCGCTGATTGGAGTAGCGGCAGCCAATCCAGAGTGCGCTTAAAGTCAGCTGACACGTCATCTTTAAACAGTGTGACGTGGGTTACACTAGAATTGCTACGGCAACATCCAATGGACACATTTAGAACAGCAGTTTCTTTCATTAAAAAACATTGCAGCTCATTTTTATACTTGGACTCATTTTGTACCTGCCATACGTTTTACAGCCCTGTACCAGACGTACACAATGACATGTACATTATCTTTAAAACCGTTTGGACAAGAGGCCTAAACACATATATAAGTATGCGTTTATTAAGTATATGTGTTCATGTGGACATGGCCTGAATGAAACTTTCGTACGCCCAGACGTGGTTGGCACACAAAGACATATTTAGCGCAATTTAAACATACGTAAACCGGAAAAAAACGCAAATAGAGGCGTTGGTGAATTGAGGTTCCACATGTTGACTAATAATTGTTCTGAGGAAATAATGCAAACATAATTATTATACAATATGTCACTGCGTACGTCAGCAGCCATATTGTAACCCTTTTTGAAATGGTTCCATTACCAATTAATATATTGTTATTTATAGATTTCACGTCATATCCCTAAAATCGACCTCTATTTCTTTTATTCAAGCTTGTTTGGAAACCGCCTGCGTGACCATGGAGTGCTGACGCTGTTGAGAGGGATAGCGGAGCTCCAGGAGCAAACATCCAGAGTCTTGCCCTCTGAGCAGCACTCACTGCCTTACCCCACCACTGGGGGGAGCCCTTTCAATGTGTTCACACTGCTAGAGCTGGACCTCGGGGGCAACAACCTAAGCGGGGACGGCGTGAAGGTGCTGGCGTCCTACATAAGGCACCACTCCCGCCTGCGGTACTTGGGGCTGGCTCAGACCGGGGATGCAGACCTGGCGGCGTGGAAAGAACTTTTCGACAGCCTCAAAGGGAACGCCTCCCTCACTCGAGTCATTCTGGACGAGAACAAGCTCGGCGACCCCGGGGTCAGGCTGCTGGCCGACGTGTTGAAAGTCAACGGCGGTCTGCAGACGGTGGATCTGGACGGGAACGGCGTCAGCGACGTGGGGGGGAACGACTTGATGGCGGCTTTGCTTTGCAGGGGCCAGTTGCCAATGAAGCGCCTGAGCCTCGCGGGGAACAACATCAGCGCAGGACTCATGAGGAGGATACAGGAAGTGGTAAAAGAGCAATGAAATCAAGGACTTACACATGAGGGCTGAGCGATAAAAGGATAATCAGTATATATAGACACATAATTGATATCTGGTTATTTAATTCTGCTGTCAAATAACTGCGCTCAGGAGCGGAGAGCGATGCACCGAGTGAACCCTCTCACACCTCGATTGGAAGCCCGGAAAACAAACACACACACAAACATGGCAATTGATCAATAATGGCAACGTTATCGAGTTAATTTTAATTTGTGGACGCTGACAAGAGGGTTCACTCTGTTTATTTAATTCTGCCGTCGAATAAACGCGCTCAGGTGCGGAGAGCGATACACCGAGTGAACCCTCTTGCACCCAGATTGTAAGCGGAGAAAACAAACACACACAAACATGGCAAATGATCAATAATGGCAGAGTTATCGAGTTCATTTTAATTTGTGGACGGCTAACAAGAGGGTTCACTCTGTTCATCTAATTCTGCAGTCGAATAAAAAAGCTCAGGTGCGGAGAGCGATGCACCGAGTGAACCCTCTTGCACCTCGATTGGAAGCGGAGAATACAAACACACAAACATGGCAAATGATCAATAATGGCAGAGTTATCGAGTCGATTTTAATTTGTGGACGGCTGACAAGGGGGTTCACTCTGTTCATTTAATTCTGACGTCAAATAAACACGCTCAACTGCGGAGAGTGATGCACTGAGTGAACCCTCTCACACCTCTATTGGAAGCCCGGAAAACAAACACACACACAGTAACATGGCAAATGATCAATAATGGCAACGTTATCGAGTTAATTTTAATTTGTGGACGCTGACAAGAGGGTTCACTCTGTTCATTTAATTCTGCCGTTGAATAAACAAGCTCAGGTGCGGAGAGCGATGCACCGAGTGAACCCTCTTGCAACCCAATTGGAAGGGGAGAAAACAAACACACACAAACATGTCAAATGATCAATAATGGCAGAGTTATCAACAGAGGTGGGTAGTAATGCGCTACATTTACTCCGTTACATCTACTTGACTAACTTTTGGGATAAATTGTACTTCTAAGAGTAGTTTTAATGCAAAATACTTTTACTTTTACTTGAGTACATTTATAGAGAAGAAACACTACTTTTACTCCGCTCCATTTAGAATTTGATGCCAGCAACATGTGACAAAGAAGTTGGGAAAGGTGGCAATAAATACTGATAAAGTTGAGGATTGCTCATCAAACACTTATTTGAAACATCCCGCAGGTGAACAGGCAAATTGGGAACAGGTGGGTGCCATGATTGGGTATAAAAGAAGCTTCCATGAAATGCTCAGTCATTCACAAACAAGGATGGGGCGAGGGTTACCACTTTGTCAACAAATGCATGAGCAAATTGTTGAACAGTTTAAGAAAAACCTTTCTCAACCAGCTATTGCAAGGAATTTAGGGATTTCACCATCTACGGTCCGTAATATCATCAAAGGGTTCAGAGAATCTGGAGAAATCACTGCACGTAAGCAGCTAAGCCTGTGACCTTCGATCCCTCAGGTTGTACTGCATCAACAAGCGACATAAGTGTGTAAAGGATATCACCGCATGGGCTCAGGAACACTTCAGAAACCCACTGTCAGTAACTACAGTTGGTCGCTACATCTGTAAGTGCAAGTTAAAACTCTCCTATGCAAGGCGAAAACCGTTTATCAACAACACCCAGAAACGCCGTCGGCTTCGCTGGGCCTGAGCTCATCTAAGATGGACTGATACAAAGTGGAAAAGTGTTCTGTGGTCTGACGAGTCCACATTTCAAATTGTTTTTGGAAACTGTGGACGTCGTGTCCTCCGGACCAAAGAGGAAAAGAACCATCCGGATTGTTCTAGGCGCAAAGTTGAAAAGCCAGCATCTGTGATGGTATGGGGGTGTATTAGTGCCCAAGACATGGGTAACTTACACATCTGTGAAGGCGCCATTAATGCTGAAAGGTACATACAGGTTTTGGAGCAACATATTTTGCCATCCAAGCAACGTTACCATGGACGCCCCTGCTTATTTCAGCAAGACAATGCCAAGCCACGTGTTACATCAACGCGGCTTCATAGTAAAAGAGTGCGGGTACTAGACTGGCCGGCCTGTAGTCCAGACCTGTGTCCCATTGAAAATGTGTGGCGCATTATGAAGCCTAAAATACCACAACAGAGACCCCCGGACTGTTGAACAACTTAAGCTGTACATCAAGCAAGAATGGGAAAGAATTCCACCTGAGAAGCTTAAAAAATGTGTCTCCTCAGTTCCCAAACTTTTACTGAGTGTTGTTAAAAGGAAAGGCCATGTAACACAGTGGTGAACATGCCCTTTCCCAACTACTTTGGCACGTGTTGCAGCCATGACATTCTAAGTTAATTATTATTTGAAAAAAAAAAAAAAAGTTTATGAGTTTGAACATCAAATATCTTGTCATTGTAGTGCATTCAACTGAATTGTATTCCGTTTATATTTACATCTAACACAATTTCCCAACTCATATGGAAACGGGGTTTGTATATATGAGGTAGATCACCTCTACTTGGTCATTTTAAAAGTAGCTCATCTGCTGAAAAAGTGTGGGCACCCCTGGCTTACATGAACTCAACGTCAAATTTAAGGAAGCACATCGCGGTAAGTAACGTTAGTAGATATTTTTGGCTGTCACCGTAGGCTGATGTTAGCTTCCCTGCTATGAATCACTGTCAAATGTACATCATGTGGGGACATTTATTAACGCACTGCAGACTCACAGACACACACACACACACACACACACACACACACACACACAACACACACACACACACACACACACACACACACACACACACACACACACACACACACACACACACACACACACACACACACACACACACACACACACACACACACACACACACACACACACACACACACACACACACACACACACGCATGCATAGAAACACCAACCAGAAGTGCACAGTGTGTTTACCATGAATTGATTAACGTTGAAAAACTTATTGGGGTGTTACCATTTAGTGGTCAATTGTACGGAATATGTATTGTACTGTGCAATCTACTAATACAAGTTTCAATCAATCAATCAATCAATGAATGCCTACTGAGCCTAAGGTGCTGTTAAGTTATTGTGGCTCAATTTGCCTTAATTTTTTTTATTTTAATGTATTATTATTTAATATATATTATTGTTTTAGTTGCTTAAGAGATATTCCTGGCTCTGAATTTGCTCATTGCTATTTTTAATGTTTTTGTGCATTATTTGTTGCCGTCATCATTAAAAGAACAGTTTACTCGTCAGTTACTCAGTACTTGAGTAGTTTTTTCACAACATACTTTTTACTTTTACTCAAGTAAATATTTGGGTGACTACTCCTTACTTTTACTTGAGTAATAAATCTCTAAAGTAACAGAACTCTTACTTGAGTACAATTTCTGGCTACTCTACCCACCTCTGGTTATCGAGTTAATTTTGATTTGTGGACGACTGACAAGAGGGTACACTCTGTTCATTTAATTCTGCGTCGAATAAACAGGCTCAGGTGCGGAGAACGATGCACCGAGTGAACCCTCTTGCACCCAGATTGGAAGCGGAGAAAACAGACACACACAAACATGGCATATGATCAATAATGAATGAGTTATCAAGTTAATTTTAATTTGTGGACGGCTGACAAGAGGGTTCACTCTGTTCATTTAATTCTGCCGTCGAATAAACAAGCTCAGGTGCGGAGAGCGATGCACCGAGTGAACCCTCTTGCACCCAGATTGAAAGTGGAGAAAACAGACACACACAATTATGGCAAATGATCAATAATGGCAGAGTTATCGAGTTAATTTTGATTTGTGGACCGCTGACAAGAGGGTTCACTCTGTTCATTTCACTCTGCTGTTGAGTAAACAACCGCACCAGACTCTAAGTTGCAGGTATATACATTGTGAAATTATTTATTTACACAGAACTATTTTGTAAATGTGTATTTACATACCTTAATTGTTTCCAAACAATGTCTGCAACACGGCAGTAAAACAGCTGATCAAACAAAACAGAAGCCATCGTCATGGACCCTCTAGCTGCGGAAGCTAGCTCTTCAATCAGCTAAACCAGGGGTGTCAAACTCACTTTAGCTCAGGGGCCACATGGAGGAAAATCTGTGCACACTACTAAAATCATTAGGAATTAAAACTAAAAATTAAAGTCAACTTCAGATTGTTTTATTCGTCTTACTTTGGCCAAAAATAGAACAAACACATTCTGAAAATATTACAATAAAAATATAGAAAGAACTACCAGCAGCAGTAAAGAAGAAAGTGAATGAATGTTTATAACTGAATAAATTTACATATGCATAAAAATGTGTTTTCTTTTGTATAATTGTTTTAATTAATTTAGTAACATTTATGACAACCTTTTTTCCAAAACAAAATATAGAATGTGAGGTATAACAGGATGATGCATACATTTATAATTTGTTTTCAAAACGATTTCAAAAAAGTGGGACCGCAAAAATTTACCGTGGGACCCCATTTTTATGACTTGATGGGGCTCCCGGGACCCCGTTTTGAAGATTCCATTTGGAGACTTTACTGAGGAATTTGCGAAACTGAAACAAAACAAAAAAAATGCCATTGTAAGTTAATAATACCATCACAGACACTCGTAAACATGTTAGCATATTAGCTAATACTAACAACGCTCGCTTGTTTACGACAGCGCGTACAAATATGCATGTCAACACTGCTACAGACATAACATATGGGACGGAACTGTTTTAGTTATATTGTAAAACTTACAAACGTTGCTTGGAGTGATGAAAGAAGAATCCATACGAGTAGAAATGCTATGGATGGTTAAAATACGGAAAGGAACTTCTACTTCCGGTTAAAAGCTCTAAGCAAACTCGTCCAAAAAAAGCACAAAAAATAACACACCTTTTCAGTGTCTTTGCCAGTTTTAAAAAACAAAAACAAACAAAAAAATTTGCATTATGGCCGCCAGCAAAGAAAAATCCATAAATTAGCCGCACCGTTTTATAGGGTTCAAAAACAAAGAGCAGCTCAACGTCCGGAATTGACAGTCATTTCTTCTCATGACAGGAAACACAACAGTGACTCATTCCTACCCAAGCTGTCACAAATCAGCAAAAAGTGGCCTGCTCAGCAACTTTGCCTCACAGTAGCCATCTTGGAATCCAAGTAGGATCACTCTGCTCTCTGACAGTGCTTCTATTGAGGGGGGGACTTCCCTCCATTCATTGCTGCCCTGATCAAAGCTGGTCAAAGCGGTAATTATCCTCTCGTCTCCGAGCCGCCGCTGGCAAAATCCTCCTGCTGAAATCAATCCTGCGTACATTTCATCCCCGAGTCTTTGAGGGTTCTTCCAAGATGAAGACCTTCTCTGGGGATGACAGAGAGAGGAGGCAGACCCACCTGGAGATAACATCTGTAGACCTTGTCCCCCATGGGCCGCCTTCACAAGAACATTTAGTCCATACTAGGGTTGTTTCCATACCAATATTTTGGTACCGGTACCAAAGTGTATTTCCATACTTTTCTAAATAAAGGGGACCACAAAAAAATGTCATTATTATCTTTATTTAAAAAAAAAATCTTAGTGTACATGAAACATATGTTTATTATTGTAATTTAGTCCTTAAATAAAATAGTGAACATACTAGACAACTTGTCTTTTAGTAGTAAGTAAACAAACAAAGACTTCTAATTAGTCTGCTGACGTATGCAGTAACATATTGTGTCATTTATCTACCTATTATTTTGTCTACATTATAAAGGACAAACTGTAAAAAATGATTATTAATCTACTTGTTCATTTACTGTTAATATCTGCTTATGTTCTGTTTTAACATGTTCTAACTACACTTCTGTTAAATTGTAATAATCACTTATTCTTCTCTTCTTTGATACTTGACATTAGTTTTGGATGATACCACACATTTAGGCATCGGTTTGATACCAAGTAGTTACAGTATTATACATTGGTCATATTCAAAGTCCTCATGTGTCCAGGGACATATTTACTGACTTTATAAACATAATATGAAATTTAAAAAACAAGAAAATAGATTTTGTGTCGATAAAAAATATCGATGTAATCATAGTAGTGACGATGAGGTACACTCATGTACTTGGTATCATTAGAGTGGATGTCAGGTGTAGATCCACCCATGGCATTTGTTTACTTTGTGACGCCGGTGAGCTATTGTATCCTCCTAGGGTGTGTAGTGAAGCATGTTTAGCTATTCCTCGTCCTCCAGTGATATTGATACTTGTAAGAAACATACTTTATTTGTCGCCATGGAGACCAGGATTAGTGATTTAGTAGTAGCTAAAACACTGCCTACTGCGGATGTCTTAAAGCACCTCTTCCTGAGGGTGTTTCAGTGTTATAACTTCACCTTTATCTTTACTTTTTACACCAAAATGCGTCCGTTCTCCCTTTTCTGTCTACACACTGTGTCTGCTTGTAAGTACTCTGTGTGTGTGCACTGCCGAACATGCTCCTCTGCTCGTAAAACATCATACCCGTTAAAAAAAACAACTAATAATATGGGGTAACTGGTACTTTTCAAACAGAGTATAGTACTGTTTTTGATTCATTAGTACAGCGATACGATACTAGTACCGGTATACCATACAACCCTAGTCCATTGGGTTAGTTCAGTGGTAACGAGGCGTTTACTGCCTTGTTTGGCGTGGATCTACCAGGACCTCAACAGCTCTGTTGGTGATTGCTGAGATGTAATTGACATTCTTCTCCGATATCTCTTACGTATAAAAGTGTCCTCGTTATGTGATCTCCGTCCAGCTCCACTTGCTTGAGGACCAACAACAAGGCCTTCAGTGTGGAGGTCCACTTGAGAGGAATTTGTAGGCCGGTTTCACCTTGCAGGCCGTGCAGGTGCATCTCTAATACTATGATGTCCGCTTTTCAACATTTTTAAACAAGTCACAGGATTGTGGAATTTAGAGAGTTCTGAAGGGCAAAGTCCTACTGTTTTGTGCGTCCGTATTTAAACTTTAAAGAGCAGAATTAGTCCATGGATCAATAATCCATATATGTACAGTGTTCCCTCGCTACAACGCGCTTCACTTTACGCGGCATTGCTGTTACACAGATTTTTTTTGTGTGTGGAACTTTTTACAGTGTCGTAGGGTTGTACAGTATACTGGTACAAGTATAGTACCGTGATACTAATTAATCATATTCGGTACTATACGGCCTCTAAAAAGTACCGATACCCCAGACCCCTTTTTTTTAACAGGCATGACGGTGCGTCATCATGTTGTGGTTTTACAGGCAGAGGAGCATGTTCGGTAGCACACACACAGAGTACTTACAAGCAGACACAGTGTGTAGACACAAAAAGGAAAATGGATGCATTTTGGTGTAAAAAGTAAAGATAAAGGTGAAGATATAACACTGAAACACCCTCAGGAAGAGGTGCTTTAAGACATGGCTAGCTAGCTAGCAGCTAACATCCATCCACAGTCGGCAGTGTTTTAGCTACTTCTAAATCACTAATCCTGGCCTCCATGGGGACAAATAAAGTACGTTTCTTACATGTATCATTATCACTGGAGGACGAGTAATAGCTAAACATGCTTCACTACACACCCTAGGACAGGGGTGGGCAATTAATTTTTACCGGGGGCCGCATGAGCAACCCGAGCACTGCTGGAGGGCCACATCGACAATATTTCAATTACATTTTGCTCAATATTATTTTTTATATATACCGTAAGATAAATAATAATAATAATAATAATAATAATTAATAATAATAGTAATACTTCAACATAGTGTGTGTAACAGCATTCCATGACTACTATAAATAAATTAACATTAATAATAAATGACAGTAAAATAAGCACACGTATGACTGAGGAGTCATAGTGTAACTTTGTGTGGTGTTTGAGTTGTCCGACTTTTTGTGTGGCCATAAACGCACCAGTGGTTTAGTGCTATGCGTGTTGGTGACAGATGACAAGTTGGTTTTGGCCTGGTTTGTACGGCAGAAAATGACTAGTTTTTCGAGATAGAAGTGTTTTACTCATGTTTTTGGTGTGGTTATGTCCGAATATAAACAGTTTTGCTCAATAAAGTGATCGATATAATTCCTGTCCTCGAAGCATCTCGATAGACGTTACAATAATTGAACGGTGTTCAATTGAACGGTGATGACGAACACCGTTAGGGCCGCTTGTTGTCACTGTCACTCAAAGTTGCATTGCAAAATTACATAGAATAAATATGTTTATTTTGTTTAGAATTCAGATGGGACTTGATTTGGTGCGCGGCATATATTTGCTGTGCGCAGCGGACGCTTGAGCAGTGCGCAATTGCGCAGGCACGCACCTTAGAGGGAACGTTGCTTGGCAGTCCTTGTCTTGTTGAAAACACGCCATTCGTCATCAACTTTTCTCTTTTTAGCGTCTCGGGTGTAAACCGTGCATCACTTGTCGCTGAATGTGCACCTTCACTCGCAGGTTACACACGGACACACGCCCATAAATAATACTTTTCAAAATAAAAGCAGCACAGTTGTATTGCGCGCACGACATAGATGTTTTTTCAACTTTATTTTGTAATTTGTGATTGCAGCTGTTCACATTCACTCACAATCACGCACACGCATACGTCCACACGGAAGTAATACAAATAACGATTTTCAAAACAAAAGCAGCACCGTTGTATTGCACACTCGACATAGATACTTTTTTAAATTTATTTTGTAATTTATAATTGGCCTCACGTGGGCCGGACAGGGACGCACAAAGGGCCAGATGCGGCCCGTGGGCCGCAGAATGCCCAGGTCTGCCCTAGGAGGATACAATAGCTCACCGGTGTCACAATGTAAACAAACGCCATGGGTGGATCTACACCTGACATCCACTGAAATGATACCAAGTGCAATAGCGTATCCCGTGGATACTACTATATGATTATATCAATATTTTTTAGCATCACAAAATCTTTTTTCCTTTTTGTAAAATTCACATTATGTTTATAAAGTCAATAAATACGTCCCTGGACACATGAGGACTTTGAATATGACCAATTTATGATCCTGTAACTACTTGGTATCGAATCGATGCTTAAATGTGTGGTATCATATAGAATAAGTACCCCGAAGGGAATAAGCGGTAGAAATGGATGGATGGATATAGAATAAGTGATTATTATTATTACATTTTAACAGAAGCGTAGATAGAACATGTTAAACAGAAAATAAGTAGATTAATAATCAATTTTTACAGTTTGTCCCTCATAATGTAGACAAAATAATAGGTAGATAAATGACACAATATGTTACTGCATACGTCAGCAGACTAATTAGGAGTCTTTGTTTGTTTACTTACTACTAAAAGACAAGTTGTCTACAATGTTCACTATTTTATTTAAGGACTAAATTACAATAATAATAAAGACAATAATGACGTTTTGTGTGGTCTCTTTTATTTAGAAAAGTATCGAAATACATTTTGGTACCGGTACCAACATATTGGTATCGAGACAACACTAATGTGTCGCATGCTTATTTTTTTACAGCGTATGAATGCATATTGTTAAATGCGTTATTTCTAAAAACGATCATATTTTTCTTTTCATAGGAAAACGTTTACGCCTTGCCTTGGATAAAGCGGAAGAAAATGAGGGGCGTTTAAATATTAATTCATTTATTTTCCGAACCGCTTATCCTCATTATTTCTCAAATAAATGTTTTGGCCTAAAACAGGTTTTGATCTTTGGTTTCATTCTTTAATACAGTAGAGAACTGTATTTATTATTATTATTTTTTAAATCAACGAAGGTTTGAACTTTGAGAGTGTTTAAACCAGGGGTCACCAACGCGGTGCCCGCGGGCACCAGGTAGCCCGTAAGGACCAGATGAGTAGCCCGCTGGCCTGTTCTAAAAATAGCTCAAATAGCAGCACTTACCAGTGAGCTGCCTCTATTTTTTAAAGTTTATTTATTTACTAGCAAGCTGGTCTCGCTTTGCTCGACATTTTTAATTCTAAGAGAGACAAAACTCAAATAGAATTTGAAAATCCAAGAAAATATTTTAAAGACTTGGTCTTCACTAACTGACAAAGAAACAGATAACAGATTTGGTGTCCAGTTCAAAGTGTGACATGATTTATTAAAAAATTTGAGAGTTGACTTTTGTATTTTACATGAGTTATTATTTGTACAAACATGGTGCAAAGTAATTCATGATTTGTTAAAAAATGTTAGTGGCTAGCTAGTTAAAATGGGATATTGTGATTTCACGAGACTGTCTTAGAAGTGATCATTTGAAAATGTTCAATTTGAAAAATGTGCACTTAGAGAAAATATAAAAATAAAGTGTTGCACATTGATATTTATCTGTTTCTATATTTATTTATTGTGAGAAATCATTAAGATGATCAGTGTTTCCACAAAGATAAATATCATTAATTATTAATAATAACATTGAGTTAAAGGTAAATTGAGCAAATTGGCTATTTCTGGCAATTTATTTAAGTGTGTATCAAACTGGTAGCCCTTCGCATTAATCAGTACCCAAGAAGTAGCTCTTGGTTTGGGGCGGCATGGCGTAGTGGGTAGAGCGCCCGTGTCAGAAACCTGAGGGTTGCAGGTTCGCTCCCCGCCTCTTACCATGCCGTTGTGTCCTTGGGCGGGACACTTCACCCTTGCCCCCGGTGCCACTCACACCGGTGAATGAATGTTGAATGAATGATAGGTGGTGGTCGGAGGGGCCGTAGGCGCAAATTGGCAGCCACGCTTCCGTCAGTCTTCCCCAGGGCAGCTGTGGCTACGAAAGTAGCTTACCACCACCAGGTGTAAATGAATAATGGGTTTTTAACATGTAAAGCGACTTTGAGTACCTAGGAAAAGCGCTATATAAATCCCAGGTATTATTATTATTATTATTAAAAAGGTTGGTGACCCCTGGTTTAAATGATAGAAATGTGAGAAAATGTTCATGCCTGTCTGAGAAATGATTATAAAGAGTGTGGTTAGGGGTTTTACAGACTTAAAACATGTATAACAAACAAACAAAACATATACTGTACACTACTGTAAACGAAAAGAACAAACATTATTTAAAAAACAACAACCTGTAAATGAAAAAACATGCACAGTAAATAAAAAAAATTAAAAAAACACAACAATAAAAAATAAAAAATAAACTTCTACTACATGGATTTCCCTTAAAGCGTGTATTTTTTTAACAGAACACTGTATACCTTTTCTTTCAAATAACTGCGTTACTTTTAGTAGTAACGACTAATCTAATTACTTTTTTGTCTGTTATAACACCGTTAGCTAGATGTTTGATGTGGTTGTTGGTCAACCACATCACCTGCACTAAATTAGTCCGACTATATAATAGTTTGGCTCTTAATGGAAACACCATTGTAAGGTTTCCTGCTGCCTGCTGTTCTCTACTGATATAATAATCTCATATCTGTCAAGGTATTTACACAAAGTTTGCATTTTCTGTGGTCTTCATGTCCATCCATCTCTGTCGCGTTTATTATTTGATTGAATGACGGAACATGAAACTTGTGGCGCTCCTTTAATGAGCCCACGCTGAGAGTGTTGCGGGCGGAGGATTGTCGAGCAATTCCATCGCTGCAGTGGCCAAAAACAAACAGAGCGGGAGTGGGAAGATGGCAGGAAAGAATGACAAAAACTGGATTTTCTGAAAAAATTGAGAGGCAAGTAGAGGAGTGTTTTGCATGATTCCCATCCTGCTTTGTACAACATTTAAATGGGTGTAACTGAATTTTTTATGGGGCATGGACGTTTTTTTTAAATAATATCCACAAATTGTGTTCTATTGTGTTATTTGTGACCATGTCTGTTGGCATTTTGTGTTGGTTAAATGTTTTTCTTTGCACCATGACTAGGGAAGGCTGTTTGTATTGGGTCATATAAGTAAATGCTGCGCATGGCCACATTCATAGCATGAATGGTGGTCATAGACCTGAATTACTCATGTTGTCCACAAGTTGACAACAAAGCAGGGAAAACAAGTCAAACACCCCTGCTCTAGATCGACTTCAAATCTGTCGATTATAAGTTTTTCTTTTTCTTTGTTTTTTTGTTTCCTTTTTTATGCATATATTGTCAAAGAAAGCTTTGTTTTTTATAAGGCAAACACAAAAAACATGCAATATTCCCCCCCCAAAAAATACTTCAAAGTGGAATATTTGACGTGAAGTAATTGGAGCCTTCAATAGGTCAACAATTCACACCAACATTGATTTTGATTCATTATTATATTTGAGCAAAGGCATCTTTAAAGAATAAAGCAGCCTGCATGGAAGCTTTTTGTTATTAGGGCCAACTTTGCAACTTTTTCTCTTTACATTTCACTTTTATTACGTGTTTTTTTTTCTGTAATAGTATTTTTAGAAGGTACTTTGGACACCTATGACCTATTGTATAGTTCCAGAACATGGTGTAAATATAACATAACATAACAATTCACTTGATGTTGTTTCCAACTCCCCGGGTGAGAACGTCAGTAGCTCACAGAAGCTTGTGTGACCGCGACCTAAATTAACACCAGAGCAGGCTTCTTCTTTGAGGATGATGTTTGGACACAAAGATGTAAACACAAATAGATGATGGGATATTTGTGTGGAGTGAACATGTTTACACATGGAGTGGGTGTGTAGTGGAAGCATTGCACCTTCTGTTCCGTCACTATTAATAAGACATGAACGTGTAGAATAGAATAGAATAAAATAGAATAGAATAGAATAGAAAGTACTTTATTGATCCCTGGGGGAAATTCAGCACCACAGTTCGCTCACAATAGACAATAAACACTTAGGTAACATAAATACAGTCTTATACAGCATTATTCACATGTTAATAACATAAATAGACTATTATACAGCATTATTCACATGTGAATAATGTAAATACAATCTATTATACAGCATTATTCACATGTGAATAACATAAATACAGTCTATTATACAGAATTATTCCCATGTAAATAACATGAATACAGTCTTTTATACAGCATTATTCACATGTGAATAACATAAATACAGTCT
>NC_084736.1:39191901-39389401 GCF_033978785.1 Entelurus aequoreus
GGCAGGCAGGCATTGTCATCAGGTCAGTCAGAAAGTGGTCAGCCAGCAAAGCACTGGGGGAAGCGAAGGATCGACTGCATCCCGCGGACATTGTGGGATCAGTAGCCCAGGGAAGACTTGGTCTGGGTTGCTCATCCAGAACAAGTTGGAACAAAGCTGACCCAAAGGAGCGGCAAGGTTTTGTGCAGAGGGAGGTCCAAAAGGCTGAGGAGGAAAGCCGACATGTCAAGGCAGTAGCCATGAACAAACAAGGCAGCTGGACTAGATGGGAGAGTGTAAAATTCAGATCACTAACCTGGCAGGACATCTGGAGCATGGAAGGCCACCGGATCAAGTTAGGTCAGGCGAATGGCCCCCACAGAACAAGAAGAAGAAGCACAGGAGGAAAACCATTTATGTGCTCAACAAGACAATTACAAAGACAAAGAAGAACAAGAAGAAGAAGAACAAGAAGAAGAAGAACAGGAAGAAGAAGAACAACAAGAAGAACAACAACAAGAAGAAGGAAAAGACAAAGAAAAAGACAAAGAAGAAGGAAAAGACAAAGAAAAAGACAAAGAAGAAGAAAAGGACAAAGAAGAAGAAGAAGAAAAATACAAAGACAAAGAAGAAGAAGAAAGTCTTAGCCGGTCGGAAGCCCGGCTTGCATCCGGCGATGGAGGACTGTGGGGAGGCGGGGCCGGCAGACCGACAGCGAGGCGTGCTCCGCCGGAGCCCGCTCCAAGATGGCGGCGAGGAGGCATGGCCGGCAGTCCAACGGGGAGGCAGGGCACATAGGAGCCCGCTCCAAGATGGCGGCGAGGAGGCGGGCACGGCGCGCAAGCGGCAAGACGGTGCACGCCGAGAACAACGCCGCAATTGTGACCAGGTGCGGGGATCGCGCACCTGGTCACAATCAGCTAATCCCCTCGCAGTGTTTAAAAGGACAGCAGCCGAGAACGACGGGGAAGAGAGAGGTGGAGAGCCAGCAGCAGATGCAGCGCGACACAGAGTGAGAGACAGACGGCGAGCAGTGGATGCAGAGCGGAAGCAACCGAGAGCGAGACGAAGACACGGAAGGCTGAAAGCAGAAGGCGGAGTGGGCAGCAGAGTGAGGCGCAGCTGAAAAGCAACCCGAACTAAGCTTGGCTATATTGAAAAATAAAGAAGTCAACCATGAGCGAAGCAATGTCCTTCCTTGATGGTCCTGCGAACCCGGATGACGGTCAGAGTCGTTTCACTTACTCTTAATATCCAATTATATGAATTATGTATCTATCATATTAATATATATATATATATATATATATATATATATATATATATATATATATATATATATATATATATATATATATATATATATATATATATATATATATATATATATATATATATATATATATATATATATATATATATATATATATATTAATATGATAGATACATAATTCATATAATTGGATATTAAGAGTATTAATATATATATATATATATATATATATATATATATATATATATATATATATATATATATATATATATATATATATATATATATATATATATATATATATATATATATATATATATTAATATGATAGATACATAATTCATATAATTGGATATTAAGAGTAAGTGAAAGTTCGACTCCTACCTTGTTTACTTCCGTAACGATCTCCTTAAAGTTTTGTAATCAAATCAGAAATATCAAGCAGCCAAAATGTGCCAAACATGGATAAGTGTGCAGAGTGTTTGCCATTTTTCCCATCATGTTTTGTAATGGATTTAAAAGGGTATAACTCTGAATTTTTAAGGGTGAATTGACGTATTTTTTTATACCATCCACAAATTATGTTCTATTGTGTTATGTGCGACCATGTTTTTTGGCATTTTGTGTTGGTTAAATTATTATTATTTTTTTGCACCATGACTAGGGAAGGTTGTTTGCATTGGGTCGTATTAGTAATGCTGCGCTACATTATCAGCATGATAAGTGGTCATGGACCTGAAATATTCATGTTGTCCACAAGTTGACGACAAAGCAGTGCGCAAGTTTCTTTTACAAACGAATTGAAGTCTCCCTGCAGCCAGATTTCTTATTCAACACATGACGTCACCTAAACCAAATTGAAGACATAGTTTGGACACACCCTGAACTTAACTATAAAGTTAAAAAGAAGGATGAATATAAATATATACACATTAATATATACTGCATACATATACACATCTATATATACACACAAATATACACTTCTGTATATACACACACATACATTTACATATAAACATTTATATACACCCACACACACACACACACGTATATATACACACATATAGATACACAAGTGTATATATACACATTCAGTATATACACTTATATATACACACACACATACAGTACACACATACATATACACTGTACATATACATATATGTATTTAATGACTTTAGCTCCAGACTTCTTCGGTTTGTTTGATAATGTCATTACTGCCACAAGTGGTGGAAAACTGTATTACGACTGCGGCGCATACGGACCACAGCCCTCTAGGGGGCGCTCCATCCCAACAATGGGTTGAGAAACACAAAACAAAAACATACTGGATATATACACATACCAGTGACGTGCGGTGAGCTTAATGGCTGGTGAAGCACTGACTTCATCACAGTCAGATTTACAAACATATGAACCCTAAAGAGTATCTTATTCACCATTTGATTGGCAGCAGTTAACGGGTTATGTTTAAAAGCTCATACCAGCATTCTTCCCTGCTTGGCACTCAGCATAAAGGGTTGGAATTGGGGGTTAAATCACCAAAAATGATTCCCTAGCGCGGCGCCGCTGCTGCCCACTGCTCCCCTCACCTCCCAGGGGGTGATCAAGGGGATGGGTCAAATGCAGAGGACAAATTTCACCACACCTAATGTGTGTGACAATCATTGGTACTTTAACTTAACTTGAACTTTACACATACAAACTGTAGCACACAAAAAAGCACATTTAATAAAAAAAACGTTATTATGGTCTTACCTTTACTTATAAATGAAGTCCATGCGCCGCTCCTTCTGAACAAAAGCATCGGTAAGTTGTTTATAGAAGTCTTCCTTATCTTTCTTCAGTTTTAAAAGTCTCTCTGTCTCAATGGAGATCTTCCTTTAATTATAACCTCCTGCTTCGATTGAAAGTCCAGTTTAGAAAACTGTTTTATTTTAGATATGTAATCCTCCATGGTAAAAGTCCAGGCGAGAGGAAAAAATAAACGCTGCACTTGACTTGCTAACTGTTGCTGCTTTTTGTAACTTATTCTGCAGCCGAGTAGTCGCAAGAATGATCCCTGGGATCACTAGTGCCCTCTACCACCAGGAGGCGGGATTACTGCGAGCCTCAGCCAATGCGTCTTCGCAGCCGTTTTATGATTGCTCAGCACAAGAAATACGTTACACACATACAGTTGTTGACAAAATACACTGTACATTATATACCTCAGCTAACTAAACTATGGAAATGTATAATATAATTCGTATAGCAATACGGTCTCACTGCACAGCAGGCCAGCAGTTAGCCGAGTCATTGCGCAATCCATGGTGAAGCTCAACTGGCTGCTGACTCACCGCAAGTCTCTTCTCAGTATTTGAATGGAAAATGTGAAAATTCAGCGATTTTGAATAAATATAATCTAAAACTGGTGAAGTTAAATGGAAAATAACTGTATAGTATAATCACTGGATACATATAACAATTTAATGAAGTTTTTTTCTTTTTACATTTTTTTTCTTTCCATGATGGCACGTGAGGCCCCGCCTCACCTGCCTCCCCTGACTGCACATCACTGACACATACATACACAAATATACACATACATACATACATACACATTTACACACACATACATATATACACATATATACATACATACATACATACATACATACATACATACATACACATACACATACATACATATATACACATATACACATACATACATATATACACATATATACATACATACACATATACATACATACATACATACATACATACATACATACATACATACATACATACATACATACATACATACATACATACATACATACACATACATACATGTATACACACATATACATACATATATACACATATACATATATACACATACATACATATATAGATAGATAGATAGATAGATAGATAGATAGATAGATAGATAGATAGATAGATAGATAGATAGATAGATAGATAGATAGATAGATAGATAGATAGATAGATAGATAGATAGATAGATAGATAGATAGATAGATAGATATATATATATATATAGATAGTACTTTATTGATTCCTTCAGGAGAGTTCCCTCAGGAAAATTAAAATAAAAAAAATACATAGTGATAGTGAACATCCCTGACGAGCAGGGAAACATGTGAAACAGGCTTGTAGGGATGATATAGTCTGTGTGTTTTTTCTGACCGAACGTATATATACATACATACATATACATACATGTATACACATATATATATATATATATATACAGTATATATATATATATATATATATATATATATATATATATATATATATATATATATATATATATATATATATATATATATATATATATATATATATATATATATATATATATATATATACTGTATATATATATATATATATACATACACATACATATATACATACATATATATACGTACATATTCTACATTTTCTGTTAACTTTGACACATGGTGGACATTGTTACCTTCTCTGCACATGTTTTGTACAAACTATTTTCATATAATTTTTATATATATCTTTTCTTTTTTATTATTGCATTCTTTGCTGCACTCTGCACTATTGTGGACGTCAACAAAATAATGTAATTGTACAGAAGAAACATGTTTCTATTGTGCACATGATCAACTCTTTCAACTTGACCAAGTACATGATCACAAAGTATGTGGCCGTGGGTTTGAGTCCCTTGGTCTAGGTGTGTAAGACGCTCGCATGCAAAGGACAATTCCCATAAGTTGAGTGCACGCCACGCGGCCCCAGACGCGCCGCGCCATTGTGACGGAGGTGAATGAAGCGTTGGCCGCGCTAACAATGGCCCCCGCGGCTGTTTGACATTTGGCAGCACGGCGAGCTCTTCAATATGGATTATTCATCGGCGGTTTGATCCCCCCGCACAAATGTCAGCGCAACAATGCTTCTGTCTTGGCAGGAGCGTCCTGTCTCGCCGCCGCTCGGCGGGGGAGTGAGCACTTGGCAAAGACGACCTTCGGACGGACGCGCTCCAATATATCGTGACGAATCGTCCTCGCTGACACTTTGTGGAGGAAAGAAATGGAGACCCTCAAGTCACTCAGGTGCATTGCAGGAAACGTCTCAGGTGACTGATGGCTCCAACAGATGTTCTTAGAGAAAGATACACACACCTGTCAATCATCTTGTCGTCATTCTTGTACGACTTATGGCCCCCTCGCTGCCTCACTGCTGCGTGACGTTGCTCAGTAGGAACACCAACGCCTCTCCAGTGAAATGAGTTCTATTCACTATTACACACCAACATTTATTCAACCAATTTCAATTGCAACGTTAGATATGTTGAAGTGTGATGGTCGTCTCTCATTCACAGACAATAATTAGCGCTGTGGATCGCACTCGAGAGTTGACGAATGTTCCTAATTTGCGAAGGTAAATGTGTCAGAAAGTTAAGATGTCGGCGGGACATTAGACACTATGGAAGCCTTTGGTGGAGTTTCTTTCTAGAATTTTAACGAATTATTGCTTAGAATGTAGGGTTGTCCCGATACCAATATTTTGGTACCGGTACCAAAATGTATTTCGATAATTTTCTATACTTTTCTAAGTAAAGGGGACCACAAAAAAATGTCATTGTCTTTATTTTAATAAAAAATCTTACGATACATGAAACATATGTTTATTATTGTAATTTAGTCCTTAAATAAAATAGTGAACATACTAGACAACTTGTCTTTTAGTAGTAAGTAAACAAACAAAGACTCCTAATTAGTCTGCTGACGTATGCAGTAACATATTGTGTCATTTATCTACCTATTATTTTGTCTACATTATGAGGGACAAACTGTAAAAATTGATTATTAATCTACATGTTCATTTACTATTAATATCTCCTTATTTTCTGTTTTAACATGTTCTATCTACGCTTCTGTTAAAATGTAATAATCACTTATTCTTCTCTTCTTGGATACTTCACATTAGTTTTGGATGATACCACACATTTAGTTATTGATCCGATACCAAGTAGTTACAGGATCATACATTGGTCATATTCAAAGTCCTCATGTGTCCAGTGACGTATTTACTGACTTTATAAACATTTTTTTTTTTTTTTAATGAAAAAATATTTTGTGATGCTAAAAAATATTGATGTAATCATAGTAGTATTGACTAGATACGCTCTTGTACTTGGTATCATTACAGTGGATGTCAGGTGTAGATCCACCCATGGCGTTTGTTTACATTGTGACGCCGGTGAGCTTTTGTATTCTCTTAGGGTGTGTAGTGAAGCATGTTTAGTTATTCCTCCTCCTCCAGTGATAATGTACATGTAAAAAACATACTTTCTTTGTCACCATGGAGGCCAGGATTAGTGATTTAGAAGTAGCTAAAACACTGCTGACTGCGGATGGATGTTAGCTGCTAGTTAGCTAGCCATGTCTTAAAGCACCTCTTCCTGAGGGTGTTTCAGTGTTCACCTTTAGTTTTAGTTTTTGGACCAAAATGCATCCATTCTCCCTTTTCTGTCTACACACTGTGTCTGCTTGTAAGTACTCTGTGTGTGTGCGCTGCCGAACATGCTCCTCTGCTCATAAAACTAGCAATGTCACGACGTGATGCCCGTTAAAAAAAAAAAAAAGAGAGGGAACCGATACTTTTTAGAGGCGGTATAGTACTGCATATGATACAAAGGCACACAATTTGTCTTTCGAGTTTTGTCAGAATTCAACAAAAGTATTCCGAAATGATTCTCAAACATTCCTGAATTATTTGTCCGTGTCAAGGTCATAATGGCTGAAGTTGAGGTCAAAGATCCATTCTAACGTCACTAGGTCTTCCGACATTGTGGAGATGATTGTTCCTCGTCAACTCCGGAACTCCAAGGATTTTAAACAAGCCGACTGAGTAACTGCCGTCTAACGTCAGCCAGATCCAAAGATCAACTGTTTTCAAAATGTGCAGGTCTGACGATGCGACCAGTCCATAGATAACAAGCCACTTCAAAACACTCTTACACTAAAGTCCCTTCAGTGATGTTCCACTTCCTGTCTTGACGTATGGAATGAGTAAACACAGCACCCAGGGCTCGCTCTTATTGGAGCCAGCTGTTCCTCGGCCTGGACGGAGGTTGTTGCAATCAGACGGTACTGAGTCCCAGAAACAGACTTGTGTTTCCAAGACCAGAACTTCCATCATGGGAGCAGAACGCCAGAAGATTGTTCTCCGTCCTCTTATATAAGTTGTAGACAAATGTACATGCAAGCAGAGCGGGACTTGACAAGGTGCTGTGGTCTGAATGTGGACAAAACCACAGACATAATTGAGACATATTGGAAAGCAGGCTCGTTTATGTCAAATTTTTCTCCGAGTTGAGATCAGGGGAAGAGACAACCATTTTTAGTTCTCACAGAGTTCTCACTGTGAGACTTGAGAAGAGTGAGAACACCCCTTTAGTTAGTGCTCATTTTTGTCCAAGAGATATAAATAAAAAAAAGGAGAGCTCATCGTCAATTTTGTTTTGCTATAGGCTTGTATCACTCAATTTTCCTTTGCATAAGATAGAAAAGAGTCAAGTCTGAACTCAAAATGTGCACAGTGAGACACAAAACTGAAAAAATAGACAGACATAATTGAGACATATTGGAAACCAGATCATTTATGTCTAATTTTTCTCTGAATTGAGATCAGGGAAAGAGACAACCATTTTTAGTTCTCACAGAGTTCTCACTGTGAGACTTGAGAAGAGTGAGAACACCCCTTTAGTTAGTGCTCATTTTTGTCTAGGAGATATAAATGAGAAAAAGGAGAGCTCATCTTCAATTTGGCTTCGCTATTAGCTTGCATTACTCAATTTTTTTTTGGCGGAGATAGAAATTAGTAAAATCTGGGAACTCAAATTGTGAGCAGTGAGACAAAAAACTCAAAATATAGACAGACATAATTGAGACATATTGGAAACCAGGCTCATTTATGTCAAATTTTTCTCTGAGGTGAGATCAGGGGAAGAGACAACCATTTTTAGCTCTCACAGAGTTCTCACTGTGAGACTTGAGAAGAGTGAGAACAACCCTTTCGTTAGTGCTCATTTTTGTCCAAGAGATATAAATGAGAAAAAGGAGAGCTCAATGTCAATTTTGTTTTGCTATAGGCTTGCATTACTCAATTTTCCTTTGGATGAGATAGAAAAGAGTCAAGTCTGGGAACTCAAATTGTGAGCACTGAGACACAAAACTCAAAATATAGACAGACACAATTGAGACATATTGGAAAGCAGCTGATTTATGTCTCATTTTTCTCAGAGTTGAGATCAGGGAAAGAGACAACCGTTTTTAGTTCTCACAGAGTTCTCACTGTGAGACTTGAGAAGGATGAGAACACACTTTACTTCATTCTCATTTTTGTCTCGGAGATATAAATGGGGAAAAAGAGAGTTCATCTTCAATTATGCTTCGCTATAGGCTTGCATTACTCAATTTTCTTTTGGCTGAGATGGAAAAGAGTCAAATCTGGGAACTCAAATTGTGGGCAGTGAGACACAAAACTCAAAATATAGACAGACATAATTGAGACATATTGGAAACCGGCTCGTTTATGTCTCATTTTTCTCTGAGTTGCGATCAGGAAAAGAGACAACCGTGAGACTCGTCTCTCAGGGACACATTTGAGAAGAATGAGAACATCAACTTTTGCTCATTTATGTCAAGCAGATATAAATAAAACATGAAGATCTCATCTACAATTTTGCTTTGCGATGAGCTTGCATCAGTCAATTTTATTTTTGCCGAGATAGAAAAGAGACCAATTTGATAACTAAATTTGTGAGCAGTGTGAGAAAAAAACAAGTATATCGCCCATTTAGACATATTGGAAACCCGTTCATTTATGTCTCATTTTTCTCAGAATTTGAAATTAGGAAAAAAAGACAACTGGTAGAGAATTTTCAGAACTCACACAGTGCTCACTGTGAGACTTACCTCTCAGAGACACATCGGATAAGAATGAGGAAGCCACTGTGGTCTCGATTAGTTCTCATTAATGTTTAGGAGATATAAATGAGAAAAAGGAGCGCTCAGCTTCAATTTAGTTTTGCTATAGGCTTGCATTACTCAATTTTCTTTTGGCTGAGATAGAAAAGAGACACATCTGGGATCTCAAATTGTGAGTGAGACATGATTGAGACATATTGTGAACAGCTAATATATGTCTCATTTTCGTCAGAGTTGAGCTCTGGAAGAGAGACAACTTTGAGACCATTTTCAGCTGTCACACAGTTCTAACTATGAAAGGAGACACATCTAAAAACTCAAACTGTGAGCGGGGAGAGACAAAACTAAGTTTATCTCTCACTAAGACATATTGAAAACCAGCTCATTTATGTCAAATTTTTTCTGAGTTGGAATCAGAAAAAATAGTCAACTGTGGGACAATTTTGAGAACTCCTAAAGTGCTCACTGTTAGACTTATCCCTGAGACATATTTAAGAATTAGATCACCACTTTGATCTCGATTAGTGCTCATTTATGTCTAGGAGATTTAAACGAGAAAGGATATCTCATCTTCAGTTTTGCTTTGCCTTGTATAACTTGCATTAATCAATTTTATTTTGGCTGAGATTGAGACACATCTGAGAATTTAAATATTGTGCAGTGACAGACAAAACCTAGTTTATCTCTCACTGAGACACAATTGAGAAATAATGGAAACCAGCTCATTCATGTCTCATTTATCTCTGACTTGGAATCAGAAAAAGAGGCAAGTGTGGGACAATTCTGAGTGCTCACCTTTAGACTTATCGCTCAGAGACACTTGTGAGACAAACGAGAAAACCACTTTGGTCTTGATTAGTGCTCATTTATGTCTAGGAGATATAAAGGAGAAAGGATATCTCATCTTCAGTTTTGCTTTGCCATGTATGCTTTTGCTTTAATCTGTTTTGTTTTGGCTGAGATAGAGACACACCTGAGAACTCAAATTGTGAGCAGTGAGAGACAAAACCAAGTTTATTTCTCACTGAGACACAATTGAGACGTATTGGAAACCAGTTCATTTATGTCTAATTTTTTCTGAGTTGGAATCAGAAAAAGAAGCAACTGTGGGACAATTTTGAGAACTCACAAAGTGCTCACTGTTAGACTTATCTCTCAGCGACACATTTAAGAATTAGATCACTACTTTGGTCTTGATAAGTGTTCATTTATGTCTAGGAGATATAAACGAGAAAGGATATCTCATTTTCAGTTTTGCTTTGCCATGTATGCTTTTACTTTAATCTATTTTGTTTTGGCTGAGATAGAGACGCATCTGAGAACTCACATTGTGAGCAGTGAGAGACAAAACCAAGTTTATCTCTCACTGAGACACAACTTAGACATAGTGGAAACCAGCTCATTTGTGTTCATTTTTGTCAGGGTTGAGATCAGGAAAAGAGACAACTGTGGGACAATGTTTAGATCTCACAGAGTGCTCACTGTGAGATTTATTTCTCAGAGACATATTTAATAATAATTAGATCACCACTTTGGTCTCGATTAGTGCTCGTTTATGTCTATCAAGTATAAATGATACATGTAGAAGATCTCACCTTCAATTTTGTTTTGCTATTGGCTTGCATGACTCAATTTTCTTTTGGCTGAGATAGAAGAGAAAAAAATCTGAGAACTCAAATTGTGAGCAGTGAGACACAAAACTAAGTATATCTCTTACTGAGACATAATAGAGACATATTGGAAACTAGCTAATTTTTTATGTATCATTTTCACTGAGAAAAATCAGGATCCAGATCAGGAAAAGAGACAACGGAGAGAATTTTGAGAACTCACAGTGCTCATTTCTGTCGAGGAGATATAAATGAGACAAAGAGTTGATCTCATCTTCAGTTTTGTTTTGCTATGGGGCATCGGCTTGAAGGGATTAGAGGCATGAATGCATGAGAGACGAAGTGTGGAATGATTGAACTGAACTGATTGAAAACATTTTTAAAAAAGAGACATTGCATGATGCTTTAGTTCAACGTTTACGTCGCGTGCCCTGGCTGACAGCAGAAGGCAACAATATGTGCTATTGCGCTGCCAGAGATCAACAGAAAAGAACAAAAAAACATATTTTGTTCTTCTCTAAGCGGTGACAGCTGGGGTGTTTATGACACAAGGTTTTATGTCAACAACATAACCACCTTTAAGTGGCGCACAAGGCTCCTCTTTTTGGGATTTGTTTCTCTTTTGCTTGCTCGGAATGTGCGATATAAAACATTCATGTCACGGCTACCATTATCACGGTAATGAATGTGTTTGAAAATCATTTACTACTGTTTGTAGGTTGGGCTCTCGGGGAGGCTGGGGCCGTATTATGGCTCCCGCACACACTGGGAGTCAAATCGAGCTCCAGCCAATCTTGCCGATTGTATGTACCATATGTCCCGGCAAGAAATCTGAGTTCAAAGAACTCCGGCTTATTAGTGATTCCCAGAGCCCAAAAAAAGTCTGCGGGCCCAAGAGCGTTTTCTATTCGGGCTCCAGTACTCTGGAATGCCTTCCCGGTAACAGTTAGAGATGCTACCTCAGTAGAAGCATTTAAGTCCCATCTTAAAACTCATTTGTATACTCTAGCCTTTAAATAGACCCCCTTTTTAGACCAGTTGATCTGCCGTTTCTTTTCTTCTCTCCTCTGCTCCCCTCTCTCTTGGGGAGGGGGAGTTGCACAGGTCCGGTGGCCATGGATGAAGTGCTGGCTGTCCAGAGTCGGGACCTCGGGTGGACCGCTAGCCTGTGCATCGGTTGGGGACATCTCTGCGCTGCTGACCCGTCTCCGCTCGGGACGGTTTCCTGCTGGCCCCACTATGGACTGGACTCTCGCTGATGTGTTGGATCCACTATGGACTGGACTTTCACAATATTATGTCAGACCCACTCGACATCCATTGCTTTCGGTCTCCCCTAGAGGGGGCGGGGGGTTACCCACATGTGCGGTCCTCTCCAAGGTTTCTCATAGTCATTCACATCGACGTCCCACTGGGGTGAGTTTTTCCTTGCCCGTATGTGGGCTCTGTACTGAGGATGTCGTTGTGGCTTGTACAGCCCTTTGAGACACTTGTGATTTAGGGCTATATAAATAAACATTGATTGATTGATTGATACATACAAATTCACATATACTCACATACATACATACACACATACATAGGTACCTACGCTCCCACATACATATACAAATACAGTACATATTTACACACTCAAAGTTCGTACATCCACACGCACATTCATTATACAAACATACACATACACATACTGTACATATACACTCACTGTACAAACATACATATACACTTACTGTACATATACACTCACTGTACAAACACATATACACATACTGTACATATACATTCACTGTACAAACATACATACTGTATACACATACTGTACATATACATTCACTGTACAAACACACACATACACATACTGTACATATACATTCACTGTACAAACACACATATACACAAACTACACACACAAATACATATGCACACATACACTCATGCACATAATCACGTTTCATCAAACATATATTAATGTTGTTGTCCTAGGGCAGGGGTCGGCAACCCGCGGCTCCGGAGCCGCATGCGGCTCCTTGACCACTCTGATGCGGCTCAACTACATGCATGCCGACCCCCTCGATTTTCCCAGGAGACTTATGGATGTCAGTGTCTCTCATAGACTACTCCCAGGGAAATATAATCCTATTAACACTCTAATTACTATATAAAGGGCGTGCCCTAATTGCACTGCAGTAATTGTCCTCTATAGCATTTACTTACAGCATGCCAGGCCAGCCACATGTTGCATGTTGTTATTACTTGCTCACACAGGAGACAGCAAAGCATACTTACTCATCAGCCACACAGCTTACACTGACGGTAGCCGTATCAAACAACTTCAACATTGTTACGTTACAAATATGCGCCACACTGTGAACCCACACCAAAAAAGAATGAAAAACACATTTCTGGAGAACATCCCACTGTAACACAACATAAACACAACACAACCATTACCCAGAATCCCATGCAGTCCTAACTCTTCCGGTCTACATTATACACCCCGCTACCACCAAATCCCCCCACACATCAACCCCCCCCCCCCCTCTTCGTGGTTGGTTGAGCGGAAGAGTTAGGGCTGCATGGGATTCTGGGTATTGGTACCGTCAGTGTAAGATGTGTGGCTGCTGAGTTAGTAGCCTTGCTGTCTCTTACATGAGCAAGCTAAAGCTGCATTCCACTTGTGGCCGAGCAGGTACACTGATTGGGCAGACTGTAGAGGGCGCCAAATGCAGTGTCATCACGCTCTGTTATTCGGGAGTCTCCCGGGAAAAATGAGAGGGTTGGCAAGTGTGACGCAAGCGACATTCATCCAAAACTCGCGGGCTGCACTAACATCCAATTCGCACATTAAAGTGCGTGCCGGTGCGTGTGTCTGAGACCCCTGGTTAACATAGCACAAAGCATGTAAGCTTTGTATGCGGTGTTTTTCATTTTAAATTTTAAAAACATTTTTGTGGCTCCCATTACTTTCTTTAATGTGTGAAACTTGCCAAAATGGCTCTTTGAGTGGTAAAGGTTGCCGACCCCTGTCCTAGGGTAAACTGGGTATAACACATGGCACACTGACAAAGCTTAACCTATTGTTACTATAACAATCTACAAGGTTAATACAGTTTGCTTCTCTTTCTTCCCCTCCATTTTTCTGCATTCTTTCATATCTCAAGTTATCATTACGTATATGTATTGTTGCATTTGAACAACTGTATTGTTGATAATAAAGGTAAAGTATTGGTATTGTTCATTATCAATAGCGCTATTTCGGGGGCGGCATGGCGTAGTGGGTAGAGCGCCCGTGTCAGAAACCTGAGGGTTGCAGGTTTGCTCCCCGCCTCTTACCATGCCGTTGTGTCCTTGGGCAGGACACTTCACCCTTGCCCCCGGTGCCGCTCACACCGGTGAATGAATGTTGAATGAATGATAGGTGGTGGTCGGAGGGGCCGTAGGCGCAAATTGGCAGCCACGCTTCCGTCAGTCTACCCCAGGGCAGCTGTGGCTACGAAAGTAGCTTACCACCACCAGGTGTGAATGAATGATGGGTTTTTAACATGTAAAGCGACTTTGGGTACTTAGAAAAGCGCTATATAAATCCCAGGTATTGTTATTATTATTTCTATTGGTATTCGTATTGCTCCATTTTTAGTGTAATAATGCTCATTGTCATTTCTGTATTTTTTTTTTTTTTCGCTAACTGCTTATTTGCTATTACTTTTACCATCATATTTGTACATGTCGTATTTGCTGATGTTGCTCTGTTGTTGTTGTTGTTGTTGTTGTGTTTGCTGTTGTTGTTTTTGTCTCTCTGTCTAATCCCCCTCTTGTCCCCACAATTCCCCCCTCTGTCTTCCTTTTTTTCTCTGTCTATCCCCTCCTGCTCCGGCCCGGCTGCACCAAATGATAATATAAATACATTTAATAAAGTCAAATACAAATAAGGCAACAAGAGAAGTATCCTACACTTCTCTTTTGTAAAGTAAATCTGAACAGCCGATATGGGCATCTACATCTACTATATGATTTGCCTGAGAAGCTGGACAGGACAAAAAAAAAAAATAATCCTTTATACGTGACTTATACTGGGAGAAATCTTTACACCAAGTTTTTTTTGAATAAATAAAACTAATAAAAAGTGTTAACATTACAAATGATAGAAAATACTATTTTGCACGTTTTCACTGATAGTGTTGTAGTCGGAGTAATAGATCTGTAATTGTTGTAATATTACTTTGTAAGATTTATTTACATGAAAAGTGCGTAACAAAAAAATCACTGGCAGGCGTTGTGGCGTCCTCTGTTCAGCGGTCCTTGAACGCACCGTAAAAACACGTGTCTCATATTCCTCTGATAGCAATGTGCCATACCACGGATTTTCTTTCCGATTCCATGCCGAGTAAAATTCAGGCTGGTTTCGGCGATACCGATCCGATACCGATACTTATTAAAGAAATTCCTAAAGTCAACTGCCGAGTGGGTGGAGCTACTGGGAGGAGTCCCTTGTTGGGTTAGCGATGCTACTGTACTGAACAAATATTTAGGATCGTTTTGTTGAGGCGGATGAGATTTGAGTAGTAATTAGCTCTAGCTAAGGTAAGGATGCGTTTATAAGTTATTAAACTATCACTCCATGCTTGATGGAAAACCTCAAGTTTAGTCGCACGCCATTTGCGTTCCAGCTTTCTACATGATAGTTTAAGAGCTCTAGTTTCTTCTGTAAACCATGGGGTACGCCTTTTAGGGGCCTTTTTAGCTTTAGCGGTGCTATACTATCAATGGTTTCGCGCAGGTCGTCGTTAAAGTTGTTAGTGAGGTTATCAATAGAGCCCACATAATTTGGGAATGGCGCCATTACCGAAGGCAGTAAGCCAGCAATAGTCGTAGTTGTGGCAGCATTAATGTTGCGGCTGCTAAAGCAGTTATTATTATTATCGGCTTGTTGACAATGAGTCAGAACTTCAAATTTGATAAGGTAATGATCGGACATTACTTTAGTATACGGGAGTATAGTAACTTTGGAGGTGGTGACACCCCTAACAAGCACTAGATCTATCGTATTACCGTTGCGATGTGTGGGTTTATTTATTATTCGTGTAAGACCACAGCTATCAATTATAGTCTGGAGCGCCATGCACGGAGGGTCCGATAGGGTATTCATATGGATATTAAAGTCCCCCATTATGATTATATTGTCGGCGTGCATCACTAGATCAGCGACAAACTCTGAGGATTCACTGATAAAGTCCGAATAGGGCCCAAGGGGGCGGAAGTTGGGGACGGCGTTGGGAGTGTGGCCGTGTCAGCAACCTGAGGGTTCCTGGTTCGATCCCCACCTTCTACCAACCCAGTCATGTCAGTTGTGTCCTTGAGCAAGACACTTCACCCTTGCTCCTGATGGGTCGTGCTTAGGGCCTCGCATGGCAGCTCCCGCCATCAGTGTGTGAATGTGTGTGTGAATGGGTGAATGTGGAAATAGTGTCAAAGCGCTATGAGTACCTTGAAGGTAGAAAAGCGCTATACAAGTATAACCCATTTACCATTATTTTTCTTTTAATTTAATATTACATATCATTTATTAGTATTCATTATTTATTTCAAACTCTGAAGTATGTTGAGGTAGTGGCCTAAATAACACAGCCAAGCTAATACAACAGAAAAAAACAGGACACATTCATACAGAGTACACGAAAATGGTGTTTCAAACAATAACAAAAGGAAATAAGTAACAAAATAAAAGCATTAAAATCAATTCAATAATAAGAACTAAAAAACCCAAAAGCAGTGAAGTTGGCACGTTGTGTAAATGGTAAATAAAAAGAGAATACAATGATTTGCAAATCCTTTTCAACTTATATTCAATTGAATAGACTGCAAAGACAAGATATTTAATGTTCAAACTGGAAAACCTAATTTTTTGCAAATATTAGCTCATTTGGAATTTGATGCCTGCAACATATTTAAAAAAAAGCTGGCGGGTACTAGACTGGCCTGCCTGTAGTCCAGACCTGTCTCCCGTTGAAAATTTATGAATATGAATATGAAAATGAAGGCTAAAATAGCAGAAGGGAGACTGTTGAACAACTTAAGCTGCACATCAACCAAGAATGGGAAATAATTCCACTTCAAAAATGTGTCTCCTCAGTTCCCAAACCTTTACTGAGTGTCGTTAAAAGGAAAGGCCATGTAACACAGTGGTAAAATGCCCCTCTGACTACTTTTTTGCAATGTGTTGCTGCCATTAAATTCTAAGTTAATGATTATTTGCAAAAAAAAACAAAGTTTCTCAGAGTGAACATTAAATATCTTGTCTTTGCAGTCTATTCAATTGAATATAAGTTGAAAAGGATTTGCAAATCATTGTATTCTGTTTTTATTTACCATTTACACAACATGACGACTTCACTGCTTTTGGCTTTTGTACAATTGGAATAAAAAGTAAGTTACATAAACATGTTAACGTGAAAATATAGAACATGTAAACAAAATAATTAGACGACACATTGATTCACAAGTCGAGTTACTTTTTTCACTGGGTTCCTGTTAATAACAATAACAGGGTTGTGGACTTGGTTGTGGACTTAGTTGTGGGCAGGGTTATGGACTCGGTTATGGATAGGGTTAGGGGTGGCATTGTGGGCGACGTTGCGGACTTGGTTATGGACAGCGTTACAGACTTGCTTATGGACTCGGTTATGGACTTAGTTATGGACAAAGGATGAAGCTCACGCGGAAGAAAATCAACCATCAAGTAAACTTGGTTCTCTATTAAGCAGTTCTTCCCCCGAGAGCTGACTCTTGCTTTTGGTGGATGGGTTTTTGTGCTTGGACTGGACTGTTAGGAACACAAATGAGATGTCAATATGATCCCGGAGGCCGACATAAAGAGATATCAAGTCGAGGACCACCGTGACGATACCCAGGAGACCACAAACCGCCTGAATGACAGCAGGAAACATGTTGAAGACATTTTCTAACCTGCATGTCCAATCAAAGCAAACATCCTCTCCTCTTGTTCTGTATTGTGAGCAGGAAATGTCTGCATTCAAGCCACACTTGAGTGATGACAACTTCTCCATGTCCTTATTATTATCCAATAAACAAGTATCGCATGATATCAGCTTGCATGTCAAATGTCCGATACATACTAGCAAGTTTACATCTGCAAAGCCATCTAAATGTCCTCCAATTAGCACACAATTACTTCTAAAATGTAAACATGCTAAGCTATAGGCTACAAGCAGCTACACAACAGCTAAGCACACAACACACAAGTGAGACATACGTAATAAGTGTCCTTCATTGAACAATATTGCAGCCTAAAACAGCACAATTGTCAATATAAACAACTATTAAATGATTATAGTTTCCTGTTACTAATAGAAAGTATCCAGTAACAAACGTGTCCGCATCATTCAACTTACTGTGTCATGAGCTTAACTTAATGACTTAATGTTGTGGCTGAGAGATTTTGCCAAAAAACAAATGATCAATTGTGACTTTTTGCTATATTAAGCGGCTACCTAGAGGGGGCTAACTTCTGTAAATACTGAAATATCGATACCGCCGATACCAGATTTTTATGCTCAAATATCGATCATCAAATCAAATAATATCGGGGGGCCATTTTTTTTTATTACAAAAATTCTAAAAACAGATTATATATACAGTATATATATATATATATATATATATATATATATATATATATATATATATATATATATATATATATATATATATATATATATATATATATATATATATATATAAAGATAGAACTTTGTACTATAGATGTCTAAGTTTATTATTATTAATTATTAGAATACTTCAGATTTTTCTCATTATCCAACGATGGTCCCCCCCCATGTAAGAATAGAATAATAATAATATGATTGTGTAACTGCCTGTAGAAAAATGTTAATGTTCAGTTACATATTTAATAAGAAGACTGTGTATTTTAGATTAGGGATGTCTAAAATGTTTCCATCAAGGGCCGCATATTGAAAAATCTAAATTGAACAGATAGTACATAGTGTATATTTAAATACATTTAAACACTTACAGTATATGTATATATACAGTATATGTATATATTTCCATATACATTTATAAATACATACATACACATACACACACACATATCCATATACATACATATATACATATACACATTGTAACGGTACAGTGGGAGAAGGAGACGGCGCGGAGACAGAGGCGTCATTAGCTGGCAGTGTGTTTATTGAAATAAACAAATGTGTGTGAAGTGTGTAATTAATGTATGTACGTATATACATATGTATATATATATATATATATATATATATATATATACATACATACATACGTATATATGTATATACGTATACGTATATATATATATATATATATATATATATATATATATATATATATATGTATATATATATATATATATATATATATATATATATATATATATATATATATATATATATATATATATATATATATATATATATATATATATATATATATATATATATATATATATATAAAATGCTATGAACAGATAATATATATATATTTAAAGACACCACTTTGTGTTACATTTGACTAAGTATAATATTATTTGTTTATTTTCAACTTTTTGTTTTTTTCAAGATAGACCTATGTTTTGAAAATAGACAACTTTTTTCAATCTGAGCAGACACATTAGGTATATTTGCACGTGCTATTGTATCGGATCATATTGTCGATACCAGCCTGAATTGTACTTGGTATCGGATTGGAAAGACAATCATTGGTATTGCACATCTGTATTGTAAGCATTATACTCCACCCCCTCCCCACTGTGTGCATGTAAACTCCGCCCCCAGTGACTCATACATGCATCGATTTACAGCGGTGTCCTCATCTGATATCAGTATCGGATATTGGTCCGATATCAGCAAAAATATCTAAAGCATCTAAACTAGTTGCATTTTACTTACACATACAAAGTCTCCAAGGCAGAAGTGTATTAGAAAGTATACAGTAACAAACGTGTCCGCATCATTAACCTACTGCGTCATGAGCATAACTCGACAAAGTATTGTGTACCACTCTACTTCAAATTAAAGACAGCACAAGTCTTCTCAGGTTTCTCTATGTTTACATTTTCATTTTTCTTACAATAAGCATTTCTTACATATTCCTTATTTTTGCACCTTATTGGTAAGTCTTCAATGTGGTTTTACTAGTTTGTTAAATTGATTGTTTTTTTCCATGCTTGTGTTGACATTTCCTTTCTGCCTTGATAGATGAGGGGATTATAATCAGAGGAAGGTTACATTTTAAATAAAAATGTTTACATGTAATCTGTGGCCGGTCGTGCGTTTCCCACCTAGGCCTTCAGTGATGTCCTACTTAGTCCAATAATTACCCCTCAAAATACAATCATTTATGTCGCCACATGACCACGGCTTGAAAAATACAATACAGAAACACACTTGTGCACTACTGGGCATTCAATCACCTCAATTTGTCACCAGTGTACAAAACAGGCCATTTTTTGGCGCATTTAAAAATCAATAAACCCACATCGGACGTGATACTGTCAAAACTAAAATAATTGTACAAAAACATATTGAATGTGAAAAAATATATTTGAACTCACAATTTGTAAAGCCGTTGGTACCGCTCGTAGTTTGTTGATTCGAGTGAAAGTCGCGGGCAAACTATTTGACCGCCAGGACAGCTTAACTCGTTTTCGGGGTCGGCCGACCAAGATCTAGTCTCCCTTTAAATATCCTTCTTGAAAATGCCCTTGCAAATATATATCTGCCACCTAATCAACGTTTTGCTCTGCTTCTTTGTTGGTTAAAAAAATGAGTGCCGCTGATTTCTCCGCTGGCCGGGTATGGCTCCGGTGCCCCTTTCTGCTTTCATAAATCCCAACTTGTGATTGGATACTTGGGAGTGACAAGTGAGCATCCAACCACAGTCACGTTCAACGTAAGGCTACCTAGATGGGCTACTGTCAACAACTCATGATCTGATTGCAACTGTCTGTTAACTGAACGCTCTTTGTTCATTTACACTAATGTTGGTTCAAAAGGCCTCCGGCAGAATTCACACAGCGCTGGCAACAAGCTAGCTGAATTCTGATTGGATAAAAGCTGTAACTTAAAAACAGCAACACTGGAGACATGAAGACAATATGATGAATACTTTTATATATTTATGAAAAGTAAATTTAAAAATAAAATTAACTTTTATTAATTTTTGATCATGATTTGTGTTAGGCAGCAGAGAATTGCTGGCCCTGATGGCACACCACTGCATTTAATATATTTTTCTCCTGGTCCTTATTTTCCACAGGTTATAAAAAATATCAGTAATGGTCGATATCGACCGATACAAAGCACTTATATCTAGAGATGTCCGATAATATCGGAGTGCCGATATTATCGGCCGATAAATGCTTTAAAATGTAATATCGGAAATAATCGGTATTGGTTTCAAAAAGTAAAATGTATGACTCTTTAAAACGTCGCTGTACGGAGTGGTACACGAACGTAGGGAGAAGTACAGAGCAGTTGCGTCTCCCAGTCATACTTGCCAAACCTCCCGATTTTCCCGGGAGACTCCCGAATTGCAGTGCCCCTCCCAAAAATCTCCCGGGGCAACCATTTTCCCGATTTCCACCCTGACAACAAAAATTGGGGGCGTGCCTCAAAGGCACTACCTTTGCATGCCGGCCCAATCACATAATATCTACCTCTTTTCACACAAGTGAATGCAAGGCATACTTGATCAACAGCCATACAGGTCACACTGAGGGTAGCCATATGAATAACTTTAACACTGTTACAAATATGCGCCACACTGTGAACCCACACCAAACAAGAATGACAAACACATTTCGGGAGAACATCTGCACCGTAACACAACATAAACATAACAGAACAAATACCCAGAACCCCTTGCAGCATTAACTCTTCTGGGACGCTACAATATACACCCCTGCTACCCTCTACACCCCCCCACCTCAACCCCACCCACCTCAACCTCCTCATGCTCTCTCAGGGAGAGCATGTCCCAAATTCCAAGCTGCTGTTTTGAGGCATGTTAAAAAGAAAAAAAAATATGTCAGTGCTATGTTGGCATTTTTTTCCATAACTTGAGTTGATTTATTTTGGAAAACCTTGTGACATTGTTTAATGCATCCAGCGGGGCATCACAACAAAATTAGGCATAATAATGTGTTAATTCCACGACTGTATATATCGGTATCGGTTGATATCGGAATCGGTAATTAAGAGTTGGACAATATCGGAATATCGGATATCGGCAAAAAAGCCATTATCGGACATCTCTACTTATATCATGATACAGTCTTCAACCATATTGCCTTATGTCTTTTTTTTTTTTAACTATTTGGTCCTGCTTGGCGTGAATGTTTTGCACAATTTGAACTTCTTGGTTGCCATCCAGCTCTGAGGAAGATTCCCACGAGGTCAGCACATTCTTCAGTGGAACGAGTGCTGATATGACCACATGCTTCCAAGATGATTCCACTCCACTTTACCCATCACGCAGTTTCATACTCGGGAGGTGTTCTGTTCGAGGGGGCGTGGCCTCCGAGTGCGGGGGGGTGTGTGTGTGTGTGTGTGTGTGTGGGGGGGGGGGGGGGGGGGGGGGGGGCAGGATCAAGTGGCAGCTGAAGCGACGCTCTGTTGTTGGGTTTCCCCCTCTTGGACGCTCTCACGGTGGGTCAGCGAGGACTTTCTGGAATCTCACAGCCTGCATCGCCTCTCTTGTCACCGCGGTGAGAGTAGACGTGTTCCGGAAAAAAGGAAAAAGCTGCCATAAATAGGCGCCGCCGTGTGTTGGCGCCTCATGAGGTCATCGTGGAGCCCGAGTGTCAGACGGAACATGTGACCTCAAACTAGGTGTTGACATGCAGATTGGTCCCTCAAATAGATCAGGGTTATTATATACTGTGCACTAAGTGTAATTTGCACTTTCATCCACCAGAGCGCGCCACATAAATTAGTTGTGAAAGGCATCATTATATACAGCCAAATTATTGTATTTATTGGAGCATGAGTGATTACACTGGACATCTTGGGGAATGCTGTGATTTTTTTTTGGTGCAGGATGTAGAAAGTGTGGCTCTCATACGGAGGGCCGCCATTAGAAAAACAATTACCCTAAATCAGTGTTAAACCTTTGTTTGGGCCTCGAGCGCCCCCCAGAGGGCCGCCAAAAACATGCGTTTTTTCAGCAGCAGTATTGCTACTTAGTTGTAATACACTTTTCCACCTTTTGTGGCAGTAATGACAATCTCAAACAGAAGAAGTCTGGTACGGAGCCCCTAAAGGGACATGGGGAATTTTTTTTTTTTAGACATGTATCTCGTGCGCACGAGATAGTTCACGTGCGCACAAGAAACTTTTTATTTAAAAAAAAAAAAAAAAAAAAAATTAAATAAGTTTCTCGTGCGCACAAGAAACTTTTTATTTAAAAAAAAAAAAAAAATTAAATAACTTTTTCGTGTGCACGAGAAACTTTCTCGTGGTCACGAGAAAGCATTGATTGCGTGCGCATGGTTTGAGGTGTGTGTTAAAATGGCAGTTTAGGAGTTAATTTGGCTGTATTTCCAACTAGGATTTTCCCCCATGTGTGTTGTGGCAAAATGTGAATGCCTGATTAGTAGGTGTGAGACAAACACTTTATCTTCCTGGTTATTGTATCACTACGTGTTTGACATTATTTAAGACTTTATCTGCCTGGAAAAGGACAGTTTTCCTCTTCTGTGGCTGTGGGGGGGTGGGCGTGGCTTGCGGACCTGCTGCGAAGCGGGGTGTGCCTGTTGTTGATGTGATAAAAACTTATTTCTTGTTTGGTAGATACACACACAATTGTAACTGTTATTTCTTCCTGCACATAATAAATATGTACAACGTGTTTGGATGTATTCATTCATGTAAAATTGTCATAAATGTAATTTTTCCTGACAAAAAGTGATTCGACGTAATATTTTGATATTTACACATCGCATATTTACACACGCGCATCTGACTAGAATACCCTTATGTGCATTACGTATATCAACATCAACTACCTACTGTACTGATTACTTGTAGAAATACACTTTTTAGAACAAATATCTACCCAAATGGCCACTTTGTTGCTGCCGAAAATGTATTTCTAGTAATATTTTGACACATCTTATCTCTGCATATCGTACCAGCATACTCTTATTAGCATTACATATACTGTATGGAAATACAGCCAAATTAACTCCTAAACTGCCATTTTAACACACACCTCAAACCATGTGCACGCATCCAATGCTTTGTAGTGGCCACGAGAAAGTTTCTCGTGCGCACGAGATAGTTTTCTCGTGCGCACGAGATACATGTCTAAAAAAAAAAATACCCATGTCCCTTTAGGGGCTCCATAGTCTGGAGCTAAAGTCAGAGATAATGTTTTTAAGTGCAAAAATTATGACCAAAGTGGTGGAGCAGTATTTTTGTTTGCACTTTTTTTTTTGACAGTTATATTTGGTATTTGGCATTAAGTTAGTTCAAATGTAAATTAGTGGTCTCGAATGTTTTTATTTTTTTATTTAGATTGATCGTGATTAACCACAGTCAATTGTTTGCAAAAATGATTTAAATTACCATATTTTCAGGAATGAAAGCCGATACTTTTTCCTGTGCTCTGAACCCTGAGGCTCATACGACGACGCGGCAGATCTATGGACTTTTCATCATGTGTAAATATTTAATCTCACAACGTAGCGGTGTATATCTGCGGCTTAAAGTCCGGTGCGGCCAATATATGGAAACATTTAGTTTTCTTTTAAAAATTTGTAGGCGGGGCTTATATTCCAGTGCGTCCTAAAGTTTGGAAAGTAAGGTAACCCGAAAAAAGACCCCAATATTTTGACGCAAATGCAATTCACAAGCATTTTTTTTTTTTTTTAAGTAATCTGTGTTGACCCTCTGATGAGGTGGCGACTTGTCCAGGGTGTACGCCGCCTTCCGCACGAATGCAGCTGAGATAGGCTCCAGCACCCACACGACCCTAAATAAGGACAACCAGTAGAAAATGGATGGATGGATAAATAACTTTATTAATACATATTAGGTAAATCTATTTATTGGCATTATTACAATGAAACTTTATCAAAACTGGTTAGAGGTTAGAAAAGCTCCTTCTGGTTGCATGGATATGGCCTAAAAACAAATTTACTTTTCTTTTATTTCATACATATATACATACAGTCGTGGTCAAAAGTTTACATACACTTGTAAAGAACATAATGTCATGGCTGTCTTGAGTTTCCAATCATTTCTACAACTCTTATTTTTTTGTGATAGAGTGATTGGAGCACATACTTCCATCCATCCATCCATCCATCCATCTTCTTCCGCTTATCCGAGGTCGGGTCGCGGGGGCAGCAGCCTAAGCAGGGAAACCCAGACTTCCCTCTCCCCAGCCACTTCGTCCAGCTCTTCCCGGGGGATCCCGAGGCGTTCCCAGGCCAGCCGGGAGACATAGTCTTCCCAACGTGTCCTGGGTCTTCCCCGTGGCCTCCTACCGGTTGAACGTGCCCTAAACACCTCCCTAGGGAGGCGTCCGGGTGGCATCCTGACCAGATGCCCGAACCACCTCAACTGGCTCCTCTCGATGTGGAGGAGCAGCGGCTTTACTTTGAGCTCCCCCCGGATGGCAGAGCTTCTCACCCTATCTCTAAGGGAGAGCCCCGCCACCCGGCGGAGGAAACTCATTTCGGCCACATGTACCCGTGATCTTGTCCTTTCGGTCATAGCCCAAAGCTCATGACCATAGGCGAGGATGGGAACGTAGATCGACCGGTAAATTGAGAGCTTTGCCTTCCGGCTCAAGGTACTTGAACTCCTCCACTTGGGGCAGGGTCTCCTCCGCAACCCGGAGATGGCACTCCACCCTTTTCCGGGCGAGAACCATGGACTCGGACTTGGAGGTGCTGATTCTCATCCCAGTCGCTTCACACTCAGCTGCGAACCGATCCAGCGAGAGCTGAAGATCCGGGCCAGATGAAGCCATCAGGACCACATCATCTGCAAAAAGCAGAGACCTAATCCTGCAGCCACCAAACCAGATCCCCTCAACGCCTTGACTGCGCCTAGAAATTCTGTCCATAAAAGTTATGAACAGAATCGGTGACAAAGGGCAGCCTTGGCGGAGTCCAACCCTCACTGGAAACGTGTCCGACTTACTGCCGGCAATGCGGACCAAACTCTGGCACTGATCATACAGGGAGTGGACCGCCACAATCAGACAGTCCGATACCCCATACTCTCTGAGCACTCCTCACAGGACTTCCCGAGGGACACGGTCGAATGCCTTCTCCAAGTCCACAAAACACATGTAGACTGGTTGGGCAAACTCCCATGCACCCTCAAGGACCCTGCCGAGAGTATAGAGCTGGTCCACAGTTCCACGACCAGGACGAAAACCACACTGTTCCTCCTGAATCCGAGGTTCGACTATCCGGCGTAGCCTCCTCTCCAGCACACCCGAATAGACCTTACCGGGAAGGCCGAGGAGTGTGATCCCACGATAGTTAGAACACACCCTCCGGTTCCCCTCCTTAAAGAGAGGAACCACCACCCCGGTCTGCCAATCCAGAGGTACCGCCCCCGATGTCCACGCGATGCTGCACATACTTGTTGGTCACAAAAAACATTCATGAAGTTTGCTTCTTTTATGAATTCATTATGGGTCTACTGAAAATGTGAGCAAATCTGCTGGGTCAAAAGTATACATACAGCAATGTTAATATTTGCTTACATGTCCCTTTGCAAGTTTCACTGCAATAAGGCACTTTTGGTAGCCATCCACAAGCTTCTGGTTGAATGTTTGACCACTCCTCTTGACAAAATTGGTGCAGTTCAGCGAAATGTGTTGGTTTTCTGACATGGACTTGTTTCTTCAGCATTGTCCACACGTTTAAGTCAGGACTTTGGGAAGGCCATTCTAAAACTTTCATTCTAGCCTGATTTAGCCATTCCTTTACCACTTTTGACGTGTGTTTGGGGTCGTTGTCCTGTTGGAACACCCAACTGCGCCCAAGACCCAACCTCCAGGCTGATGATTTTAGGTTGTCGTGAAGAATTTGGAGGTAACCCTCCTTTTTCATTGTCCCATTTACTCTCTGAAAAGCACCAGTTGCATTGGTAGCAAAACAGGCCCAGAACATAATACTACCACCACCATGCTTGACGGTAGGAATGGTGTTCCTGGGATTAAAGGCCTCACATTTTCTCCTCCAAACATATTGCTGGGTATTGTGGCCAAACAGCTCAATTTTTGTTTCATCTGACATCACATGGAGAAAGATAAGACCTTCTGGAGGAAAGTTTTGTGGTAAATGGGAGAGACAACAACAACAAACACAACAATAACAACAACAACAACAACAACAACAACAATAGAGCAACATCAGCAAATAGGATTTGTACAAATATGATAGTAAAAGTGATACCAAAGAAGCAGTTAGTGAAATAAATAATACATAAATGACAATGAACATTGTTACACTACAAATGGAGCAATACAAATACTAATAGAAATATCACTATTGATATGAATAATAACAATAATGACCTGTACTATCAACAATACAGTTGTTCAAATGCAACAATACATATATGTAATGATAACTTGAAATACAAAATAAAGCAGATAAATGGAGGGGAAGAAAGAGAAGCAAACTGCATTAACCTTGTAGATTGTTATAGGAACAATAGGTTAAGTTTTGTCAGTGTGCCAAGTTGATTTCTAATTTAAAAAGTAAATACATTGAAAAAAATGTTTTGTTTTGTTTTTTTTACATCAATTTTCAAACATTTTGAAACTATTTAGAATATGGATGAGTAAGAATCGCGATTCGGATTCGAATGGATTTTTGTGTGCACCCCTAATGATTAGTGGTAGTTGTTGACGAAGGTCAAAGGTGTCAAAGTCGTTTTCACTGAGGGCCACATTGCAGTTATGTTTGGCCCCGGTGGGGCATTTTATTAGTATTCTTTTTTTAAACAAAATGTAAAAAAAATTATGGTTAGTTGCAATAATTTCACCTCAAAATGTAGTGTATGTTACTGTAAATAGAAAAACAGTACTGCTGTTTTTATGGTAAAAAAAAAAAAAAAGGCAGTTCAGTTGACTGAATTTTACTGTTTTACTGTTTTTTTTTTTTACTATAGATTTAAAAAACTACAATTTTACAGTACAATGTTGGCACCTGAGCTGCCAGTTTGTTTGTTTTTACCGCAAATCAACAAGTGTATATTTTTGGGTGTATTACTGTAAATGCCAAAATGGCACCACAGTTTATTACAGTAAAATAAAGTACAGTTTTTTTTTTCATTTAGAGATAAAGGCTGTAAAAACCACATTAAATTTCACAATTTGACCATGAAATCTATTGCTACTTTTACATTGCACACTTTGATGAATAACTTGCTTTGAAATCATTATTATTAGTATTTATTTCTATTTAAAAAATTGTTTGAATGTTTCGATCATATATTTGTGCATAATTAGACAACATTGAAGTTAACATCATTTGCGATTACATTGAGTAATCACACAAAATATAAAGAAATATTACATTTAGTAAGAAAAGTTACAGTACTTTATTAAAACATATTATTTCAAGGGTTCCAGGGCCACATAAAATGAAGTGGCGGGCCACATCTGGCCCCCGGGCCTTGAGTTTGACAACTGTGACGTAAGTTGTGTTTGTCGCTATGCGCCTGTGTCGGGGTTGTTTTGTTTCTGCAACACTATTTTCTACCTACACATTGATTATTGCATACTGTGCACGTTGTTGTATGATCCCTGCCTCCATCATCATCATCTGTCCCACCACTCTGGTCGCTTTGGTGTAGAACACATTAAAGCCTTCTACAGAAAGCTAGGAGTATCCAACGATGATTTCAAATTAGAAATGGTCACAGCTGATGAGGTGTTTAAAAAATTGAGCGCGCTCCACCCTAACAAGGCCACCGGCCTTGATAATAATCCCTCCAGATTCCTCAGGGACTCCGCCTCCATCATTGCCCTGATCATCACGCACATAATAAACCTATCAATTACACAAGGCCAAGTACCAAAAGATTTTAAGATAGGAAGAGTAACTCCCCTCTTTAAAAAAGGAAGCAAATTGGAACCTGGCAACTACCGACCTGTTTCTATTCTCAGTTCCATTTCGAAAGTAATAGAGAAAATAGTTCATGAACAGGTCGATAGTTACCTTGCCACTAATAAATTCATGTACAAATTCCAATCCAGCTTCAGAACTAACCACTCCACTGACACATGCCTTCTCTATCTGACCGACCACATCAAACATGAGGTGGACGCGGGCAAATACTGCGGCATGGTCATGCTGGACCTTCAGAAGGCCTTTGACACCGTTAACCACGCTATACTGTTGGATAAGCTCAGAGCAATCAGATTTAACAAAACCTCATGGAGCTGGATGCAATCTTACTTGGAGGGGAGGGAGCAGGTGGTAGAGGTGAACGGCACCGTGTCCCCCCCCCCTCTCGGTGAGCTGTGGAGTCCCCCAAGGCAGTATATTGGGACCTTTACTGTTCCTAATATACATACACGACATGTCATCGGCATGCGACTGTGAATTGTTTTTGTTTGCGGATGACTCTGCCCTGCTGGTATCCGACAAAGACAAGTCACAGGTGGAGAAAATCCTCAGTGCTGAACTCTGTAGAACTTGCACCTGGCTCGCTGACAACAAGCTATCCATACACTTGGGTAAAACGGAATCCATCCTGTTTGGGTCCCACATCAACCTTAAGAAAGTCAATGACTTCACTATAAAAGTGGGTGACATTGTTATCACCAGGAAAGATGAGGTCACCTACCTAGGTTCCATTCTAGAGGCTAACCTTTCCTGTGATTAAAATGGCAACCAAGGTAATCAGAAAGGTTAACCAACGAGCAAGATTTCTCTACAGAATCTCCTCTCTGGTCAACAAAAGCACCATAAGGATTCTGGCGGGAACTCTCGTTCAACCCTTTTTCGATCACGCATGCACCTCCTGGTACCCCAGCACCTCCAAAACGCTCAAATCTAAACTCCAAACATCTCAGAACAAGCTAGTCAGGTTACTTCTAGACCTCCACCCCAGATCCCACCTCACTCCTACCCACTTCTCTAAAGTGGGCTGGCTCAAGGTGGAGGACAGAGTTAAACAACTTGCACTGAGCCTAGTCTATAAAATCCACTACACCTCCCTGATACCGAAGTACATGTCAAACTACTTCCTTAACGTAAATGACCGCCATAACCACAACACCAGGGGGAGCTCCACTAACCACGTTAAACCCAGATTCCGAACTAACAAAGGTCTTAACTCATTCTCTTTCTATGCCACATCAATGTGGAATGCACTCCCAACAGGTATAAAAGAAAGGGCATCTCTATCCTCCTTCAAAACCGCAATAAAAGTTCACCTCCAGGCAGCTACAACCCTAAACTAACACCCTCCCCGGATTGCTAATAATCAAATGCTAATAATCAAATGTAAACAATCAAATGCAGATAGTTTTTGTTTTTCTTATGCCTTCTGATCTCTCTCTCTCTCTCTCTCTCTCTCTCTCTCTCTCTCTCTCTCTCTCTCTCTCTCTCTCTCTCTCTCTCTCTCTCTCTCTCTCTATGTCCACTACTTGCTGTCCATATCCTACCCCCCGCCCCCCTCCACACCCCTGATTGTAAATAATGTAAATAATTCAATGTGATTATCTTGTGTGATGACTGTATTATGATGATAGTATATATGATAGTATATATCTGTATCATGAATCAATTTAAGTGGACCCCGACTTAAACAAGTTGAAAAACGTATTCGGGTGTTACCATTTAGTGGTCAATTGTACGGAATATGTACTTCACTGTGAAACCTACTAATAAAAGTCTCAATCAATCAATCAATCATCATCACTAGTAGTACAAAACCCAAAAGCAGTGAAGTTGTCACGTTGTATAAATGGTAAATAAAAAGAGAATACAATGATTTACAAATCCTTTTCAACTTTTATTCAATTGAACAGACTGCAAAGACAAGATCATTAACATTCAAACTGGAATTTGATGCCTGCAACATGTTTCAAAAAAGCTGGCACAAGTGGCAAAAAAGACTGAAAAAGTTGAGGAATGCTCATCAAACACTTATTTGGAACATCCCACAGGTGAACAGGCTAATTGGGAACAGGTGGGTGCCATGATTGGGTGTAAAAGCAGCTTCCATGAAATGCTCAGTCATTCACAAACAAGGATGGGGCGAGGGTCACCACTTTGTCAACAAATGCAAATTGTTTAAGAACAACATTTCTCAACCAGCTATTGCAAGGAATTTAGGGATTTCACCATCCACGCTCCGTAATATCATCAAAAGGTTCAGAGAATCTGGAAAAATCACTGCATGTTGTAAGCGATGATATTACGGACCTTCGATCCCTCAGGCGGTGCTGCATCAAAAAGCGACATCAGTGTGTAAAGGATATCACCACATGGGCTCAGGAACACTTCAGAAAACCACTGTCAGTAACTACAGTTGGTCGCTACATCTGTAAGTGCAAGTTAAAACTCTACTATGCAAAGCCAAAGCCATTTATCAACAACACTCAGGTCCCGGCTCATCTTAGATGGACTGATGCAAAGTCGAAAAGTGTTCTGTCGTCTGACGATTCCACATTTCCAATTGTTTTTGGAAACTGTGGACGTCGTGTCCTCCGGATCAAAGAGGCAAAGAACCATCCGGATTGTTCTAGGCGCAAAGTGTAAAAGCCAGCATCTGTGATGGTATGGGGGTGTATTAGTGGCCAAGGCATGGGTAACTTACACATCTGTGAAGGCACCATTAATGCTGAAAGGTGAAAAGGATAAGCAAATCATTGTATTCTGTTTTTATTTACCAATTCCACAACGTGCCAACTTCACTGGTTTTGGGTGTTGTACAATAATCCTCATTTGATCCCAGGTCACCTACTAAGGTGACCCCATTCTGGGGGGGTGCTGCATGTCCAATAAGTGGTGCTCTTTGGAGGGCGTTATTTCCCTGTCAATACAGCTACAAATGCTATTGAGGTTCTGGGAAAGACTCAATTTTTAGACTGACTTGCAGCACAATACTGGTCCTGTAGTTGTAGGAGACGTCTCAAAACCTCATCAAAATTCCCGACTAAATCCGTAATATGGCAGAAAAGTCATATTTTTTGAAAACTTTTTTTCGCTAAAATGTCGTAATGGGGGACGCTTACAAACATTTTTTTAAAAACTGTCTTGCCTCAGCAGCACAATACTGGTCCTTTTGTTGTAGAAGACATCTCAAAACCTCATCAGGAGTCCCGACAAAACCCGAAAATGCCAGAATATGCATATGTGGAAGTTGTTTCCTACGCGTTCCACGTTTACTCACGTCACAGATGCCAGGCGGCAGCAAAGTTTTAATGTGCATGTATAGCAATTAACTATATTTTTAGACATGTTCTTTCCAGTCTCTCCCACCGCCTCTCCTCCACTGACCGCTCACTGTTAAAGACAACAGATGATTAGATTACCACGTACCACCTATGAAATCTAATCACCTGCCAGCTGTGTCTTGCCGACAGCACATGCCGCTGGTGCTCCGCCCTCAACACTATCGACAGAGGCGGTGACCTTTGCTCCTGCAGGCGCGCTTATCACACTCTCCCTCCACATACCTCCACCGCCAGACTTAGGCCGGGATATTGTCCGGCCGCGCCTACTCCCCCTCCCGCATGATAGCGGGAGAGGAAGCCCGCCACGGCCATCTGCGCCCCCGGCCTATGGATCACTCTGAAATTGTAGGGTTGTAAAGCGCGATACCAACGGGAGATCCGCGCGTCGGCATCTTTCATTGGAGGGGTTTGTGGTCCGAGTAGAGGCTGAACGGGCGTCCCAGCAGGTAGTACCAGAGGGCACCGACCGCCCACCGGATGGCGAGGCACTCTCTCTCCACTGTGCTATATCTGGCCTCTCTTTCCGATAATTTTCTGCCGATGTACAGGACCGGGTGGTCGGTGCCCCCCCGCTGCTGGGATAAAACAGCTCCCAGCCCTCTGCCCGACGCGTCCGACGCGTCCGTCGGGCAGTAAACAAAATGGGATAGAAAAATCAGGCATGTGCAGTACCGGCTCCTCGCAAAGTGCTTTCCTCACCTTCTCGAATGCCTGCTGGCACTGCTCCGTCCACTGGACCAGATGTGGAGCACCTTTTCGGGTGAGGTCAGTTAGTGGGCTGGTCAGGTCCGCAAACCGGGGGACGAACCTCCGGTAGTAGCCCACCAGCCCTAAAAACTGCCTCACCTCCTTTTTCGTCTTCGGGGTGGGGCAGGCCGCAACTGCCGCGGCTTTGTCCATCTGAGGCTGCACCTGACCTTCCCCCAAGTGGTACCCCAGATACTGTACCTCCCTCCGGCCAACCGCGCACTTCCCCGGGTTGGCGGTGAGCCCCACCCGCCTCAGGGACTCGAGTTCCACCCCTACTCTCTGCATATTCCCCGCCCAGTTGTTCCCCTGGATGATGACATCATCCAGATAGGCGGCAGCATATGCCGCGTGGGGCCGCAGTACCCGGTCCATAAGTCTCTGAAATGTGGCGGGCGCACCAAACAAGCCGAACGGAAGGGTCACGTATTGGTATAAACCTTCCGGAGTGGAGAATTACGTTTTTTCCTTAGACTCCGGAGACAAGGGTATCTGCCAGTAGCCCTCAGTCAAATCCAGTGTCGTGAAAAAACGAGCAGTGCCCAACCGGTCCAGGAGCTCGTCGACCCGGGGCATTGGGTAGGCGTCAAAATGTGACACATCATTTACCTTGCGGTAGTCCACACAGAACCGCACAGACCCATCTTTCTTCCCTACCAGAACTATGGGGCTGCACCATGCACTGTGTGACTCTTCTATCACTCCCAATTCCAGTATGGCTTTTAATTCCTCCCGAACTACTTTGCGCTTGTGTTCGGGTAGTCTATAGGGACGAGACCTCACCATCACGCCTGGGCTGGTCTCTATGTGATGCTGGGTGAGGTTTGTGCGGCCTGGCAGGGGGGAGAACACGTCAGCAAAATGCTGCTGCAAATTGGCCACATCTGCTTTCTGTGACGCCGTAAGATGATTATCACAGCGGAGAGGGAAGGGCCGGGGGGAGGAGGGAACCTCCGGACCCAGTTCCTCACACTCCGCTATCGCCGTCACCATGGAGACAGGCTCCGCCTCCCTCCAACCTTGTAGTAGGTTGAGGTGGTATATTCGGGTTGCCCCGCCCCGGTCAGACCGCCTGACCTCGTAATCCACGTCACCTATTCGTCGTGTGACCACAAAGGGTCCTTGCCACTTGGCGAGTAATTTGGAGCTGGATGTTGGGAGTAATACAAGTACTTTCTCTCCCGGTGAAAATTGTCTGAGTTGTGTCCCCTTGTTATACAGGCACTGTTGTTGTTCTTAAGCTTGGAGAAAATTCTCACGTGACAAGTGCCCCAATGTGTGGAGTTTTGCTCTCAAGTCCATGACGTATTGAATTAAATTTTTACTGGAGCTTGGACCTTCCTCCCAGCTTTCTTTAACTAGATCCAACACCCTGCGCAGCTTCCTGCCGAACAACAGTTCAAATGGGGAAAACCCTGTGGAGGCCTGGGGCACCTCCCGCACTGCAAATAACATGGTATCTAACCATTTATGCCAATTTGGTTTGTCCTTGTGTACGAACTTCGGATCATGGATTTCAAGGTTCTATTCATCCGCGCTACCAGCCCATCAGTCTGTGGGTGGTAAACGCTGGTCCGAATGGATTTGATCCCCAATAATCCGTACAGCTCCTTTAACGTGCGTGACATAAAGGACGTGCCCTGGCCAGTCAGAATTTCTTTTGGGATTCCAACTCGGGAGATAACTTGAAACAGTGCCTGCGTGACACTCTTTGCAGAGATGAGCACAGCGGTACTGCTTCGGGATAGCGCGTTGCGTAATCCACCAGGACTAGCGCAAAGCCAATTAGTTCCCTAGATTACAGGGTGCGTTAGGCGCGAATTTACAGCCACCTTCACATTATGCTTTTCTCCCTTGAAAAAAATTTCCACCCGCACCATAGGATACTAGTGAATGTCCCCATGCACACATTTAACCCGCACCCATGTGACCTTTTCAACGCCCCTGGTCGAACCAGGTTTTGGTGAATCATGGACTGCTCGCAGCCCGAATCAACCATCGCCCGGTGTATACTCCCTTGTATCCTTACCGGTACATAGTATGTCTCTCCTGGCCCGAGGGAGGGCGCCGGAGGGTCGCCAACCAGAATCACCTGCTACACCTCCATGGTTGGACACTCCCGCTGCAGGTGTCCGAGCCGCCCACACCTCCAGCACACCTGCCCAGGCATTCGACGTGCCGTTTGCGGGGGAAACACAGTGTCGACAGCGATCGGGCCCTGAGGAGGAGAAAACAATACAGGGTTGTTTCGTGGCCGTGGCCACGGCTGGGCTCCCTCGGCCGGCAGCAAACGCATCCTGCGCGGCGCCGGAACAGGCCGCTCCGCACCTACTGTGGCCTTCTCCTCTTTCCCTTTTTCCCGGTGGACGGACAGGTGGTCCTCCGCCAAGGCTACTGCCGCTGCCACGCCTTGGGGCCGATGGTAGCGGATCCAAGCTGACGTCCGGGATCGCCTCCAGGAATTGTTCCAGAATGATCTGCTCGATCACCTCCCCGACTTGTCCGGGTTGCAGCCATCTCGTTGTTGCGTCCCTCAACTGCTGGCCCAGGGCGAAAGGCCGCTCTTCCTGGCCGAGTCGCATGGTCCGGAACTGGCGTCTGTGGTCCTCCTTGGATCCTCCCGTCCGGTCCAGTACCGCCCTCCTCATGTCCCGGTAGCTCACCCGGGACGCTGGTGGCAGGCTGAGTGCTGCTCGCTGAGCCTCTCCTGCCAGTAGCGGCAACAGCCGCACCGCCCACTCTTCCTCCGGCCATTCACATGCTTTTGCTGTCGCCTCAAACATGTCCATGAAGTTTTGCGGATCTTCTGTCTCCGCCATTCTGTGCATCCCCACTGCCGCCAATGTCGGCCTCGCTGCTGTGGGTGTCCCCGCTCTGGCCCTCTTGGTCAGCGGCCGCAGAATCTGGCTCTGCTGCGCTATTTGGCTTTGCATAGCCTCCATCTGCTGGTGGTTCGCAGTAGACACCTCCGCCAGGAGCTGTCCCAGTGCCTCTATTGGGCTCGGTGAAGACATTGCAGTTTTTTTTTTGTTTTTTTTTTTCGTTGGGCGCCAGATGTGGAAGTCGTTTCCTACGCATTCCACGTTTACTCACGTCACAGGAGCCAGGTGTGCCGTTTTAGCAAAGTTTCAATGTGCATGTATAGCAATTAACAATCTTTTCAGACGTTTTCTCTTCAGTCTCTCCCACCACCTCTCCTCCACTGACCGCTCACTGTTAAAGAGAACAGATGATTAGATTACCACGTAGCACATGCCCCGCCCCAAGCCGATGGTGCTCCGCCCTCAACACCATCGACAGAGGCGGTGACCTTTGCTCCTGCAGGCGCGCTGATCACACTCTCCCTCCACAGCATATTTTTTGAAAACTTTTTTTTGCTCAAATGTCGGAAGGGTGGACCCTTACACAAAAATTTAAAAAACGGTCTTGCTTCAGCAGCACAAAACTGGTCCTGTAGTTGTAGGAGACGTCTCAAAACCTAATCAAAATTCCCGACAAAATCCGTGAAATGGCAGAAAATTCATATTTTTGGGAAAAAAAATGTTCGCTAAAATGTCATATGGGGGGACCCTTACACACAAATTAAAAAAACAGTCTTTCTTCAGCAGCACAATACTGGTCCGGTAGTTGTAGGAGATGTCTCAAAACCTCTTTAGAAGTCCCGACAAACCCGTAAATTACAGAATATGTATATTTTTCGAAAACGTTTTTTCGCTAAAATGTCGTAAGGGCCTTACACAAAAATTTAAAAAACGGACTTGCTTCAGCAGCACAATACTGGTCCTGTAGTTGTAGGATATGTCTCAAAACCTCATCAAAATTCCCGACAAAATCCGTAAAATGGCAGAAAATGCATATTTTTCGAAAACGTTTTTTCGCTAAAATGTCGTAAGGGGGGGACGCTTACACTAAATGTTTTTAAAAACTGTTTTGCTTCGACAGCACAATACTGGTCTTGTGGTTGCAAGAAACGTCTCAAAACCTCATCAGGAGTCCAGAGAAAACCCAAAAATGGCAGAAAATACAATGAGGATTATTGTAAATCTCCCATTTACACACGCCAGAGGAGCTCCGCAGCCCCCCAACAGCAGTTGGAGGAGGCTGCACGCACACACACACACACACTCACACACACACACACACACACACACACACACACACACACACACACACACACACACACACACACACACACACACACACACACACACACACACACACACACACACACACACACACACTGCAATGAGAGAGGACACACCTTCAGTCCCTGCTGCAGCTCCACAGCGACAGAGGGAGGTTTTTCTGGAAGTTTGCACACACACAACACACACACACACACGCACAATCACACACACACAAACACACGCAAAGCCGGCGTGAATGTGACCCAGAAGAGGCACAGAGGAAGAGAGCACTCGGAGAAAGGCGCACAGGTGGAAGTTGATGCCGACACTACAGCTGCAACTTTGTTTTATTTTTATAATTTGACTTTGCTTGATGGGAATGGAGAGAGCTGCCATGCATGATGAGGACAGGAGTGAGCCCCAGCAGGAGAGAATGAAGTAACTGCCATGGAGCCGGACAATGGCCCACACTCCCAACTAAAAGGAGTAGGGGGGTGAGTGAGAATATTTACCATCACTTTTTTTACGTGTGCTCCAGTCGTGCATTATTGCGTGTGACAATGTACAGTACAATGTACAGTACGTGGGAAAAGTTGTGCTTTTTGCTGACTTTGTTTAAAAGAGAGAAAATGTATGAGAGGAGGAGACGCTGGTCTTATCTCTCCTCCCACGTCTTCTGATTATTGGCTGCACACCAGCCCAATGAGAGGAGCGGAAATAACCAAACATGTTGCATCATATCCTTCTTTGCTTGCTTGTGTACAGTACAGTTGTTTTAACATCTGTGTCGAACTCAAGGCCCGGGGGCCAGATCTGGCCCGCCACTTCATTTTGCGTGGCCCGCAAAAGCCTGGAAATATGATAACAAAAATACTGGAAATAGGGTTGTCCCCATACCAATATTTTGGTACCGGTAGCAAAATGTATTTCGATACTTGTCGATACTTTTATGAATAAAAGGGGACCAAAATGTAATTGTCTTTTTTTGAACAAAAAATCTCAGGGTACATAAAACATATAATTAGTATTGTAATTTAGTCCTTAAAGAAAATAGTAAACATCCTAAACAACTTGTATTTTAGTAGTAAGTAAACAAACAAAGACTCCTAATTAGTCTGCTGACGTATGCAGTAACATGTTGTGTTATTCATCATTCTATTATTTTGTCTACATAATGAGGGACAAACTGTAAAAAAATATTATTAATCCACTTGTTCATTTGCTGTTAATATCTGCTTATTTTCTGTTTCAACAAGTTCTCTCTACACTTCTCTTAAAATGTAATAATAACTTATTATTTTCTTCTTTGATACTTTACATTAGTTTTGGATGATACCACACATTTAGGTATCGATCCAATACCAAGTAGTTACAGGGTCATACATTGGTCATATTCAAAGTCCTCATGTGTCCAGGGACATATTTCCTGACTTTATAAACATAATATGAATTTTAAAAAAAGGAAAAAAATGACAATAAAAAATATAGATGCAATCATAGTAGTATCGACTAAATATGCTCTTGTACTTGGTATCATTACAGTGGATGTCAGGTGTAGATCCACCCATGGCGTTTGTTTACATTGTGACGCCGGTGAGCTACTGTATCCTCCTAGGGTGTGTAGTGAAGCATGTTTAGCTATTCCTCGTCCTCCAGTGACAATGGTACTTGTAAGAAACGTACTTTATTTGTGGCCATGGAGGCGAGGATTAGTGATTTAGAAGTAGCTAAAACACTGCCGACTGCGGATGGATGTTAGCTGCTAGCTAGCTAGCCATGTCTTAAAGCACCTCTTCTTGAGGGCGTTTCAGTGTTATAACTTCACCTTTATCTTTACTTTTTACACCAAAGTGCATCCATTCTCCCTTTTCTGTCTACACACTGTGTCTGCTTGTAAGTACTCTGTGTGTGTGCGCTGCCGAACATGATCCTCTGCTCATAAAACCAGCAATGTTACGACGTGGCGGGACCAGTACTATTTAGAGGAGGTATAGTACCAAATACGATTTATTAGTATCGCGGTACTATACTAGTACCAGTATACAGTACAACCCTAAATAGAAATTAAAAAAATACACATACTGCATACAAATGTATGTCTTATGAACTTTAATATTATCTAATAATATAAACAATACATTATCATACATTTAAAACTCTTTTTGTTAAAAAAAAAACTTACGATTTGAAAGGAAGTTATCCATCAAATTGTCCACTGTAAAAATGACAATAGATCTTATGGTAAAAAAAAAAACTGGCAGCTCAGCCCCCGGAATTTAACCTTACAAAAAGACTTTGTTGCACGTGTCGTCACGTCCGGTTGCAGACTAAACACCGGCTCAAGGAAACGCAACCAAACTCCCCCTTAGTAATGTTGCAGTTTTCAACACCAACAAAGCAAGTATTCTTGCTTGAAAACACTCTTTCGAAATGAGCTAGCTAGCTGCTATTTTACATTAGATTTGCCGTAGACAGGCTACTATTAGCATTGGCGGTTTAACATGGCGATTTCAGCACCTCCAAATGTGGTCATGAAAAGTACAACTAAGATGAATGTTAGAGTTGGTGTGTAATAAACACAATACTTACAGTATAAACACTTTGTAGGGCTCAACATAACACATTTAGCCTCCTGTACAAAGTTACTTTCTGGTTAAACATATCATAGATAGCCGAGGCCAGAGCTATTCAACCGGTGGCCCAGGGGCCAAATCCTGCGCAGGGATGACGTCATAGCGGCCCCCAGGTTTAGTTGAAAACTTGGGAGACAAACCTTTTTGCATCAAGTTCCTAAAAACACCAGAGAGCTGCTGTTGGACCATGTAAACACTTTGGCAGGTCCTTGTATTGACATTTTGACCTTGCTAGCAAACACAGAACACTGGCGTCCAAACTTGTGAGTTACATAACTGAGGAGTTCCTCAAGGCACCGCCTTTAGTCCTCTCCTTTTTGTTTTTTTTGTAATGTGATTGATGTAAAAAGATGTTACTGTAACTTGTCTACTTCAGATGCAGTCAGTAGTCATTTGTTATACTTGTAGTGTTCCTCAAGGATCCATTTTAGGTCCTCTCCTTTTCATTAATTGTGCTCCTCAACTGGTGGCCTGCGAGTTTAGTTCAGAAAACTTGTGAGAGACTCGGTTTTACAACAGATTTTGTTTGTCAGAGATGATCTTTGACCAGCTTTTATATATATATATATATATATATATATATATATATATATATATATATATATATATATATATATATATATATATATATATATATATATATATATATATATATATATATATATATATATACATACATACATACATACATACATACATATACACATACATGCATATACATACATATATATACACATATACATACATACATACATACATACATACATACGAACATATATATATTTGCAGTGTGCATATTGTACATATGTGCATGTATATATTGTCCATGTTAAGTATCTTAAAAAAAACTAAAAACTTAGCCTTACACCCCAAGTCAGCCAGGGTAGGCTCCAGCTTCTATCCTGACCTTACACAAGATAAGCGCAGTAGAACAAAGACAGACTAAAGCTTGGTATAGATGCATTATCTGGCAACTGGGAGGGATGGTATGTTTTGCATTGCATATCTGGCCCTGGTTCTGAGCACCAGTATCTTTTATTCCGGACCAAAAATGTCACCATGAAAAGCATTTCAATAAATTTGTGAGCCAATTGGACAGTGTTCATGATATAGTGTTTTGTTGGATGGAACTCGGTTCTCCGTATGCTGGGTTGCATGAACTGCTTGCATGGTATTTTTACCAGCCGAGATGTCACCCAGATGTGATGGGGATTTTTACGACAGTAACAAAGTGAACGTTTTCCACTCGTATCAGTGTCCTTGGTCCACGCAACATTTAGCTCGGTCTTCCTAAAAATGTTCATATGCAAAATATATGCTAACAAAACGCCCACAAGACTAGGGTGGCCGAAGCTCCTGGTTTTTCAGCAATTGAACATTAAAAAAGCACCATTTCAATATGTTTTAGTGTTTAAATCATTTAAAAATGGTCAACAAAGTTGACATAAATTCATACCCCATTCATCCAAATGAATAATTATGTCTGTTTCATGTTATTTAGTCACTACAGTAATTACAACTTGTGTTCACATCCACAGGAGCCTACTCTACACCGTATTTACAACCTTACTAGTGTTCACTTCACAGCCACTGATGCTTCATCCAGTTATTGACATTATTTACACATTACTTTGGCATTTTCCTTTTTGATTCTGCTTTAGTGGATTACGCCTTGGATTTTATAGCTGTCTCTCTCTTCGACTCCCTCTCCACTTGTAACTGCTCCAAATGCAAAAATCATAAAGAGTACAAACAATGTTTATTCTATTAGCTAACTTCCTTTATCTGAATAGCAATTTGTGATTTAGAACATGAAATAACAAATATATTGCAGTCATGTTGTTTATGTTTTAAAATTATTCAACTATTCAATGTCAAAATGTAAAGAGTAGAAATAATGAACAAAATGTTAGCTACTGTCTTGTTGTAAAACACCTTTGAAAATGAAAGTTAGCATTTAGACAGGCTATACTGTAGCAAAAGTCATCACATGTCTGCCACAATCATGTGTTCTTAAATGTGTTTTCCACCTCTTCCAAAGTTAATCATTTTTAATGGAAAACCGTAGTTTTTACCACTGGATTACAAAAACATACTCATTACGGGAAAACCGTAGTTGTTGGCAGGTATGGCAAAGAGACGGATCAAGATTTTAATACACATTGTAGGTCATAAAAAACGAAGAAAAACGGAAAATATTTTGTTATATTTTTACAGAGATAAAAAAGACGGATTTCCGACTATAGACGGAAAAACCACATGCCTGCTCGCAGGAGGAAAATTTATAATTATATATATAATTATATTATACAGCACAGGCAATGTGATTTATCAACACTCATCACCGTTGTGCGAGCACCATTCAGCGTTTTATTGATCAGAGTCAGTCCTCATGCTGCAAAGACCGAGAATCCTCCATCCCACACGTACATTCCAACATATTTGAACTGTCAGAAATAAAGAATATTAGACATATCGTCTATTCAGCAACATCCTTTTATAATTGTATAGCTGCACGATGGGGGACTGGTTGTCTTGGTGTCCTTTAGTGTCGTTATTATTTTCACGTACCTATATATTAACATATCTTTTATATGAAAAAAACTTCTTGAAGTATGCATTTTTTTTTGCGTCTTTAGCACGGTAAGTGCAGCCTCACTCCCATAAGTGCACCTTCAGCGATAAATACAACTGAAAAAAATGTGTGTTAAAATTTAGACGCACTGCAAGGCTGCTTCTAAAATGCCCATAAAAAGTGGTACATGTCTCCTGCATGTTTGATAACAACAGAAGGCAACAAGGAGCACGATGACATGAATGTGCAGGCAATGCAAAGGCAACGGTCCATTGTTGTCAGTATGGAGACTTTCTCCATGGTTGTGTTTTATACATAAATCTCTTCTTGGTCTGGTTCCCCCTTAGTCGTGTTCTTTTGTGTGTAGAAACTTCATTCGCTACAGCTTAAGGTGGCAGGACTTAGTTAGTATGTTTGTCCCTTGACCCAACAAATCTTGGAAAACAAAAGCTTTCAGATATGCTGCTCCTTGGTCATGGAGTAACTTCCAGAAGGTTCTGAGGTTACCTGAACTCATCACTTTGGGGGAATTTAAAGCCATTTTGAAGGATTGAGAAACTGTTTCTATTGGGCTTTGTACTTGTTTTTAAGTTGTTTTTACTGAACCATTTTATACATTGTTTAATGTTAAACTATGTAAGTCATTTATTTCTTAATTGTGCTGTCTAACTGCTGCTGTTTTTTTTGTTGTTGTATGTGTTTCTGTAACTTTGTCTTGCTGCCCTCTTGGCCAAGTCACTCTTGAAAAAGAGATTTGACCTGGTTATATAAAAGATATTGATTGAAATGATTGAGTGTTTTTGTGGTGATGCCCCGTTAGTACACGCAAAATCCTCATTGAAATAAGGCGGTCAGCACCACTATTCAATTGCACACACAGTCTTAGTAGATCACGCACAACACGCTATTTTACAGTCTGCACATGCCGTTTAGCGCCTCGTGTTTGGATTTTAGTAAATCCGGCCCATCTGTATTCAATGTCTGCTAGGGTTGTACGGTATACCGGTACTAGTAAAGCACTGCAATTAGGGCTGGGCGATAAATCGATATACTCGATATATCGCGGGTTTGTCTCTGTGCGATTTAGAAAATGACTATATCGTGATATTCGAGTATACATTCTCACGCAGTTGCTTTTAGCTGCAGGCATTACACTACAGGCTCTTCTCACACTTTCTTGTCTCTCCTTCTCACAGAAACTTAAACAAGCGCACCTTCTTACATCAATCAATCAATCAATCAATCAATGTTTATTTATATAGCCCTAAATCACAAGTGTCTCAAAGGGCTGTACAAGCCACAACGACATCCTCGGTACAGAGCCCACATACGGGCAAGGAAAACTCACCCCAGTGGGACGTCAATGTGAATGACTATGAGAAACCTTGGAGAGGACCGCATATGTGGGTAACCCCCCCCCCCCCCCCCCCCCCCCCCCCCGCACCCCTCTAGGGGAGACCGAAAGCAATGGATGTCGAGTGGGTCTGACAGAATATTGTGAAAGTCCAACACATCAGTGAAAGTCCAGTCCATAGTGGGGCCAGCAGGAACCATCCCGAGCGGGGACGGGTCAGCAGTGTAGAGATGTCCCCATCCGATGGACAGGCTAGCGGTCCACCCCGGGTTGGGAGCAGAGTAGAAAAGAAAAGAAAAGAAACGGCAGATCAACTGGTCTAAAAAGGGAGTCTATTTAAAGGCTAGAGTATACAAATGAGTTTTAAGATGAGACTTAAATGCTTCTACTGAGGTAGCATCTCTAACTTTTACCGGGAGGGCATTCCATAGTATTGGAGCCCGAATAGAAAACGCTCTATAGCCCGCAGACTTTTTTTGGGCTCTGGGAATCACTAATAAGCCGTAGTTCTTTGAACGCAGATTTCTTGCCTGGACATATGGTACAATACAATCGGCAAGATAGGCAGGAGCTTGACCGTGTAGTATTTTATACGTAAGTAGTAAAACCTTAAAGTCGCATCTTAGGTGCACAGGAAGCCAGTGCAAGTGAGCCAGTATAGGCGTAATATGATCAAACTTTCTTGTTTTTGTCAAAAGTCTAGCAGCCGCATTTTGTACCATCTGTAATCTTTTAATGCTAGACATAGGGAGGCCCGAAAATAAAACGTTACAGTAATCGAGACGAGATGTAACGAACACATGGATAATGATCTCAGCATCGCTTGTGGACAAAATGGAACGAATTTTAGCGAAATCACGGAGATGAAAGAAGGCCGTTTTAGTAACACTCTTAATGTGTGACTCAAACGAGAGAGTTGGGTCGAAGATAATACCCAGATTCTTTACCGAGTCGCCTTGTTTAATTGTTTGGTTGTCAAATGTTAAGGTGGTATTATTAAATAGATGTCGGTGTTGAGCAGGACCGATAATCAGCATTTCTGTTTTCTTAGCGTTGAGTTGCAAAAAGTTAGCGGACATCCATTGTTTAATTTCATTAAGACACGCCTCCAGCTGACTACAATCCGGCGTGTTGGTCAGCTTTAGGGGCATGTAGAGTTGAGTGTCATCAGCATAACAGTGAAAGCTAACACCGTATTTGCGTATGATGTCACCTAGCGGCAGCATGTAAATACTAAAGAGTGCAGGGCCAAGAACCGAACCCTGGGGAACTCCGCACGTCACCTTAACATAGTCCAAGGTCACATTGTTATGGGAGACACACTGCATCCTGTCAGTAAGATAAGAGTTAAACCAAGACAAGGCTAAGTCTGACATCCCAATACGCGTTTTGATACGCTCTAATAAAATATTATGATCAACAGTATCGAAAGCGGCGCTAAGATCAAGAAGCAGCAACATAGATGACGCATCAGAATCCATCGTTAGCAATAGATCATTAGTCATTTTTGCGAGGGCTGTCTCCGTAGAGTGATTTGCCCTGAAACCGGATTGAAAAGGTTCACAGAGATTGTTAGACGCTAAGTGTTCATTTAGCTGCTGTGCGACAATTTTTTCGAGGATTTTCGAGATAAACGGAAGGTGGGACACCGGCCGGTAGTTTACCATGAAGTCAGGATCGAGGTTAGGTCTTTTGAGTAGAGGATGAATAACCGCTTTTTTGAATGCTAGGGGAACAGTGCCAGAGGAAAGTGATAAGTTTATAATATTTAACACTGATGGACCTAATAATGCAAAAAGCTCCTTGATAAGTTTCCCAGGAATTGGGTCAAGTAAACATGTTGTTTGTTTTGTCCCATTTACACATTTTAACAATTCCTCCAATGTTATTTCATCAAAGAGAGAAAACTATTTTGGAGGGCAGTGTCCGTCGTATATACAGTCGTATCTGTGTTAATAGAACCCAGTTGTAGCTGAGATGCATTGTCTTTAATCTCTTTTCTAATGACTTCAATTTTCTTATTAAAGAAATTCATAAAGTCATCTGCTGAGTGGGTGGAGCTACTGGGAGGAGTCCCTTGTTGGGTTAGCGATGCTACTGTACTAAACAAAAATTTAGGATCATTTTTGTTGAGGTGGATGAGATTTGAGTAATATTTAGCTTTAGCTGAGGTAAGCATGCGTTTATAAGTTATTAAACTATCACTCCATGCTTGATGGAAAACCTCAAGTTTAGTCGCACGCCAGCTTTCTACATGATAATTTCAGGGTTTTAGTTTCTTCTGTAAACCATGGGGTACGCCTTTTAGGGGCCCTTTTTAGCTTTAGCGGTGCTACACTATCAATGGTGTTGCGTAGGGCGTCGTTAAAGTTGTTAATGAGGTTATCAATAGAGCCCACATAATTTGGGAATGGTGCCATTACCGAAGGCAGTAGGTCAGTAAGAGTCGTCGTTGTGGCAGCATTAATGTTGCGGCTGCTATAGTAGTTATTATTATTATTATTAGTTTGTTGACATTGAGTCAGAACTTCGAATTTTATAAGGTAATGATCGGACATTACTTTAGTGTACGGGAGTATCGTAACTTTAGAGGTGGTGACACCCCTGACAAGCACTAGATCTATCGTATTACCGTTGCGATGCGTGGGTTCATTTATTATTTGTGTAAGACCACAGCTATCAATTATAGTCTGGAGCGCCACGCATGGAGGGTCCGATGGGGTATTCATATGGATATTAAAGTCCCCCATTATGATTATATTGTCGGCGTGCGTCACTAGATCAGCAACAAACTCTGAGAATTCACTGATGAAGTCCGAATAGGGCCCAGGGGGGCGGTAGATAACAGCCAGGTGGAGAGGCAGCGGTGTGACAAACCTCATAGTGAGCACCTCAAACGAGTTATATTTATTATTTAGGTTAGATGTAAAATTATCGTTTTCATTGTATATTAGTGCGACACCCCCTCCCCTTTTAAGAGGACGGGCAACATGTGCATTCATATAGTTAGGAGGAGATGCCTCATTTAGCGCAAAGAAATCGTCTGGTTTGAGCCAGGTCTCGGCGAGACCAACGACGTCAAGTTTGTTGTCTCTAATGACCTCATTAACTAATAACGTTTGGGAAGATAATGATCTTATGTTTAAAAAGCCCATATTATAGGTAGTGGGCTGTTTTGAGGATTGTTTGTTGAAATTATCCGAAGTAGCAAAATTAATAATGTTGCGTTTATTATGCGTAGTGCACTTTAAATATTTTCGACCATATCTAGGAATTGATACGACGGGAATTTTCAGATTGTTTGCTTGATGCTGCGATAAACTGAACGCATCATAGTTAGCCACCTCAGTACAATGTATGTCTGCCTCTGACACCATCACAAAAGAAAAAACATTATGTGAGTTGTGTTTTATTCTAAGAGAATTTCTATGTGTGCAGGGATTATCCAGCCTGGCGCTGGCTAGTTCTAGTTTAAATGACTTCTTACCCGGACACTCCACGCTTCTTTGGTTAGCTTTTCCCTTTGTTGTTAGCCCCGCTCGGCATCCCCGCTTCTGCTTCCGCTCACATCGCTTACGTCGCCTCCATTGGCGGTCCCTGCTAGTACTTGACTCCGCTGCTACAAAGGCCGCTCGATGTAGCCCGCAAAGTATTCCCATGCTAGCGAGGAGGTCCACCGTACATGCATCTTTCAGTCTATAACGACCCGATCCATCGTCACATACGTATACGCCCTCGCTGAGCAGAGAGGTAGCAGCATGGCTAAAGTTAGCTGTGGTGCGAGTGGTAATACGAGAGAAAGAAGGTGCGAATCTGGTAACAAATGAAGGAAGAATTCATTCCTAAGAAAAACAGCAGGGGGTCCATCGTCTGGCGGTGGTTTGGCTTCAAGCGGGAATATGTCGAACAGACAACCGTAATTTGTCAAGTGTGGGACAAAAACGTAGCTGCGTAATGCTACAAAAAGTAGCATTACTGCTAATATGTAGCATCATTTGAAAAGTCACCTGCTAGAGAATGAAGAGTGCTTACTCCACACCAACAAAATGCAGAGGCAACCATTTCCACATCAACACTGTATGAAAAAAATAGTCCACGACATAAGGAGAAAACGTCCGCCGGAACCTACCACATAGCGAAGGACATACACTATTTGATTTCCTATTATGCAGCTAATTTTTATTTGACAGTTATTGAAATAAAGTGCACAAAACTGCACTTTATTTGTTTTAAACTATTGTAGTGGCGTTCTGTACAAAAAGTGCACTTTAATTTAGTGTTGTTTTGATTTGTCATCTTAGTGACATCATGCACAAAAGTGCACTAAAGCTTGTTTTAAAATGTCTCTGACAATCTTGCACGTTCTGTTTTTTTATCGTCACAAAATCTTTTTTCTTTTTTTCAAAATTCATATTATGTTTATAAAAGCAGTAAATATGTTGCTGGACACATGAGGACTTTAAATATGACCAATGTATGATCCTGTAACTACTTTGTATTGCATCGATACCTAAATGTGTGGTATCATCCAAAACTAATGTCAATTATCAAAGAAGAGAAGAATAAGTGATTATTACATTTTAACAGAAGTGTAGATAGAACATGTTAAAACAGAAAATAAGCAGATATTAACAGTATATGAACAAGTAGATTAATAATTATTTTTTACAGTTTGTCCCTCATAATGTTGACAAAATAATAGGTAGATAAAAAACACAATATGTTACTGCATACATCAGTAGACTAATTAGGAGTCTTTGTTCGTTTACTTACTACTAAAAGACAAGTTGTCTGGTATGTTCACTATTTTATTTAAGGACTAAATTACAATAATAAACATGTGTTTAATGTACCCTTAAGATTTTTTGTTACAATAAAAACAATGATGACATTGTTTGTGGTCCCCTTTATTTAGAAAGGTTTTGTATGTATTGAAATACAATTAGTTACTGGTACCAAAATATTGGTATCAGGACAACTGTAATGTCTGCTGGGATATCTACTGAAACATTAGGGGAAGCCACATATGTTAGCCTTGGAGTGATGCCATTTTGTGCTTACATGTTATTTGTTTTTTTCCCCCAATTTCCTAGGAAAGTCCTGATTCTTTGGAGCATATTGTGTTGCACCTTCTCTCTCAGACTGGCACAGGCACAAGGTGAGTCCTTTTGACCTTCGAATGAGAAAAAACGCACAAGTCACAGCGAGATGATATATGGACGATCTACAGTTTCAGGTGACTTTAATGGCATGCTAATCAATCAAATAGCCTTCAGTACTCCTGATATTAAATCACCATCATAGGACCTCAACTTTCAGTAATCCTGAGATTATCTTTCACTAAGGAGATCAGCGCATATGCATTCCCTCGGTTTTACTTAATAACCTCGTCATGTCAACCGTAAGGACAACTTTGTTTCACTTTATCCTTTTAAAAATACCCTTTAATGTCAATGCACCTGTAGATTTCTAAAGGACCAAATATGCAATAGGTTATCCCTTTATTATTATTTTTTATTTCTATCTGAACATAAAAAATAGTTTTTTTTACTCAATATGAGAGTAATGTTCTTAGAATCCTGAGAAAATGTGTTTGAAGCAATTAAAAATTGTTTCAAGCATAACTCCTAAACCAAACATGCAATACGTCTAATAATGCCTGAATTAATGTACATATCTTTGTGAGTTTTACGAGAAACATGTGCTTTTGTAAGGTTTGCGAGCACAAAAAATAGATTGTTACTCAATATAACAGTAATGTTCTTAGAATCCTGAGAAAATTTGTTTGAAGCAATAACAAATTGTTTCAAGCATAACTCCTAAACCAAACATGCAATATGTCTAATAATGCCTGGATTAATGTGTCTTTGTGAGTTTGACTAGAAACATGTGCTTTTGTAAGGTTTGCAAACACAAACATTAGTGTTTTACTCCATATGACAGTCATGTTCTTAGAATCCTGAGAAAATGTGTTTGAAGCAATAAAAAAATATTTTAAGCATAACTCCTAAACCAAACATGCAATATGTCTAATAATGCTTGTTGTAATGTATATTTGTGAGTTTTACTAGAAACATGTGCTTTTGTAAGTTTTGCAAACACAAAACCATTGTTTTTTACTCAATATGACAGTCATGTTCTTAGAATCCTGAGAAAATATATATGAAGCAATACAAAAATGTCAATAAGACAGTGCTAGTCTGAGGGCTTGGTGCAGGATTCGATGTATTCATCGTCACAATAGAGCGAAACCCTTTCTTGTCTGGGCATGTTCCCTCCTGTAGTGGGTAACGGATGAAGCCAGTTCAGTAAATGCCCCGAGAACATCATTATCAGACGATGTTAGGATGAAAAAAGGATCTGGTTCTTCCTACTTCTATTCAAATATGTAATGGAAGGTGTTAAGCATGTCCAAAACAAATCAACTAAGACTCAGTTGTAATAAACGTTTCCACCACTTGTGGCAGTAATTATTGATTGATTGATTGAAACTTTTATTAGTAGATTGCACAGTACTGTACATATTCCGTACAATTGACCACTAAATGGTAACACCCGAATACGTTCTTCAACTTGTTTAAGTCGGGGTCCACGTAAATCAATTCATGGTAACCTCAATGGCAATCTCAAACAAACAAGTTTTGAGCTAAAATCAGTTTCTGAAGCGCAAAAATTATGACTAAAGTGGTGAAGTTGTATTTTTGTTTGCACTTTATATTTTGACAGTTATAGAAACATGTTTGGTTTTATTTACCATTAAGTTAGTTAAAATGTATTTTAGCGGTGTCAAATGTGTTTTGTTTAAAAAAAAAATCTGATTATTCACATTTAAATTTCGATTTGTGATTAACTACAGTAAATTGCTTGCTTACATAATTTAAATTACCATGTTTTCTGGACAGAAAGCCGATACTTTTTCTTAAGTGCAAAAATTATGACTAAAGTGGTAAGGCTCTATTTCATTTGCACTTTAATTTTATTCAGTTTATTTAAACATTTAGGGCATTATTATTTATTAATTTAGTTAGATTTGCATTAATTGGATGGATGGTATGTACATTTATTTAAACATTTATGGCATTATTACTTATTAATTTAGTGAGATTTGCATTAATTGTATGTACATTTATTTTTCATCAGTTTTTATGAGTGCCTTATTTTGCAGTATATGTGATTAGTATTTGTTTGATAATCAGTCTGACCTAACCCTTGATAATAATCTTTGTGATTAACACATGCCTTCATATCATTGGACAAGGTTGCAAACTGTAAGCAGGTTAGATGTAATTATTGATTTTGAATAAAATCAAGAGTAACATGATTCATTTAGTGTTAATATTTGAGTGGGCCCCGGGCTCCTATGTAGTGAAAAAATTGGGCCCTGTGGTCAAAAGGGCCAAGAACCTCTAAACTAAGACAAACTGAACAGTCCGGTTGTGATTGGTTTCATCTATCTGCAATTAATCGCAATTAATTATGAGTTAACTACGGACAAAATGCTATTATTCTTGCTGGAATATTTTAACCGCACAGAGCAGATCTCTTATAAGAAGATACGGGGAAGGTGAGAAGAGGTTTTGTTAGAATTAAATCCGATCAGGGATTGACCGATACCAATACCGATCACATGTATTAACTGTACATTTTTCAATGTATTTATGGTGTGTGCTATTGACATTGTAACAGTAACAACACATTTAAACTACTTCCTTATCCATGGCTTGAATAATACTACTCAGAAACACACGTGTGCACTACTGCGCATTGAAACACCTCAATTTGTCACTAGTGTACATAACGGGCTATTTTTTGGCGCATTCAAAAACCAATAAACCCACATCGGACGTGGTACTGTCAAAACTAAAATAATTGTAGAAAACATATTAAATGTGAAAAAATATATTTGAACTCACAATTTGTAAAGCCATTGGTACTGCTCGTAGTTGGTTGATTCGAGTGGAAGCGGCAGGCAAACCATTTCACCGCCAGGACAGCTTAACTCGCTTCCGGGGTTGGCCGACCTCGTCTCACAAGATCTAGTCCCTCTTTAAATATCCTTCTTGAAAATGCCCTTGCAAATATATATCTGCAACCTAATCAACGTTTTGCTCTGCTTCTTTGTTGGTTAAAAGAGTGAGTGCCGCTGATTTCTCCGCTGGCCGGGTATGGCTCCGGTGCCAATTTCTGCTTTCGTAAATCCCAACTTGTGATTGGATACTTGGGAGTGACAAGTGAGCATCTAATCACAGTCACGTTCAACGTAAGGCTACCTAGATGGGCTACTGTCAACAACTCGTGATCTCATCGCAACTGTCTGTTAACTGAACGTCCTTTGTTCGTTTACACTAATGTTGGTTCAAAAGGCCTCCGGCAGAATTCTCTCTGAATTGCATCGCCACCTCAAGAATGGGATTGAACCGTCAGTTGTTGTATTGAGGATGAAAAACAAAGCTATGATCAAAGTAGAAGTTTGGATTATTTGTTTGGTATCAGCAGGAGGTGGAAAGAAGCCTCGGGCAGCCTCCATTGTCAATACGCAGCAAAACTTTGACAGGAGCTCACAGTTGTCAAATGATAGTCTTGCTTGAATCTTAACAATTAAAATGTCTGCCAGACAGCGTTTCTCTTTGATGTGTTTTGAACGTGAAGCTGACCCCCCACCGTGACTTAGCAGGGTTTCCCTCCTCCTGCTGTGTCTACATTTCAACTCTTTTCATTCATTATTAAACCAGCTTTCCCGTGTTGCATTTTTCCGGAAAAAAAAGCCTTCCTATTTGCCATCTTTATGTAAGCGGAGTTTCGCCACTGCACGTACTGAGAGGATTAACGCACATTATCCAGGATGAGCTGATTGGCCCTCCATGATTTTCCGACCTCTTGAAGCTAAACACAGCTCCTTTTGTTTGACAGCGCCAGACTATCGCTCTAATGGGGACTTTCCAACTTTTTATGACAGACTTTCAAGTAGAAACTGATTCTGATTTCTAAAATTGATATCAGACTTTAGTTTTGTACATTAGAAGAACAATCAGCAGATACTGATAGCGTGTATTAACCAGTGGTGTGCCGTCAGGGCCAGCAAGGCCTTCTCTGCTGGCCTAACATAAACCATGATCAAAAATTTATAAAACTTCATTTTATTTTTCATTTAGTTTTCATAAATATATAAAAGTATTCATCATATTGTATTCATGTCATATTAGGCTCCAGTGTTGCTGTTTTAAGTTACAGCTGTCATCCAATCAAAATTCAGCTAACTTGTTGCCAGCGCTGTATGAATTCTGCCGGAGACCTTCTGAACCAACATTAGTGTAAAGTGACAAAGGACGTTCAGTTAACAGACAGTTGCGATCAGATCACAAGTTGTTGAAAATAGCCCATCTAGGTAGCCTTACGTTGAACGTGACTGTGGTTGGATGCTCACTTGTCACTCCCAAGTATCCAATCACAAGTTGGGATTTATGAAAGGAGAAAGTGGCACCGGAGCCATACCCGGCCAGCGGAGAAATCAGCGGCACTCACTTTTTTAACCAACAAAGAAGCAGAGCAAAACGTTGATTAGGTGGCAGATATATATTTGCAAGGGCATTTTCAAGAAAAATATTTAAAGAGAGACTAGATCTTGGTCGGCCGACCCTGGAAACGAGTTAAGCTGTCCTGGCGGTGAAATGGTTTGCCCGCCACTTCCACTTGAATCAACCAACTACGAGCGGTACCAACGGCTTTACAAATTGTGAGTTCAAAATATTTTCACATTCAACATGTTTTTTACAATGATTTTAGTTTTGACAGTACCACGTCCGATGCGGGTTTATTGATTTTTAAATGCGCCAAAAAACAGCCCGTTTTGTACACGAGTGACAAATTGAGGTGTTTCAATATCCAGTAGTGCACAAGTGTGTTTATTTTTAGTATTTTTCAAGCCGTGGTTATGTGGCAACATAAATTATGGTATTTTGAGAGGTATTTATTGAAGTAGGACTAAGTAGGCCTAGGTAGGAAACGCACGGCCCGCCACTAGTATTAACTGTATATTTCTCAAAGTATTTACGCTGAGTGCTTTTGACAGTTTCATAACACAATATTAAAACGAGTTTCTTAATTACCGACGACATACAATCATTTGATCAAAACAAAGTACAATAGTACACAATAACCCAAAAGAGTAAATCAAAAACTACAATTTACTACTCATTTAAATATTTTGTATTTTGCCCTCAGTTCTCCTATGTCCAGGGAATTATACCCTATATTTTTAAACATGAACAAAAACAACAACAACAAAAATTGAGAAATATCGACATAATCACTCCAGTATCGATCATATTGTCACGACCTGTGGAATAGGTCAGGCTATTTGTTGTTACTCTCCTCGGTTTTGAGTCTATTTTTCTGAGCTCTTCTTCCTTTATGTTCTGGTTGCTAGGTGCACTCATCACACACGCACTCGTTTCTGTTTATTGATTAGTGTCCCCACCTGCTGCCGCCACTAATCACGCTCCGATTTATACTCGTCTCACCATTTGCTCTATGCGACAGTTCGCGTTCGTTTGGCTCTCGCTATTGCTTGTGTTTTAGCCTTAAGCTAAGTGTTGCCCTGTGCTACCCGTGTGCCTTTGAGCAGCACGTCCCTTTTGAGTGTTTTCTGCCATCTACAGTATATGGAATTAAAAGACTCTTACTTGCACGCTGCTTCTACTGCATCTTGTTTTTTGCATCGTGGGAACACGACCGTCACTACAACGCGACCGTAACAAAACACATATATACTAATACACCAGTGTTTAGAAAATTACTTTAAAAAATGTATTAATTTTAGTTACAGGTTTTTTTGCCAAATAAGTAATTTAATTAATAATATAATTACTCTTTAATAAACGTAATTTACTAAAGAAAAATGTTTATAGCACTACTTAAAAAAAATATATATATATATGTATGTGTATATATATGTATGTTTATATATATATATATATATATATATATATATGTATATCCATCCATACATCCATCCATTTACTACCGCTTGTCCTTTTTGGGGTAGCAGGGGGTCGCTGGAGCCTATCTCAGCTACAATCGGGCGGAAGGTGGGGTACACCCTGGACAAGTCGCCACCTCATCGCAGGGCCAACACAGATAGACAGACAACATTCACACTCACATTCACACACTAGGGCCAATTTAGTGTTGCCAATCAACCTATCCCCAGGTGCATGTCTTTGGAGGTGGGAGGAAGCCGGAGTACCCGGAGGGAACCCACGCAGTCACAGGGAAAACATGCAAACTCCACACAGAAAGATCCCGAGCCCGGGATTGAACTCAGGACTACTCAGGACCTTCGTATTGTGAGGCAGATGCACTAACCCCTCTGCCACTGTGCTGCCCAATATATATATATATATATATATATATATATATATATATATATATATATATATATATATATATATATATATATATATATCAGGGTATATATATATATATATATATATATATATATATATATATATCAGGCATATATATATATATATATATATATATATATATATATATATATATATATATATATATATATATGTATATATATATATATATATATATATATATATATATATATATATATATATATATATATATATATATATATATATATATATATATATATATATATATCAGGCATATATATATATATATATATATATATATATATATATATATATATCAGGCATATATATATATATATATATATATATATATATATATATATATATATATATATATATATATATATATATATATATATATATATATATATATATATATATATATATATATATATATATATATATATATCAGGCATATGAGTTAAAAGACGTTTCATGAAAGCGGAGTGTGTGTCTTTAAAACGCGGTGCCCTAATCTACATTGTGTTTCTATATGATGATATATGGTTTGAATTTAACTCCACAAAGCTGGGCAGGAGTATAAAAACACCCACCTGTCAAAATGACCCATAATCCCCTCCCAAGTGATACTTAAACACCAAATTGTCTGCGTTATATTTTCACGAGTGTATTAGTTCATGTCGTAGTTATCCTCTTCAAAATACCGTGCGATAATCCGTTCTTAAAAATAAAAATAAAAAACACAGCCGTCCTCTCCAGGGACCAGTTCAGCCCGCATTTCCAGCGCTGGTCTTAATGGAGACGAATGTAACGACTGCACAAATTGCAGCAAATCAACTCGAACCCTAAACTGAGTTTGATTTGTTAGCCCCGGGCGGGGAGACTTTTGTTGACAATGACTGTGTTCCCGCTGTTTGTTTATTACCTTGGGGAAATTGGAACCCATTGCTATTTAAAAGAACATCACTGCGTGAGCAAACTTAGAGCGCCACCTTGCATTTTCTCAGACAATTCAGTAGAGCCACCACCCAAAAAAAGGCACCAAAGATGAAATACATGATCATACACCTGGAAATGATGTATAATAGTAATAGACATAAGCTGTGTACACAGTCAAACATGTTTAATGCGTCCACATATTATAATCATTTTGCAATGCAGTCTGCTGAAAATGATGGAAAGTGCCACGCTCCACAGCAACCGACGCTGTGGTCAAAGTTGAAATTGCCACAAGACACCTTTTTAAGATATTCAACACTCTACTGCCATCTGAGGGTTAACGTGTATAGTGCCCATCTCCCAAATTTGTCATGTTTCATGGGTCAGATAAACAGCGACGAATATATGAATCCCCGTCTTACTGTAGCAGCCATTTTAGTTACTTTCCCACTTTAGTGTGGGGTTTGGCAACCCGCAGCTCTTTAGCGCTGCCCTAGTGGCTCCCTGGTGCTTTTTCAATAATGTTTGAAAATGGAAAAAGATGAGGGAAAATTATATTTTTGTTTTAATAGAGTTTCCGTAGGAGGAAACACATGACACAAACCTTCCTAATTGTTAAAAAGCCCACTGTTTAATATGTTTGTGTGGATGCTTCACTGATGAGATTATTTGCCGAGCGCCGTTTTGTCCTAGTAATTTCGTCGGTATTTGAACTCACCGTAGTTGACTGTGACGCAACAGTTTTTTTAACGTGTACAACTTTCTCCGATGCTGCCACAGAAAGACGTGTTTTATGCCACTCTTTTGTCTCATTTTGTCCACCAAGCCTTTTAAGCTGTGCGTGAATGCACAAAAGTGATCTTTGTTGATTTTATTGACTTGTTGGAGTGCTAATCAGGCATATTTGGTCAGTGCATGACTGCAAGCTAATCGATGCTAACATGCTATATTTAGGCTAGCTGTATGTACATATTGCATCATTATGCCTCGTTTGTAGGTACATTTGAGATAATTTATTTTCCTTTACTTATGTCCTCTGTGTATTTAATTTATATTTGCATGTCTCATGACACATTATCTGTATGTAATATTGGCTGCATTTCTGAAAGTTGTGTGCCATGTTGTTCCAGACCACAGCAAACGTTACACAGCTTGCAAAGATTGTAATAAATCCATTAGAAGAAGATGGCCAGCTGTGTCCTTTAACTTGGACACACACATCTATACCTTTGGCCATTCTAAGACAGTCATTTCCAGGAGTTATCTCACCCTTTGAAAAGTTTTACTAATGTTTTCCAATGTTGTAAAAATGTGTAGAATAAATATTACATTTCGACATTTCTGTCAACGAAGATTTGCGTCAGCCTGCGACACATAGTCATTTTGATAGTAGGCTATTATAGCTAATATAGACACTTACATAATGTGTTGTCTTCATTATAACACTTTTGCAAGACTTTTAAAGTAATTTTGATAGTAGGCTAATATAACTAATATAGACACTTACATCATATGTTGTCTTCATTATAACACTTATATAAGACTTTTAAAGTCATTTTGATAGTAGGCTAATATAGCTAATATAGACACTTACATCATGTGTTGTCTTAATTATAACACATATAACTAATATCAGAGGTGGGACCAAGTCATTGTTTTGCAAGTCAAAAGTAAGTCTCAAGTCTTTGCCCTCAAGTCCCGAGTCAAGTCCCGAGTCAAGACAGGCAAGTCCCGAGTCAAGTCCAAAGTCAAGACTGGAAAGTCTCAAGTCAAGTCCCAAGTCCTGCATTTTGAGTTTAAAGTCCTTTCAAGTCCTTTTAATCACAGACTAATATATTTACACAGATTGTGTATGCTTTTAAAACGATGTATTTATTTATTAAAACAAGTGCATTTGAAATTGCAGGACAAAAAAATAGTGCTGACATTGCACTTCATAATAGCACTATTAACCAGTTATTTTAAACATTTAACTCATTCTTTTACAGAATAAACACATTTGAAAAAACAAGTGCAACTGTACTTATTTGCACAAAAGTGTTAACATTGTATTTCCACGGCATATTGCATTGTAACTAGTTCCACAGCAGTTTTTATCCTGTTCTTACCTTATCTCATTGATCTCATTTCATACTGTATGTGTGTTTGTGTGCGTACACATGAAAAACATAACAAATACATGAACATAACAATGAAAAGAGTTGTACTTTTTAGATGTCAGGGCCCTTTGCAATATGTACACATATTCTTAATATAGTATACATTTTAACTGACCTTTATTTTACTAAGTTTGTCTTTTTGTAGGTGGCTAAAATACGCGGTGCTGCTGACCGCCGTCTAACGTTACGTTACTGTGTGTGATACATTGACTAACGTAACGTTATGTATAGGTACCTCATGCAACCCTGCTTAAAAAAATCACTTGACAAAAAGTATGAATAAAGTAGCAAACTGCAGTGAACGCAACAGATTGCCGTGTTTGCAATGACGTTATAACCATAGACATCTTATAAGTAGACGCAAAATTGGCTGCTGAGACGCGGAAAATTCGGCCGCCATCTTGAAGTGGTGATGAGGAGCCGGCGAGCAGCCTAAACTTACAGTTGACAGGTAGAAAACAAAGATTCCGGGCTGGTGTTCAGCGTTTTCCTGCTCAAATGAGCGGACTGTTGAAAATAGGAATCGGGGGGTTTACTTTTCACAAGTAAGATTTAACATTAACATATTATTGGTTGTATTTCGTGAAAAGAATATTACCACAGAGTTGAGAAGGAGTAAAGATATTCAATATTTGTATGTGAAAATCACAAAAAAATCTCGGAGGAGGATGACCCCCCTATAGGGGTTTGGTTTACAAACTTTCGGCCCCACCTAAAACAAAATTCACCAGCCGCCACTGATTATGATGCATTCTCATTTTAGGCAAAGTATAAGACAATACTTTCTTAACAGTATAATTGTAACCAGAAATAAGACATCAAGTAACAATATTCAAATACTAACATTGTTGGGTAAAACATAATTTGGTTTTATTCTGAATCCAGTGAAACAGATTGGTGGTTTTAGCTGATATAAAGACTTTCAGGTGTTTATATGTTTATGTTTAAGTATTTGGCAGACGCGTTTATCCAAAGCAACATACATAAAAATACATATAAAACAATCACTGTGAACATGATCATTTAAGGGAAGAATGTAATACAAAATATCAATACAAAGTGTCAAGACAGAATAAACTCTCTGCGGTTGCAGCAACAGAGATACAGTCTATAAGATATATAGATATCTAATGTATTCATACATTGCTTATGTAGGATATACGCATGTATATATAACCTAATCATATTGTTTCTTCAACTTAAAAATAGCTGACCGCTGACCGTTTTTGTCCCCCTTTTCTGGGATTATACTCCCAGTTTTGATCTCGGACGTCTGGTCACTTATAGCATTTAAGAATATTCTATTACTGTTAAGCAAACTATGAATAATAAAACAAGTGTCCTTTATCATAGCTACACGTATGACATAAAAGCGCGTGAAAATGAGTGGTATTCAGTGAGTTAAGATTAATTAAATGCGCTAACAGTTCATTGCTCCTGCCAAATGAATTGCACTGAGTGGAGCGGATCACCACTCCAAGATGGCGGACCCGCGTCTCGTCAGTGCCAGTAGGCAGTAGCGCGCGATGCTGCGTACCCTTAGAAGATGTCTATGTTTGCAATAACGTTAGCAGTTAGTTTACAGCCTCACTGATTTAACTACACAGCAAATAAAAGTTACGGTACTTAGCCAATAAACGTTAGTTTACATTCAAAACTTACCCTTCTTTGTGCAACTTCAAATGTCGAACGGAGTTGGAAGTTGTTGCGTCTCCGTCTGTAATCTTCGAACCGCATGTTTTGCATACTGCAATTCCTTTTTTGTTGACCAACTCGTAGTTTTAATACCAGAACGAAACTATATTTGGCATAATTTTTCCTCACTGGTGCGTTGTTTGGACAGCGCTTCTTCATTGGTTGTCCTGCAATTTGATTGGATGAATGCTGTGGGATGAAAACAACGTGGATGTAATTTGATTGGATGTTGTACTGACAGGCAGCACACACGCTGACAGACACACACACGTACACAATTAAAGATACGGAGCGCTCCTGAATAACTTTTTAATCTTTGGGTTTCGGGGAAAGTAGCAAGTCTTGTCAAGTCAAAAGGCTCAAGTCCAAGTGAAGTCACAAGTCATTGACGTTAAAGTCTAAGTCGAGTTGCAGGTCTCTTTACATTTTGTCAAGTCCAGTCTAAAGTCATCAAATTCATGACTCGAGTCTGACTCGAGTCCAAGTCTTGTGACTCGAGTCCACACCTCTGACTAATATAGTTAAGGTTAAAGTACCAATGATTGTCACACACACTAAGTGTGGCAAAATGATTCTCTGCATTGGACCCATCACTCTTGATCACCCCCTGGGAGGTGAGGGGAGCAGTGAGCAGCAGCGGTGGCCGTGCCCTGGAATAATTTTTGGTGATTTAACCCCCAATTCCAACCCTTGATGCTGAGTGCCAAGCAGGGAGGTAATAGGTCCCAATTGTACAGTCTTTGCTACGACTCGGCCGGGGTTTGAAGACACTTACATCATGTGTTGTCTTCATTATAACACTTATATAAGACTTAAAGTCATTTTGATAGAAGGCTAATATAACTAATATAGACACTTACATCATGTGTTGTCTTCAGTATAACACTTTTATAAGACTTTAAAGTCATTTTGATAGTAGGCTACTATAGACACATCATGTGTTGTCTTCATTATAACACATATACGACTTTTAAAGTAATTTTGATAGTAGGCTAACATAGCTAATATAGACACTTACATCATATGTTGTCTTCATTATAACACATATAAGACGTTTAAAGTCATTTTTATAGTAGGCTAATATAGACACTTACATCATGTGTTGTATTCATTATAACACTTATATAAGACTTTTAATTTTTTGCGGCTCCAGGTAGATTGGTTTTTGTATTTTTGGTCCAATATGGCTTTTTGAACATTTTGGGTTGCCTAACTTGGATTTGTTTTGTGTGTAATCCTGTATTTTTATGTAGCCATTCACATTAAAAATCCAATTTATTTTGTAATGTGAGCGAACATAGTTTGTGTGCTTTATCAGTATCATGCTTCAAACCCCGCTTCGAAAAGCTGTGCACCACAAAATGTGCTCACTCTCGCCATGAATCCTGCCTTCCTCATTTTTGTTGATATATATTTAAAAAATCCGCACCAATAGTTGCATTCATTTTTGTTTTGCAGGTTGAAGTGTGTTATACTTTATATTGTGCTCTCGAGTTAATTGGTATTTATTATTATTTATTGAGTTAATTGTATTTTAGTTGTCAGTATCAACTGGCTCAAGTCGATCAAAAATGTTTATAGTTTAAATAAGGATTTTTCTTAAATTTGATTTATTTCAGGCAAATGTAATATTTTCTGTTACAGACTAAAACACAATATTAATAAAGTTATTTTTAGTAACTAGTAATCTAATAACCTAGTAACTTCCTGCAGTCTTACCACTTTGAGTCGTAAGGAATACTACAAAAATAACCAAGTGTGTGCATTCACAGTGGTTTGATATGGAAAATATCATTTTAAAAAAAAAAGTACTTTAATAAGGAATAGGAATGGAAGTTGATAAGATTTTCTTGGTTCCGATTCCACTTTCTATTTGGTTCCTTATCGGTTCTCTTATCGATTCTTATTTTGAAAAAAAAAAAAAAAAAGTGGATTATCCGCCAACGGTAGTTTAAGAGGCACATATGTAGCATTAAAAAAAAAAAAGTTTTTAAAAATAATTATAAGAAACTAATATTCTGTAGAAAATTTACCAAATAGAACATGGGGAAATTACACAAAAATTTAACGTTTTTAAAACTTAAGAATCTTTGTCATCTGCCCAGACAACATACTAGGGTTGTCCCGATACTAATATTTTGGTACCGGTACTAAAATGTATTTCGATACTTTTCTAAATAAAGGGGACCACAAAAATTGTCATAATTGTCTTTATTTGAACAAAAAATCTTAGGGTACATGAAACATATGTTTATTATTGTAATTTAGTCTTTAAATAAAATAGTGAAAATACTAGACAACTTGTCTTTTAGTAGTAAGTAAACAAACAAAGACTCCTAATTAGTCTGCTGACATATGCAGTAACATATTGTGTCATTTATCTACCTATTACTTTGTCAATATTATGAGGGACAAACTGTAAAAATAGATTATTAATCCACTTGTTCATTTACTGTTAATATCTGCTTATTTTATGTTTTATCATGTTCTATCTACACTTCTGTTAAAATGTAATAATCACTTATTCTTCTCTTCTTTGATACTTGACATTAGTTTTGGATGATACCACACATTTAGGTATCGATCCGATACCAAGTAGTTACAAGATCATACATTGGTCATATTCAAAGTCCTCATGTGTCCAGGGACGTATTTACTGACTTTATAAACATAATATGAATTTTTTTTAAACGAAAAAAGATTTTGTGATGATAAAAAATATCGATGTAATCATAGTAGTATTGACTAGATACCCTCTTGTACTTAGTATCATTACAGTGGATGTCAGGTGTAGATCCACCCATGGCATTTGTTTACATTGTGACGCCGGTGAGCTATTGTATCCTCCTAGGGTGTGTAGTGAAGCATGTTTAGATATTCCTCGTTCTCCAGTGATAATGGTACTTGTAATAAACTTACTTTATTTGTTGCCATGGAGACCGGGATTAGTGATTTAGTAGTAGCTAAAACACTGCCTACTGCGGATGTCTTAAAGCACCTCTTCCTGAGGGTGTTTCAGTGTTATAACTTCACCTTTATCTTTACTTTTTACACCAAAATGCGTCCATTCTCCCTTTTTTGTCCACACACTGTATCTGCTTGTAAGTACTCTGTGTGTGTGCGCTGCCGAACATGCTCCTCTGCTCGTAAAACCAGCAATGTCATGACGTGATGACGCGCCATCATGTCCGATAAAAAAAAAGGGGGGTCGGGGACCGGTATTCTTTAGAGCCGGTATAGTACTGTAGTAACGAATATGATTAATTAGTATCGCGGTACTATACTAGTACCGGTATCCCGTACAACCCTACAATACTGGTAAAAGTAAAAGAAAATAGAATATCGTGCATTTTAGATTTAAGATTTAAGATATTTCTACCCTTCTTTTGACATAATGTGTTGATGATCATGGCTTACAGTTTATAAAAACCTCAGAAAATACCAAGTTTCCAAAAACTGAAAGCCATGATAATTATAAGAAATAAAGGCTTGACATGTCTCACGTTGCACGAGTTAATATCACATATTAGTTTCCCATTCCAAGTTGACTTGCTGACATGGCACGATATTCTAATTGTATGAATTTCCCCGGTATAATATAATTACTAAGAGAAAATCTGGTTGAAGGAAAACTCTTGAAAATCAAGAGCACTTTGGCAAATATGTGCAAGCTTTTGACCACAAACTTAGTCACTGCTCGAAGCCAGTCAGAATCTATCATGCTCATCTAAATGAGAAGGCATTTATTTCAGTTGAACAGGTATTAGCGCCAATATTATAAGCCGTGTTAGTTAGTACCCGTGCAAAATAGGATAACGGTTGGGCACCGAACCACCGCACCGAACAGAAAGAGAAGATTCTTACTTGTAATATTGTGGTTGATGTTTGGTTTGACTGACTTGTCCCTCTGTGTCTCCAAAGATGTGGACATTCTCAAGCAGCTGGGTCTCACTGTGCAAAGGACAGGCAGGGGGTCCACACCGTGGAGCGCTGGATCCGTCCCTAATGGCGTCATCCCCTTCAAGTCCGGCATCATACTCACCCCCAGGGCGCGTGTCCAGGCGCCTCTGCGCACCGTCATCCCCGCTTCCTACACCTCCACCACCAACCTCTCGCTGATCCTCAGCTTGTCCGTTCACCGCATCAACACAGCCTTCCTCTTCTCAATTGTGTCCAAGAGAAGGAAAGTCCAGCTGGGTGTGCAGTTCGCACCGGGCCAGGTCCTGGTTCACGTGGGCCACAGGAACTCGGTCACGTTCGACTATGACGTTCACGACGGCCGGTGGCACAGTCTGGGCTTGGAACTCCGAGGCCCGCAGGTGTCCTTGCACACATCTTGTGGGAACAAAACCCTCCATGCAGACTTGCATACCAAAAAAGTGGAGATGCTAGATCCGGAGGGCTCGTTCCTGCTGGGTAAAACCAATCACGACATGGTGCCGTTTGAAGGCGCCATCTGCCAGTTCGATGTATACCCGTCGGCAGAGGCAGCTCATAACTATTGCGAGTACATTAAGAAACAATGCAGAGAAGCCGACACATACCGGCCTGTTTTGGCACCCCTGCCGTCCCTGGTTATCGTGAATCCGAACGTAACACACCCAACTGCTCTGGCACTGACAGAGTTAACACAAAAGCCCCTGAAACCTACTTCAATACCAGCTCAGGAATCCTTCTCTGCTCAGGACGATACATCTATGCAATGGACACCTGATACTGCTGCGGTCAGTCCAGTGGACCGTGCAGGGTCGGAAACAGTCTTAGAGTCTCCGACCGGAACGACACCCCTTCAGATAAGTGCCACACCATCTTCCCAGAAACAATCTTTCCAAGCAGGAAATGGCACGAAGCAAAGAGATGGCAGCTCTTTTGTCGGGAAAGGATTTACGGATTTTCCAGTTTCTACAAGACCACCAGAGACCAATTCTCCTTCCACATCCGACCTAGTTCAGAATGAGCACACAGAGGCTCCAAAGAAACCGGATCCAAAAGTTACACCGGATGTCAAAACCACATCAATGACTCCCACTACCCCTGCAGCCTTAGATGACTTCCAAACGTTTGACCTGGACCCGACCTACGTCTCCCTGCTGGCGTTGCCCTCTGGGCTTAAGGGAGAACCGGGACTTCCAGTGAGTATGATGACTGCAGATTACTTGTTGGAAAACTTTGTGCAAGAGTTCCCGGTACACGACTGTCAGGTTTGTTTGATAAACGGTTATGATTAATTAGACCATTTCAAAAATGTTGGCTGCTATGTGCTAATTTCCTAATGCGACTTTGGATCAGACTGAGCTGGTGGCTGCTGACGTGGACTTGAACACGTCGCTTAGGTTTGTCCCAAATCAGACTTTTTTAGTAATGTGCCCATCATCCACAATCCTTGTATGAGACCAGAACACACACGTCTTTCCTTTTTCCGTGCATTGTTGACAAAAAATAAAAATCTGCTAGCATGCGGTAGCTAACAATGGAGGTCATGGGGAGTCATCTAGAAAGCCCTCTAAAATAAACTCCCAAACAAGGCTCTATTTGCATGCCGTGACCTGCAAATTACCTGAGCTGCAGCGACATTGTTATTGTAGGTGCTAACACAGAGGAACTACTTTTATGGCGTCCTGACACATCGCCTTGCTCACACTGTTCCTCTGACCACTAGCGAGTAGCCAGCTACTAGATAGCTTGAGCTATCTCCCACATACATACATACATACTGTACATATACCAGTATACATATACATATATACATACGTATGTATACACACACACACACACACACACACACACACACACACACACACACACACACACACACACACACACACACGTACTGTATATATACACATGCATACTGTATATACACATATGCATACTTACTGTATATACATGTATACATATACTGTAAAAACACACAAACATATATACACACATACAGTGGCGATCAAAAGTTGACATACACTTGTAAAGAACATAATGTCATGATTGTCTTGATTTTCCAATAATTTCTACAACTCTTATGTTTTTGTGATAGAGTGATTGGAGCACATACTTGATGGTCACAAAAAACATTCCTGAAGTTTGGTTCTTTTATGAATTTATTATGGGTCTACTGAAAATGTGAGCAAATCTGCTGGGTCAAAAGTATACATACAGCAATGTTAATATTTGCTTACATGTCCCTTGGCAAGTTTCACTGCAATAAGGCGCTTTTGGTAGCCATCCACAAGCTTCTGCTTGAATTTTTGACCACTCCTCTTGACAAAATTGGTGCAGTTTGGCTAAATTTGTTGGTTTTCTGACATGGACTTGTTTCTTCAGCATTGTCCACACGTTTAAGTCAGGACTTTGGGAAGGCCATTCTAAAACCTTCATTCTAGCCTGATTTAGCCATTCCTTGACCACTTTTGAGGTGTGTTTGGGGTCATTGTCCTGTTGGAACACCCAACTGCGCCCAAGACCCAACCTCCGGGCTGATAATTTTAGGTTGTCCTGAAGAATTTGGAGGTAATCTTCCTTTTTCATTGTCCCATTTACTCTCTGTAAAGCACCAGTTCCATTGGCAGCAAAACAGGCCCAGAGCATAATACTACCACCACCATAGCAGAGAAAATGTCCAAGGAGCTGACCGACGTGCAGCGACTGAACATCAGTGGCCTTTCCTGAGTGTAAGGTTGCTCAGGCGGACTTTTCGGGGTCCTGGCGCCCGATGATGAGGTCACCTGGTGCTGATGAGGATGGTGATGGTGGTATATTCCTACTCAAATAAAGACTATATATATATATGTGTATATATATATATATATATATATATATATATATATATATATATATATATATATATATATATATATATATATATATATATATATATATATACATATATATATATATATATATATATATATATATACATATATACATATATATATATATATATATATATATATATATATATATATATATATATATATATATATATATATATATATATATATATATATATATATATATATATATATATATATATATATATATATATATATATATATATATATAGTCTTTATTTGAGTAGGAATAGTCTTTGAGATGCATCTTTGTCCGTGCAGTATTAGCTGTGTCAGCATGTTTAACTGTGACACCAACACGCTTGTTCTGAGCACAAAATGCTTACACGCACTTTCCATTGTTGAGGAGACCTTCCATGCACGAGCACGTGTTTGACCCGCCTGAGGGAAATAAATCTTTCCTGCTGCGGAAACCACAGCACTCACAAGGCTCCAACAATGAGAGCTGGAAGTCTTGCCAACCACTTTTGTGCTGAAGGTCACTTTCCTGATGGGTCACATGACTTGCTGGCATCTGCGTTTACTCTGGAGTTGATGTGCGTCGTCATGGCAACTGAATAATGCTAATGACTTTTATTAATAGAGATCATTTTCATAAAGATGCCTTCAACTTTTTTAGTGCTATCGGTCGATAATAGTGGCGGCTGCTGGTCTTTCAAAGTGAGATATTAATATTAATGTATAATTATTCACCTTATGATAATAAATAATATATTAATATTAATGTATAAGGGTTAACCTCATGATAATAAATATATGAATATTAATGTTTAAGGATTAACCTTATGATAATAAATAGTATATGATTATTAATGTATAAAGATTCACCTCATGATAATAAATAATACATGAATATTGATGTTTAAGGATTCACCTCATGATAATAAATAATATATTAGTATTAATGTTTTAGGGTTCACCTAATAATAAATAATGTATGAATATTCATGTATAAGGATTCACCTCATTATAATGAATAATATATGAATATTAATGTATAAAGGTTCACCTCATAATAAATATATGAATATTAATGTTTAAGGATTCACCTCATGATAATAAATAATATATGAATATTAATGTATAAAGATTCACCTCATAATATTAAATAATATATAAATATTAATGTGTAATGATTCACCTCATGATATTAGACAATTGCCTATACATTTGATTATTATATTTATTAACGCACACTGAAAAAAAAAATCATCTGTAAATTTTACGGTGGGTTATTTGTTTGGGGAGAAAAAAAGTGTTTAATTGTATATCTGGACTGTCCATCCATCCATCCATTTTCTACCGCTTGTCCCTTTTTGGGGTCGCGGGGGGTCGCTGGAGCCTATCTCAGCTGCATTCGGGCGGAAGGCGGGGTACACCCTGGACAAGTCGCCACCTCATCACAAGGCCAACACAGATAGACAGACAACATTCACACTCACATTCACACACTAGGGCCCATTTAGTGTTGCCTGGACTGTGTATGTAAAAAATATGTTTAAACAAAAACGGCAGCTCATTTTTTACCGTAAATAATAGTGTTTTTTACAGAATATTACTGTACGGTGAACAACTGGCAGCTCAGTTGCCAGAATATTATCGTAGAAATACCATGGTTTTACAGCATATTAGTGTACATAGTACCACTATTTTTTTTTACAGTAAAACTCGGGGAACTGAGGTGAAAATTTTACGGTTGTTTTTACGGTGTATTACTGTAAACGGAAAAACGGTACACAATTTGGATATTTTTTTAATGTACTGCAGTTTTTTATTGTAAATTCAGTTTTTAAGGTGCATTACAATTACAATTAAATGGAAAAACGGTACCAGGTTTTTTGAGGTTTTTTTATGGTAAAGTTCTGGTAACTGAGCTGCCAGTTTTTTTTTTAAACCACAATATTTTTCTTATTTTTACAGGGTACAATTTCATGAATATGAATATATATGTATATCTAATTATATAAAGACTCTAAATATATCTTTATTAATGACCGTTTCTTTCTAGGGGTTTCAAGGACTTCCAGGATTGCCGGGAAATCACGGAAAGAGAGGACCGAGGGTGAGTGTCTTCTACCCGCCTACTTTTTTTTTTCACTTTCACTGGCTTTATCTAACTAGATTTTTTGCATATAAATTTTGTGAACTGATTTTTTCATTTTTTTTCTAGCATCAAAATATGCTGACAATTTCATTGAAAAAAATGTGTTAGCAAAATGCGTGTTTGAAAATTCTGTGTTTAAAAATTCAGTGTTTAAAAAAAATCAGTGTATACAAATTCAGTGCTGACAATTTTTACTAGGAATCAACCCAATGACATCTGTAAATCAACCGCTTTGGTACAATCCTAATATTATCATTAATAAAAAAGTGGTTAAATGGACAACATGGAAAGACAGAGGTATTACTAAACCTCATCATATTATTAATAAAAACTCTTTTAAACCGTTCAATGATTTAGTTGATCAATATAATGTACCCAGAAATCATTTTTTACATTATATCTCTTTAAAACACGCTGTAAATAAATGCATATCTTCTGAAAGTATGTCCTTAAATAGCCATGAACTGGAAGATGCACTTCTTAATCAAGATACAATTAAGAAATCAATTAAACTATTTTATGGAATAATAAATGAACACCACACTAGAAATGCAAATGATGCATGTGTTCGGAAATGGATGATGGACTTAAACATTTTAGATGAAAGAGACATATCATGGAATGATATTTGGAAAAATGCCAATAAGCCCTTTAGAAGCATTAAAGATAAACTGACTCAATTTAAGATATTGAATAGATTGCATTGTACATCTTCTCAGCAGTTTAAAATTGGTTTAGTAGATAGCAAGTTATGTATGAAGTGTCGGGCAGTCGAGGCAACTCTTGTTCATTTATTGTGGGAATGTCAGTGAATAAAAGAGTTATGGTTGAAAACAACAAAAGAAGCAATCACATTCCTTAATATAAACATCCCAATGACACTGCAAACTTGTATCCTTGGGAATCTACATCAATTTAGTAACGTGTCATCAAAGAGTAAAAATGCATTTCTTTCAATATGCATAATAACAAAAAGGGTAATATTAAAAAAATGAATAGATGTTGATAGTCCAACTCATACTGACTGGTACACACAAGCTATGGAGATGATATCACTAGAACAAACTGCATTTAGTTTAGATAATAATGAGTCATATATTAGAATATGGGATCCATTATTTAAATTTGTTTCAACTATTAAATGAACCAAAATATGACACAGCGTGTTGTCAAGCTTGTGAGATGTGATGCAAGTGTAAGCCACTGTGACACTATTGTTAATTTCAAATTGTGTTATTATTATTTATTAATGTTTTTAGTGATATTATCAATGAGGGTTTTTTTTAATCACTGCTATTTTGAAATTATTACTAATATTGATGCTGTTGTCGATAATGTTCATTTTTGTTTCACTACATTTGGATTGTTCCATGTCATGTTTGGGAGCCCTCAATTGCTCTCAATTGCTCTGTTTGTTGTTGTTATTAATGTTGCTGGGACAGCAACATTAAGGGCAGTATAGCTCGGTTGGTAGAGCGGCCATGCCAGCAACTTGAGGGTTGCAGGTTCAATCCCCGCTTCCGCCATCCTTGTCACTGCCGTTGTGTCCTTGGGCAAGACACTTTACCCACCTGCTCCCAGTGCCACCCACACTGGTTTAAATGTAACTTAGATGTTGCGTTTCACTATGTAAAGCGCTTTGAGTCACTAGAGAAAAGCGCTATATAAATATAATTCACTTCACAGGTTTGGTTTCGGAAGTGGATTGCATTATTGTGATATTGTTGTGTATTGTTTTGTTGATTGATTAATAAATTTAAAAAAAATAAATAAAAAAAATAAAAATTGTTTGAAAATTAATTTTATAAAAATTCAGTTTATGAAAAAACAAAAAAAAACAGTGTATAAAAATCCAGTGCAGAAAAATTCAGTGGTCAAAAATTTTTGTTTGAAAATTGATTGTATAAAATTTCAGTGTATGAAAAAACAAAAAAAAACAGGGTATAAAAATCCAGTGCTGAAAAATTCAGTGCTTAAAAATGTTGTTTGAAAATTAATTGTATAAAAATTCAGTGTATGAAAATTTAAAAAAAATAAGTGTATAATCTAGTGCTGAAAAATGTAGTGCTAAAAAATGTAGTGCTGAAAAAATTGAGTGCTAAAAAAATTGTGTTTAAAAATGTATTCATTTTGTATTTAAAAAAATAATTGCTGAAAACTTCATTGTAAAAAAATTTGCTGCTTCAAAAACCAGAACTCACTTCCGGTAAATTAAGACTAAACCAAGAGAGCCTGTCTCCAATGAGGAGTCAAGCTTGAAGTCACATGACAATCTGAACACCTCTAACGCACACATCGTAAATTCACTGTCGACTCGAAATGTGTTGTTGTGTACATTGGTAGTTGTCACTCTTGACAACCTCTAGACCAGTGCTGGCTATCGGGTTGATAGCCCGAGCTTTTAGCTCGGTAGCTAGCAGGCTCGATCTTTACTGCGGATGACCAAAGTTCCAGTCCCGGGTGGACTGGAACTTTGACATGTGGTCATAGTCGGGATGTGATGATATAGTTTCATATCTTGGCTATTGTGACCAAAAGGATCATTGCTATCACGATATTGTAGAATGTGCTCAAAAAGTACACAAATATTGCAAATATTTAAACCACATTTTATTAAAAAAAATAAAACAGACCATATACTTTCTAAGTAAAAGAGACATGAACTATTGTTTCCTCAGAGCATATTATTGTTAATTGAGTGTTAAGATAGCTTTATCTCCTTCCCTTTTAATGTATGAAGTTGTTTAATGATACAGGCAATGTTGGACGTTTTGTTTGTGATGTTCACTTCCTGTTAGAGACATCAAGGCTGATTCATCCATTAAATCAGTTCATTTGATCAGAAATAAGCTTGGATTTATATTTTGTTCCTTTGATTAAATGTTTGATGAATGGAAATATTAAAATAGCACACGTTGCTATATAAGTTTAGGGCGGGGTATGTCCATTGCAGTGATGGGCAGTCACAAGCTACATGTAGCTAAGCTACGTAGCTTAACTACATTTTCCAGTAGCTTAGCCACTTTTTCAACGAGTAGCTTTTCCTGGAGCTTTGCAAGCCAATTTTTAGACCCATGTAGCGAGGTAGCTTACATCAAAACTACAAGCTACAAAGAGAGGAAAAAATGGAGAAAATCCAATGACCTTGATGAATGAGAACATCCATGATGTCATGATGAGTCCCAATTGGCTAAGGTTAGGGTGAACCATTACAGACTGGCCAATCAGAGGCAAGATAAGGCGGGTCATCGAAACCAGGAAGCAAAGTCATAACAGTCACACACTCATGTCACATGACAACGAGGGAGTCAGAGACAGAGGGACGCTTCAAGCTGACCACTCAAAAAAAAAAACATTTGAAAATGTCAGAGATTCTCTCCCACAGATTAGATTTTTCCTTCAGTGAGGAAGACAATGTGCAGGAAACTCACAATAATGCGTGTCCTTGGTCGTATTAAGACAAGTGTATGTGTTTAGAGAAAACTATTCCCAAAACCTTAGTTTTTAGTTGTTTACCGTATTTTTCAGGTAATAAATCAATTTTTTTTTCATAGTTTGGCCAGGGGTGCGACGTATACTCCGGAGCGACTATGTGTGAAATTATTAACACATTACCGTAAAATATCAAATAATATTATTTATCTCATTGGCGTAAGAGACGTCAGCAATTGTCACACACGTCAACCAATAAGAATTCGGCGGAAGCAGGTCATGGCAGAAGTGCATTGTGGGTCATGGGATGCTAACTACTGCTACATCCGTAGCTATTAAAATTGTTTATTTCAACATTGGCGGTAACTTATAAAAACTGAGAAGGGCTGAACTAAAATGGCACCGAAAAGGAAATCATATAGTGCAGATTACAAGCTGGACGTAGTGAAATATGCAGCAGAAATTGGCGATCGAGCAGCAGAAAGAAAGGGAGCGGCACATACTAGGAGCGACACCGGGGAGGAAGATTTCATCGGATTTAGCAATCGGGAGTGACAGATTGTTTGGTAAACGTATAGCATGTTCTATATGCTATAGTTATTAGAATGACTCTTGCCATGATGTATTGCGTTAACATACCAGGCACGTTCTCAGTTGGTTATTTATGCGTCATATAACGTACACTTATTCAGCCTGTTGTTCACTATTCTTTTTTTATTTTAAATTGCCTTTCAAATGTCTATTCTTGGTGTTGGATTTTATCTAATAAGTTTCCCCCAAAAATGCGACTTATACTCCAGTGCGACGTATATATGTTTTTTTCCTTCTTTGTTGTGCATTTTCGGCCGGCACACGGCTTTACCTTTACTTGGCAGTCCATGTCTTGTTGAAAACACGCCATTCGTCATCAACTTTTCTCTTTTTAGCGTCTCGTCACTTGTCGCTGTGCGCCTTCCCTCACAGGACATACGCACATACAACACTTTTCAAAATAAAAGCAGCACAGTTGTATTGCACGCACGACAAATATGTTTTTTTAAATGTATTTTGTAATTTGAGATTGCCGCTGCGCGCACGAGCATACGTCCACACGGAAGTAATACAAATAACGCTTTTCAAAACAAAAGCAGCACCGTTGTATTGCACACTCGAAATAGATGCTTTTTTAAATGTATTTTGTAATTTATAATTGGCCTCACGCGGGCCGGACAGGGACGTACAAAGGGCCGGATGCGGCCCGCGGGCTGCACAATGCCCAGGTGTGCTGTAAACCAAAATCATAACTGCTCTCTTCATCTAAGACACAAATGTAGGAACACACATTAAAGGCAACTTCATGAAAGGTTTTACTGCACATTAAACATTACTAACTGTTCCCCAACTACACAAAAGTAATTGTTTTTTTTGTTTAGACATAGATGATAGATGCTGTTTTTTTTACTGTAGGTAGAGAACATGAACAACAGCTCCAATTATGTTGTTCTTTGAACCTGTTCACTGTAATAATGACAATAAAACTATATTCTATTCTATTATAGGGGTGGGCCAAACACAAGGCAAACTAAATAAATACATAGAGTGGGGTGTGAGGACCCCTAGAGGTAGTTGTAGGGTGTCCCCAGCTAAGTGACAGATAGTTGATAGTAATATTTGTACACTCTCAGTTACATGAACATTGATATTATACATGTGGACCATAGATAGAAATGTTGTTAAATGTAGATTTCAGGTAGCTAACAACTTTTGCCGTGTAGCTTGCTACAATTCTCCGGGGATAGCGTCCCATGTAGCTTAGCTACATTTAATTGAGAGTAACTTGTAGCTTAGCTTGCTACATTTTCCGAGTAGCTTTCCCATCACTGGTCAATTGTAACGGGTAAATATGTCATGTTAGCATTTAAACTAGGTAGCCAGCCATTAGCGTGCTAACTCGCTTTTTCAGTACTCCATACCAACTTTATTTATAAAGCCCTTTAAAAACAACCACAGTCGAAGAACAAAGGGCTGTACACCACAAATAAATACAGGCAAAGGACAGACTAAAAAATAACATTTAAAACTGAGGTAAAATACACATTGAAAAAGCAAATACAAATTATCTTAAAAACAATTGAGCGATATCACCAGTCCTTTATCGAAGTGCAGTTATCAATCAGAGTTTTAGGATCCTTTTACTTCAATGATAGCGTTTATAGTTCCATCCCTACATGCTACTAATGCAAGCATTGACCGTCTCCTTTGCGGGGATGATTATATTTTTTGCTCATTTGTAGAAATATGCTGCCATATGTCATACCAATGGTTCCAGTTCACAAACAGTTGGACAGACCACCTTGTTGGTAGCACCTTGGCCTTGGCAGAGGTCTACAAACTCCTGAACATATGTTTGAAATGAGTCACAGGCAGAAAAAAGTTCTAAACCATTGCAGGAGTCCACAAAAAAGGCACCTTTTTCTGCATGACTTATTCCCTAGAACGGCGGATATGAACCTGACCCGCCCGGCAGCCTCTGTGCCCTGTGGTGAGACCTCAGCCGGTACAGGCTGCTCCAGCCCAATCCCTTCAGGCGGCGAAGAAAGAAAGCTTTGTCCTCGTCATATTAAAGACGTTTAAAGACCCGCTGTCTGCAGCTCAGCAGGTCTCAGTGCTAACACACCAACCACCTCTTCAACATTCAGCACCCGCACACCCAAATATAAACACGAGTACTTCATATTCCACGATTGGAGTAATATTCGACACTTAGTCACCTCTAGCAGAATGAGATGTTGGTTTAGATCAACATATTTTATTTTTACAAACCTTTTACTTTGAATGTAATTTGCTTTAGAATCTAGATGACACGGTGTCACACATGGTGATGGAACAAAACATTATTAAGTAGTGTATATACACTACATTGACAAAAGTATTTGGCCACCCATCCAAATGATGAGAATCAGGTGCCCTAATCACTTGGCCCGGTGTATAAAATCAAGCACTTAGGCATGGAGACTGTTTCTACAAACATTTGTGAAAGAATGGGCCGCTTTCAGTGATTTCCAGCGTGGAAATGTCATAGGATGCTACCTGTGCAACAAATCCAGTCCTCGCTCCTATATATTCCAAAGTCAACTTTATTATAAGAAAAGTGAAGAGTTTGGGAACAACAGCAACTCAGCCACCAAGTGGTAGGCCACGTAAACTGACAGAGAGGGGTCAGCGGAGGCTGAAGCGCATAGTGCAAAGACTTTCTGCACAGTCAGTTGCTACAGAGCTCCAAACTTCATGTGACCTTCCTATTAGCCCACGTACAGTACGCAGAGAGCTTCATGGAATGGGTTTCCATGGCCGAGTGGCTGCATCTAAGCCATACATCACCAAGTCCAATGCAAAGCATGGGATGCAGTGGTGTATAGCACATCACCACTGGACTCTAGAGCAGTGGAGACGCCTTCTCTGGAGTGATGAATCACGCTTTTCCTTCTGGCAATCTGATGGACCAGTCTGGGTTTGGAGGTTGTCAGGAGAACGCTACATTTCGGACTGCATTGTGCCGAGTGTGAAATTTGATGGAGGAGGAATTATGGTGTGGGGTTGGTTTTTCAGGAGTTGGGCTTGGCCCCTTAATTCCAGTGAAAGGAAACGTTGAATGCTCCAGGATACCAAAACATTTTGGACAATTCCATGGGATGGCACTTCAAGTTCATATGTGAGTAAAGGCAGGTGGCCAAATACTTTTGGCAATATAGTATATGTTGATGTGATGTTGACTTTGTATCACACACAAAGTTGATCTACTAAACTCGTGTGCAGAGGATTGCGTCTCCAAAATGAGCAGAATAAGGAACATAATCCATTTAGCGCGTCGGTCTTCATGAATATGCAAAATATATGCTGGTCAACAAGGCCCACAATAGAACTATATGGCTAAAACTGTATCACGATACAAGTGTTTTATATCGCTTGATATCGATAATATTGATATTGTTTATCGAAAATAAGGACCTGGAGAAATATATTACTGTATTTTTCGGACTATAAGGCGCACTTTAAATCCTTTCATTTTCTCAAAACTCGACAGTGCGCCTTATAACCCGGTGCACCTAATGTACGGAATATTTTTGGTGGTGCTTACCCACCTCGAAGCTATTTTATTTGGTACATGGGGAAATGATAAATGTGACCAGTGGATGGCAGTCAAACATAAGAGATATGTGTCGACTGCAATATGACGGCAGTAAACAACACCCAAACTTTAAATGTTCCATTGAAAATGGGACATTTAAAAAGCTATGAAGCCGCACCGCTTGATGGATTGTCGGTGCGTTACGGCTACAGTAGTCAGAGGTACTCTTCAACATACGAGTGTTACTTTGGTGTGTGTATAAGGACCGCAAAATGGCACCTATTAGCAGACATTTTATCGGGCGTTTTGTTTCACAATATTATGCCAAAGCAACTTTTCATACCTTCTGGTACCTGCTGATCTGTATTTGGGATCTGCATAAATCCTGAAAATGTGTGGTCCGATGAGCTTCTTCTTTGTCTCTATCTTCTTGTTATGGGACATTCATCCTTCACTGTTGCCATTTCTAATATATAGTAGTGTAAAGTTCTTACTTATATCTGTCAGTAAACTCGCCATTTTTTAAATGTATTTATTTATTTAGTTTTTTTTCATAAAGAAATACAATCATGTGTGCTTAAGGACTGTATCTCTGCAGACTGTATTGATCTATATTGATATATAATGTATATATTGTGTTTTTTATGTTGATTTAATAAAAAATAAAAAATATAAAAATATAAATTATTATTTTTATTTTTTTTAATTTCTTGTGCGGCCCGGTACCAATCAGTCCGCGGCCCGGTGGTTGGGGACCACTGATCTATAAGACATAAATACACATTAGCATACGCGCTCACAATAAATTCCCCTATTTCAAGCGCTACCTGTTCTGGGTCAGCAGGTGCGACGTCCACATACCCCACACGTTCTAAATTATCCACCACCGACTCCCCAAAAACCTACGTAGCCGCCATGTTTTGAAAGATGTCCATGATGATTGGACTAGATTTGTGTTAGCCCCGCCCACTGACTTCAATAGGTAAAAACTGATGGATAAAATCAATTCATAAATGCATTATATCGCTCAAATTAAGTAATCAATGTCAGTGGGCGGGGCTAACACAAGTCTAGTCCAATCATTGCTTCTCTGGTCCAAGTGGAAGTTCTGGGTAACCAATCAGAATCCCTCCACTGACGTTGATGTCTGAATGTGACGGATCCAATTATTTCATGGAATGTTGAAACACATTTTAATGAAATTATTTAATACATCATGAATAGATTTAATTGTGAATAAAGTGTCATAATTTAATCATAAAAAATTAAATTTGTGAACTAGTTAAACCACTAAATCATAAATTAATTAAATTTAATTTTACACTAAATAAATTGACACATTAAAGTAATTAAAAATTACATTTTTTTAATTGTGTCCTTTTTTTTACAGCATTTACAGTAAAATAACAAAATAAATGGAATTAAATTAAATGGAAAGGAAAAACGGTTTCATTCATGCAAGTTTTTTATACTGTAAAATCAACCATTCAATCAATCAAAGTTTATTTATACAGTCCTAAATCCCGAGTGTCTCAAAGGGCTGCACAAACCACAATGACATCCTGGGCTCAGATCCCACATCAGGGCAAGAAAAAACTCAACCCAATGGGATGACAATGAGAAACTTTGGAGGGGACCACAGATGTGGGGACACCTCCTGGGCGACCGGTGCAATGGACGTCGAGTGGATCTAGTTCAGGGTTCACCAACTTTTTTGAAACCAAGAGCTACTTCTTGGGTACTGATTAATGCGAAGGGCTACCACTTTGATACACACTTAAATAAATTGCCAGAAATAGCCAATTTGCTCAATTTACCTTTGACTCTATGTTATTATTAATAGTTAATGATATTTACACTTAATTGAACGGTTTAAAAGAGGAGAAAACACGAAAAAAATGACAATTACATTTTGAAACATAGTTTATCTTCAATTTCGACTCTTTAAAATTCAAAATTCAACCGAAAAAAAGAAGAGAAAAACTAGCTAATTCAAATCTTTTTGAAAAAATTAAAAAAATAATTTATGGAACATCATTAGTAATTTTTCCTGATTAAGATTAATTTTAGAATTTTGATGACATGTTTTAAACTGGTTAAAATCCAATCTACACTTTGTTAGAATATATAACAAATTGGACCAAGCTATATTTCTAACAAAGACAAATCATTATTTCTTCTAGATTTTCCAGAACAAAATTTTTAAAAGAAATTCAAAAGACTTTGAAATAAGATTTAAATTTGATTCTACAGATTTTCTGGATTTGCCAGATTATTTTTTTTGAATTTTAATCATAATAAGTTTGAAGAAATATTTCACAAATATTCTTTGTCGAAAAAACAGAAGCTAAAATGAAAAATTAAATTAAAATGTATTTATTATTCTTTACAATGAAAAAAATAAATTTACTTGAACATTGATTTAAATTGTCAGGAAAGAAGAGGAAGGAATATAACAGGTAAAAAGGTATATGTGTTTAAAAATCCTAAAATCATTTTTAAGGTTGTATTTTTTCTCTAAAATTGTCTTTCTGAAAGTTATAAGAAGCAAAGTAAAAAAATGAATGAATTTATTTAAACAAAAGAAGTTCAATTCTTTAAAATATTTTCTTGGATTTTCAAATTCTATTTGAGTTTTGTCTCTCTTAGAATTAAAAATGTCGGGCAAAGCGAGACCAGCTTGTTAGTAAATAAATAAAATTCAAAAAATAGAGGCAGCTCACTGGTAAGTGCTGCTATTTGAGCTATTTTTAGAACAGGCCAGCGGGCTACTCATCTGGTCCTTACGGGCTACCTGGTGCCCGAGGGCACCGCGTTGGTGACCCCTGATCTAGTTGATAGTGTGAGAGTCCAGTCCATAGTGGATTTAACATAATAGTGTGAGAGTCCAGTCCATAGTGGATCTAGTTAACAGTGTGAGAGTCCATAGTGGATCTAACATAATAGATCTGATTTACATTTCGACAGTCACATCAAATCAGTAACAAAATCGACCTACTATCACCTCAAAAATGTAACAAGACTTAGATGGCTCATGTCAGCTCAAGACTTTGAAAAACTTGTACATGACTTTATTACCAGTAGGCTAGACTATTGTAATGGTCTCCTTGCAGGTCTTCCCAAAAAAACTGTCAGGCAGCTACAGCTTGTTCAGAACGCTGCTGCTAGAGTTCTAACAAAGACCAAAAAATGTGAACACATTACACCAATTCTTAAATCCTTACATTGGCTCCCTGTACATTGATAATTGATTTCAAAATCCTCCTGCTCACATATAAATCACTAAATGGTCTAGAGCCGAAGTATATCACTGATATGCTCCCACTATATAAGCCCTCTAGATCAGTGGTCCCCAACCACCGAGACCGATTGGTACCGGGCCGCGCAAGAAATTTAATTTTTTGTTAGGGGGGGGGGTTACCCACACATGCGGTCCTTTCCAAGGTTTCTCATAGTCATTCACATTGACGTCCCACTGGGGTGAGTTTTCCTTGCCCGTATGTGGGCTCTGTACCGAGGATGTCGTTGTGGCTTATACATCCCTTTGAGACACTTGTGATTTAGGGCTATATAAATAAACATTGATTGATTGATTTTTTATTAAATCAACATAAAAAACACAATACATACATTATATATCAATATAGATCAATACAGTCTGCAGGGATACAGTCCGTAAGCACACATGATTGTATAAATCCAGGGAGAGCATCATTCAGTCACTATGCAACACATTTTTTTGGCCTCTGGGAATCACTAATAAGCCGGAGTTCTTTGAACGCAGATTTCTTGCCGGGACATATGGTACAATACAATCAGCAAGATAGGACGGAGCTAGACCGTGTAGTATTTTATACATAAGTAGTACAACCTTAAAGTCACATTTTAAGTGCACAGGAAGCCAGTGCAGGTGTTTTACAGTGTATTATTACTCTATATTGAAAGTGGATTTTACTGTAAAAAAAAAAAATACAGTAACATTTTTACATGAACAGTTTGTTGGATGATTGCTTTGAAATCATAAGTCAAGTAGATGTTTAGGTATTTATCTTTATTTGAACAATAACATTGTTTTCATATGTGTGATATAATTTTTGTTTTATTACTAGAGATGATTAAAGTGTAAATATATGTCATTGTACGGAGTACATTCATTTTTCTAATACATTTATTAAGAAAATATAAGGTATTTTATTTACCAATATTATTTCCACGCTTTTGGGGGCCACATAATGATGTGGCGGGCCAGATGTGCCCCCCCCCCCCCCCCCCCGGTCCTTGAGTTTGACACCTGTGCATTAAAGTAATTAAAGATTTGAGTTTTTACATTTTGTCCCATGTAGTCCTGCATAGAAACCACGTTTCCTGTCTTCTTTGCTCCTTTGTAGAGAATGTTCCGTGACATGTTTGCATTCATTTGAACCTTTTTAGATCAGATACATTTTCTTTTGACAACCAAAGAGTTGAGATGTTCTACTTTAATTTGCTTGCTTGTGCAAAATCGTCATTCTTTTTTTTACTGGAGACATCTCCCACAGCTGAGTTGGCCTCAGAATTAAGACATCACATTTCATTCATTTTAACAGGTGTACTGTCGTTTTAAGACACAGGTCGGAAACCCAAATTGTTGAAAGAGCCATATTGGACCAAAAAAAACTAACAAAAAAAGCTGTCTGGCGCCGCAAAAAAATAAGCCTTATGTAAGTGTTATAATGAAGACAACACATGATGTAAGTGTCTATATTAGTTATTTTAGCCTACTATCCAAATTACTTTAAAAGTCTTATATAAGTGTTATAATGAAGACAACACATGATGTAAGGGTCTATATTAGCTATATCAGAATCAGATTCAGAATCAGAATAGTTTTTATTGCCATTGTTTGAGAACGGGTTCACAAACTAGGAATTTTCTTGGTGCAATCGTGCAACATAAAACACATATAACACATATTTGGTAATAAAAAGAGCTGTAACTGAGCTATCAGATCTTGTTATTGCTCATGTGCCTGATGGCCGAGGGGAAAAAACTGTTCAGGTGGCGGGAGGTGTGGGTCTGGATGGAGCGTAGTCTCCTGCCTGAGGGGAGAGGGGAGAATAGTTTGTGTCCAGGGTGAGAAGAGTCAGCTGTGATCCGACCCACACGCCTCCTGGTCCTGGAGGAGAACAGGTCCTGGAGGGATGGGAGCTTGCAGCCAATCACCTTCTCAGCAGCACGTACGATGCGCTGCAGTCGATGCTTATCCTGGACTGTGGCGCCGGGGAACCACACGGTGATGGAGGAGGTGAGGATGGACTCGATGATGGCTGAGTAAAACTGCACCAGCATCTTGGTCGGCACCTTAAGTTTCCTCAGCTGCCACAGGAAGTACATCCTCTGCTGGGCTTTCTTGATGAGGGAGTTGAGGGTCGGCTCCCACTTGAGGTCCTGGGTGATGGTGGTGCCCAAGAAACGGAAGGAGTCCACAATGGAGATGGGGTGGGAGAGTCAATTAGGGTGAGGGGGGTGGTGGGGCTGTGACTTTCCTGAAGTCCATGATCATCTCCACTGTTTTCTGGGCATTCAGCTCCAGGTTGTTGAGGCTGCACCAGGACGCCAGCCGGTCCACTTCTCTCCTGTAGGTGGTCTCATCGCCATCCGAGATGAGCCCGATGAGGGTAGTGTCATCCGCAAACTTGAGCAGCTTTACGGACTGGTGACTGGAGGTGCTGCAGTTTTTATACAGGGAGAAGAGCCAGGGGGAAGGTACGCAGCCCTGAGGAGTACCAGTGTTCGTGGTTCGACTGTCCGAGACAATCTTCCCCAGCCGCACGTGCTGTCTTCGGTCTGTCAGGAAGTCATTGATCCACATGCTGAGGGAGTCGGGCACGCTGAGCTGGTAGAGCGTGTCTCGTAGCAGTCCAGGGAGGATGGTGTTGAAGGCATAGCTGAAGTCCACAAACAGGATCCTAGCGTAGGTTCCTGGGGAGTCCAGATGCTCCAGGATGAAGTGGAGGGCCAGGTTCACTACATCATCCACAGACCTGTTGGCTCTGTAGGCGAACTGCAGTGGGTCCAGGAGGGGGGCGGTGATGTCCTTGAGGTGGGGCAGGACCAAGCGCTCAAAGGACTTCATGACCACAGACGTCAGCGCGACCGGCCTGTAGTCATTAAGTCCTGTGACCCGTGCTTTCTTGGGGACAGGGACAATGGTGGTTTGGAAACAGGACGGCACGTGGCATAGCTCCAGAGAGGTGTTAAAAATGTCAGTGAAGACAGGAGCCAGCTGATCCACGCAGTGTCTGAGAGTGGAGGGGGAGACACCATCCGGCCCGGGGGCCTTCCGCGTATTCAGCTTTAAGAACTGCTGGCGTAAATCCTCTCGAATGGAGAGGGCCTTTAAAGTCCTGTGATGTTCTTGGAGTCCTGTGATGTCCTTGGAGTCCTTTAAATCCTTTAATGAAGTGCTGGCGTTGGTGGGGAGGGTGATGGTGGGGGGAGCAGAGCTTTGATTAGCTGAAGCCCATTTATGACGACAGTAATGTATGTTGAGGCCCTTAGCCCTCTCCAAACGGCCGCAGAATCATTGGAGCGGAACTGTTCCTGTAGACGGTTAGAGTACACAGATTTAGCTTTCTCCACTTCCCTGTTGAAGTGGTACTTCGCTTCTCTGTAGGTACTACGGTCCCCGCTTCTCCACGCAGCCTCCTTCTTCTTGCGCAGCTGTCGGAGCTTGGGTGTGAACCAGGGCTTGTCGTTGTTATAACAAGCCCTGGTGCGCGTTGGAATGATGTGCACCTCATTGAACTGAATGTATGAGGTCAAAGTGTCCGTATACTCGTCCAGATTGTCCGTGGCCGCTCCAATTGCCTCCCAGTCTGTCGTCTCCAAACATGCACGCAGCTCCTCCACAGCCTCGGCGGTGAAACACTTAATGGTCCTCATAACAGGTTTAGCCAGTTTCAGTCTCTGTCTGTATGAAGGGATTAAATGCACCATCACATGATCTGATAGTCCGAGAGCAGCGCGCGGGACTGCATGATATGCCTTGCTTATTGTGGTGTAACAGTGATCCAAAGTGTTCTCCTCTCTGGTCGGGCATTTAATAAACTGCCTATACTTAGGTCATTCCTGGCTCAAATTTCCTTTGTTAAAGTCACCAAGTACGATAACAAGAGAGTCCGGAAAAGACCGTTCCACATGTAAGATCTGGCCTGCAAGCGTGCGCTGAGCGTCACGCACGTCTGCGCAGAGCGGTATGTAGGCAGCCACCAGTATGAATCAAACAATCTCACCTGGTGAGTAAAAGGGCTTACAGTGAATGAAAAGATATTCCAGAGCAGAAGAGCAGTTTTGGGATATCACCGTCGCGTCTGTACACCAGTTGTTGTTGATGAAGAAGCAGACTCCACCGCCTCTTTTTTTGCCGGAGAGCCCCGTGTCTTGTTCTGCGCGGAGAAGATAAAAGCCCTCCAGTTGAACCGCGCTGTCCGGGACACTCGAGCTCAGCCATGTCTCCGTGAAGTACAAAACACAAGATGAGGAAAAGTCCTTGTTTCTTCTCATCATCAACGCTAGCTCGTCCATCTTGTTGGCAAGTGAGCGGACGTTGGAGAGAAAGATGGCAGGTAAGGGCGTGCGTAATCCCCGTCTGATGAGACGGACAATAGTGCCCGCTCCCTTTCCTCTTCGGTGCGGTTTCCCTCTTTTGATCAAAGAATGGACCAAATCCGCAGCTGCACTAAGATGACAGGTAATAAGTCCGTAGGGGTGATGGATCTGATGTTCAGTAGCTCTTCGCGGGTGTAAGAGCACGCGGACACACAATTTACGCACAAAAACAAACAAAACAGAGCGCACGGGAGCACCGAGGCAGCCGTGATCGGCGCCATGATGATCAAAGATTGATCATCATTATCATCAAAGATATTAGCCTACTATCAAAATGACTGTGTGTCGCAGGCTGACACAAATCTTCGTTGACAGAAATGTTGAAATGTAATATTTATTCTACACATTTTTACAACATTGGAAAACATTAGTAATTTCAGAAGGTGAGATAACTCCTGGACATGACTGCCTTAAAATGGCCAAAGGTATATATTTGTGTGTCCAAGTTTAAGGAAATGGCAGGCTGTCTTCTTCTAATGGATTTATTACAATCTATGCAAGCTGGCTAACGTTTGCTGTAGTCTGGAACAACATGGCACACAAACAACTATGAGAAATGCAGCCAATATTACATAGAGATAATGTCATGAGAGATGCAAATATAAATTAAGTACACAGAGGACGTAAGTAAAGGAAATTAAATGATCTCAAATATACCTACAAACGAGGCATAATGATGCAAACATTTTTATTATGTCTAATTTTTATTCGAGTTGTATTAATACTTTTTATATGCATATGTACATTTTATTTTGGCGCATTATTTGTGTATTTTTTTTGGTGTTGTCAAAAAATGTTTTAAATAATGATGGCACTGTCATAGCACGGAAATACGCCACCGCCTTAAGGAATGTTTTACAATGAAAACACAACACAAATAAAATGACAGCCAATATTTCAGAATAATTTCCACCAATAAAGTAATAATTGTGTGTATTCAAATTATTCAGTTCCACACCTTTTTTTTATTTTCATTTAATTGTTTTTGACATCCAGCATCAGACATTCCTATCCATTACATCAATATTTGCATACATAATTTACATGTTTGGTGTCGCTCACTGGCATCATCTTGCAGTCGACACGTATCTTTTATGTGTGACTGCCATCTACTGGTCACACGTATCATTACACCATGTACCAAATAAAATTGCTTTGAGGTCGGTAAGCACAACCAGAATCATGCCGTATATTAGGCACACCGGATTTTGAGAAAATGAAAGGATTTTAAGTGCGCCTTATAGCCCGAAAAATACGGTAATAATTGTGTGAATTCAAAAGATTCAGTTCCACATCTTATCTTATAACTGCTACCAGCATTTGTTTCCTTGATGAAAAAAAACAGTTAAAAAAAAAAAGAACTATAATAACGAGTCTTTTGAACGGTTCTTTGAAAGGAACCGCTCCTCGAGATCCGGCTCCCTTCAATGAACCGTAAATCCCATCTCTAATTCTAAACTCCCGGCACCTGTGTTCATAGAAGCTATGTTATACTGCCCCCTGTGGAAACCTGACGCAATAACATGACCATAAATAGAAGAATGTGGCTCAGCACAGCCAGACAATATATCTGTTGTCATGACAAAAACAAGGAATTAGCCTCCGATTTCGCCAAAAATTATCAAAATTTTAACATTTTCAAACTAGAATATAAATATTCATGCTAAAATCAAGATTATGATGTAAAGTTAATGACTAAAAATAAGTAAATAAATAACACTAAATTAAATAAATAACACTTAATTGTGCAATTAATTTAATTTAAATTTATTTTGATTAAAAAACGAATTTAATTAATTAAATGCATTTTATTTGATTCATTATTTAAGTAAAGTGTTTTCTTTTACTACATTTAAACACAGTGTTATTGTTCAAACTGTGTGTAATGTAAAAGTGGCCAAAAATATCGAACAGCGTAAATTCCGGAATAAAAGCTGCGCCTTTCGTCCTACACTTTGAACCCTGCAGCTTACAAAACGGTGTGGCTAATCTTCCATGAGGCCATAAAAAAAGTAAAAAAAACAAACAACAAAACAAACAAATACGCTGAGAAGGTGTTTTATTGTTTGTGCGATGGCGCCATCTTTTCGCTCGCTGCAGCTGCTGCACTGTCCTTCCATTACTGCTTTTTTATTTTAAACTGGAGAACCGTTCGGTCTTCCAGCCGTCCATAGCGTTTCTACTCGTATGGATCCTTTATTCATTACTCCAGCAGTGTTTGTAAGTTTTACAATATAACTAAAACAATTCTTACTTTCTAAACCGTCCCATGTGTGATGTCTGTAGGAGTGTTTTCATGCATATTTGTACGTGCTAATGTAATGTAATGACGTTAGTGTCGTTAGCATTAGCTAATATGCTAATACGCTTACGCGAGTCTGTGTTAGTAATATTAACTTACAATGGCATTATTTTTGTATTTTCACAAATTCCTGTGCTTTAATGTTGTCATTATGGTGGTACTTGATGAATACTTCAGTCTACTATGCTATTGTATTTTAATGTTGTCATTATGGTGGTACTTAATTAATACTTAAGTCTACTACACTACTGTATTTTAATGTTGGTCATCATGGTGATACTTAATGAATACTTAGGTCTACTACACTACTGTATATACTGCTGTCATTATGGTGGTACTTGATGAATACTTAGGTCTACTACACTACTGTATTTTAATGTTGTCATTATGGAGGTACTTAATGAATACTTAGGTCTACTACACTACTGTATTTTAATGTTGTCATTATGGAGGTACTTAATGAATACTTAGGTCTACTACACTACTGTATTTTAATGTTGTCATTATGGTGGTAAATGAATACCTAGGTCTACTACACTACTGTATTTAATGTTGTCATTATGGTGGTACTTAATGAATACGTAGGTCTACTACACTACTGTATTTAATGTTGTCATTATGGAGGTACTTAATGAATACTTAGGTCTACTACACTACTGTATTTTAATGTTGTCATTATGGTGGTAAATGAATACCTAGGTCTACTACACTACTGTATTTAATGTTGTCATTATGGTGGTACTTAATGAATACCTAGGTCTACTACACTACTGTATTTAATGTTGTCATTATGGTGGTACTTAATGAATACTTAGGTCTACTACACTACTGTATTTAATGTTGTCATTATGGTGGTACTTAATTAATACTTCAGTCAACTCCACTACTGTATTTTAAGGTTGTCATTATGGTGATACTTAATGAATACTTAGGTCTACTACACTACTGTATTTTAACATCGGTCATGATGGTACTTGATGAATACTTAGGTCTACTACACTACTGTATTTAATGTTGTCATCATGGTGGTACTTAATGAATACTTAGGTCTACACACTACTGTATTTAATCTCGTCATCATGGTGGTACTTAAAGAATACTTAGGTGTACTACACTACTGTATTTAATGCTGTCATCATGGTGGTACATGGAGTGTATTCTGAGGTGGTACTTGGTGAAAAAAGTTTGAGATCGCAGCTTTAATTCGATTTTTTTTTAAAACAAAGTAATAATTAATTCTTAAAGAATGACACAAAGTGACCTGTATAGCGACACAGGTGTGTGCAAACAGCAGGTAGTGAGCCACAGTGAGAGTGTTGTTCACTAATGGCCCATAAAAACAGAAGTAAAAGTCCTCACACTCCCCGCCTGCAGGTGCCCTTTGGTCAGCTGCCCAGTTGGCACCAGCAACCCTTTCTCATTTTCATCAAGATCTTCTCAGCCATCGCCATACCTCGCCTCTCTCTGCCCATAATGGCTTCCGTACATCTCCATACGCAGCCAAAGAAGGGGAAGGAGCTCCCGTTAAGTGTCTCCATATGCCCAGAGGGAAGGAAGGCCGTTTGAAGGCAGAGAAGAAGCGAAACAAAACAGAAACATGGGAGGGATGACCCAGGTGGAATCCCATCTCTAGTGTGGACTTTTTCACAACCAAAGAACATGCAGAAGGTCCAGTAGCAGTCCTTCCAACATGTTTTAATGCGCTAGCATTCTCCACGCTCAGGACTTTTTACTTCCTTTAAAGCAAGCGTTAATTTACGATCTCACTGACGATGAGATGTATTTTCACTTCTGCCCCCATGATCTTATTATTACCGCATTTTTCGGACTTCAAATCCTTTAATTTTCTCAAAACTCGACAGTGCGCCTATTACCCGGTGCGTCTAATGTACGGAATAATTCGGGTTGTGCTTACTGACCTCGAAGCTATTATATTTGGTACATGGTGTAATGATGAGTGTGACCAGTAGATGACAGTCACACATAAGAGATATGTGTAAACTGCCATATGATGGCAGTCACACATACGAGATACTTGTAGACTGCAATATGATGGCAGTCACACATAAGAGATATATGTAGACTGCCATATGATGGCAATCACACATACGAGATACGTGTAGACTGCAATATGATGGCAGTCACACATACGATATACGTGTAGACTGCAATATGATGGCAGTCACACATAAGAGATATGTGTAGACTGCAATAAGACGGCAGTCACACATAAGAGATACGTGTAGACTGCAATATGACGGCAGTCAAACATAAGAGATATGTGTAGACTGCAATATGATGGCAGTCACACATAAGAGATACGTGTAGACTGCAATATGATGGCAGTCACACATAAGAGATACGTGTAGACTGCAATATGATGGCAGTCACACATAAGAGATACGTGTAGACTGCAATATGATGGCAGTCACACATAAGAGATACGTGCAGACTGCAATAAGATGGCAGTCACACATAAGAGATACGTGTAGACTGCAATATGATGGCAGTCACACATAAGAGATACGTGTAGACTGCAATATGATGGCAGACACACATAAGAGATACGTGTAGACTGCAATATGATGGTATTCACACATAAGATATACGTGTAGACTGCAATATGATGGCAGTCACACATAAGATATACGTGTAGACTGCAATGTGATGGCAGTCACACATAAGAGATACGTGTAGAAGCAATATGATGGTAGTCACACATAAGAGATACGTGTAGACTGCAATATGATGGTATTCACACATAAGAGATACGTGTAGACTGCAATATGATGGCAGTCACACATAAGAGATACGTGTAGACTGCAATATGATGGCAGTCACACATAAGAGATATGTGTAGACTGCAATATGATGGCAGTCACACATAAGAGATACGTGTAGACTGCTATATGATGGCAGTCACACATAAGATATACATGTAGACTGCAATATGATGGCAGTCACACATAAGAGATATGTGTAGACTGCAATATGATGGCAGTCACACATAAGATATACATGTAGACTGCAATATGATGGCAGTCACACATAAGAGATATGTGTAGACTGCAATATAATGGCAGTCACACATAGGAGATACGTGTAGACCACATTATGATGGCATTCACACAAAAGAGATGCGTGCAGACTGCAATATGACGGCAGTCACACATAAGAGATACGTGTAGACTGCAATATGATGGCAGTCACACATAAGAGATACGTGTAGACTGCAATATGATGGCCGTCACCCATAAGAGATATGTGTAGACTGCAATATGATGGCAGTCACACATAAGAGATATGTGTAGACTGCAATATGATGGCAGTTATACATAAGCTACGTGCAGACTGCAATATGATGGCAGTCACACATAAGATATACATGTAGACTGCAATATGATGGCAGTCACACATAAGGGATACGTCTAAACTGCAATATGATGGCAGTCACACATAAGAGATACATGTGGACTGCAATATGACGGCAGTCACACATAAGAGATACGTCTAGACTGCAATATGATGGCAGTCACACATAAGAGATATATGTAGACTGCCATATGATGGCAGTCACACATACGAGATACGTGTAGACTGCAATATGATGGCAGTCACACATACGAGATACGTGTAACTGCAATATGATGGCAGTCACACATAAGAGATATGTGTAGACTGCAATATGACGGCAGTCACACATAAGAGATACGTGTAGACTGCAATATGATGGCAGTCACACATAAGAGATACGTGCAGACTGCAATAAGATGGCAGTCACACATAAGAGATACGTGTAGACTGCAATATGATGGCAGTCACACATAAGAGATACTTGTAGACTGCAATATGATGGCAGTCACACATAAGAGATACGTGTAGACTGCAATATGATGGTATTCACACATAAGCTATACGTGTAGACTGCAATATGATGGCAGTCACACATAAGATATACGTGTAGACTGCAATGTGATGGCAGTCACACATAAGAGATACGTGTGGACTGCAATATGATGGTAGTCACACATAAGAGATACGTGTAGACTACAATATGATGGTATTCACACATAAGAGATACGTGTAGACTGCAATATGATGGCAGTCACACATAAGAGATACGTGTATACTGCAATATGATGGCAGTCACACATAAGAGATATGTGTAGACTGCAATATGATGGCAGTCACACATAAGAGATACGTGTAGACTGCAATATGATGGCAGTCACACATAAGAGATACGTGTAGACTGCAATATGATGGCAGTCACACATAAGATATACATGTAGACTGCAATATGATGGCAGTCACACATAAGAGATATGTGTAGACTGCAATATAATGGCAGTTACACATAGGAGATACGTGTAGACCACATTATGATGGCATTCACACAAAAGAGATGCGTGCAGACTGCAATATGACGGCAGTCACACATAAGAGATACGTATAGACTGCAATATGATGGCCGTCACCCATAAGAGATATGTGTAGACTGCAATATGATGGCAGTCACACATAAGAGATACGTGTAGACTGCAATATGATGGCAGTTACACATAAGCTATGTGCAGACTGCAATATGATGGCAGTCACACATAAGATATACATGTAGACTGCAATATGATGGCAGTCACACATAAGGGATACGTCTAGACTGCAATATGATGGCAGTCTCACATAAGAGATACATGTGGACTGCAATATGACGGCAGTCACACATAAGAGATACGTGTAGACTGCAATATGATGGCAGTCACACATAAGGGATACGTCTAGACTGCAATATGATGGCAGTCTCACATAAGAGATACATGTGGACTGCAATATGACGGCAGTCACACATAAGAGATACGTGTAGACTGCAATATGATGGCAGTCACACATAAGAGATACGTGTAGACTGCAATATGATGGTATTCACACATAAGATATACGTGTAGACTGCAATATGATGGCAGTCACACATAAGATATACGTGTAGACTGCAATGTGATGGCAGTCACACATAAGAGATACGTGTAGACTGCAATATGATGGTAGTCACACATAAGAGATACGTGTAGACTGCAATATGATGGCAGTCACACATAAGAGATACGTGTAGACTGCAACATGATGGCAGTCACACATAAGAGATATGTGTAGACTGCAATATGATGGCAGTCACACATAAGAGATATGTGTAGACTGCAATATGATGGCAGTCACACATAAGATATACATGTAGACTGCAATATGATGGCAGTCACACATAAGAGATATGTGTAGACTGCAATATAATGGCAGTCACACATAGGAGATACGTGTAGACCACATTATGATGGCATTCACACAAAAGAGATGCGTGCAGACTGCAATATGACGGCAGTCACACATAAGAGATACGTGTAGACTGCAATATGATGGCAGTCACACATAAGAGATACGTGTAGACTGCAATATGATGGCCGTCACCCATAAGAGATACGTGTAGACTGCAATATGATGGCAGTCACACATAAGAGATACGTGTAGACTGCAATATGATGGCAGTTACACATAAGCTACGTGCAGACTGCAATATGATGGCAGTCACACATAAGATATACATGTAGACTGCAATATGATGGCAGTCACACATAAGAGATACGTCTAGACTGCAATATGATGGCAGTCACACATAAGAGATACGTGCGGACTGCAATATGACGGCAGTCACACATAAGAGATACTTGTAGACTGCAATATGATGGCAGTCACACATAAGAGATACGTGTAGACTGCAATATAATGGCAGTCACACATAGGAGATACGCGTAGACTACATTATGATGGCATTCACACAAAAGAGATGCATGCAGACTGCAATATGACGCCAGTAACACATAAGAGATACGTGTAGACTGCAATATGATGGCAGTCACACATAAAAGATACGTGTAGACTGCAATATCATGGCAGTCACACATAAGAGATACGTGTAGACTGCAATATGATGGCCGTCACCCATAAGAGATACGTGTAGACTGCAATATGATGGCAGTCACACATAAGAGATACGTGTAGACTGCAATATGATGGCAGTCACACATAAGCTACGTGCAGACTGCAATATAATGGCAGTCACACATAAGATATACATGTAGACTGCAATATGATGGCAGTCACACATAAGAGATACGTCTAGACTGCAATATGATGGCAGTCACACATAAGAGATACGTTTAGACCGCAATATGACGGCAGTCACACATAAGAGATACGTGTGGACTGCAATATGACGGCAGTCATACATAAGAGATACGTGTAGACTGCAATATGATGGCAGTCACACATAAGATATACTTGCAGACTGAAATATGATGGCAGCCACACATAAGAGATACGTGTAGACTGCAATATGATGGCAGTCACACGTAAGAGATACATGTAGACTGCAAGATGACGCCAGTAAACAACACCCAAACTTTAAAATGTTCCATTGAAAATGGGACATTTAAAAAGTTATGAAGCTGCACCGCTTGATGGATTGTTGGCGCGTTACGGCTACAGTAGTCAGAAGTACTCTTCAACATACGAGTGTTTCTATGGTGGGTGTATAAGGACCGCAAAATGGCACCTATTAGCAGACATTTTATCGGGCGTTTTGTTACACAATATTATGCAAAATAATTTTTTCTTACCTTCTGGTACCTGCTGATCTGTATTTGGATCTGCCTAAATCCTGAAAATGTGTAGTCCGTGCCGAAACCGTAGTCGATAAGCTTCTTCTTTTTCTCTATCCTCTTGTTATGTGACATTCATCCTCCGCTGTTGCCATTTCTAATATAAAGTAGTGTAAAGTTCTTACTTATATCTTTCAGTAAACTCACCATGAAAGCGCTAAAACACACCGGTGTAGTGAGTTTACATTATTCACCCAAGGAACTTGAGTTATTAGAGGGTTCCGGTCGGACGGTTTTTCACGGGACACATTTCGGGCATTGTTGTTGTACTAGTGAGCCACGGATGAGGAGACGCTGCTCCGTTATCTATTGAAGTCAAGTCTGAATGTCATTAAAACAGTTAGCGCCATCTTTTGACACTTCTTCCACTCCCGTCCTTGCACGCTACACCGCTACAACAACGATGACGGGGAGAAGACGCTGTCGAAGTGGAGGCACGTAAATAAGACCGCCCACAAAACGGCGCATCCTGAAGAGACTGTCAGAAAGCGACTTAAAGATGATCTGTAAAACATCATCTATGCAACATTTTGACCAAAGAACCACCATCACATGTTATGTAGACCGCAAGGAAGTATTTTACATTTAGAAAATAATCATAATAATATGACTCATTTAATGCGCCTTATAATCCAGTGCGCCCTATGGTTTAAAAAATACGGTACTCAATGTGCATGGATTTTAGATCCTATGCCTCCAGTGAGTGGGACAAAGGAGGAGGAAGGGTGGTGGTGGTGGGGGAGGTCGGGGTAAGATGTGATGGATGAGCGGCCTTCACACGGTGGTACCCCATTTACTGGTGGAAAAGTGCAGGGGGAAGGAAAATGACCTCCATATGTCATAACGTGAGGTCTTGCAGAGCAGCCATACACAAACAGAGGGACCCAGGGGCCGTGTCCTGAACCCCAGACAGCCGGGGGGAGGGGGGGGGACAAGATGTGAGAAAGAAGAGCTCCAGGCAGTGGAAACTAATGCAGTGTGTCAAACTGGTTCTTATTGAGGGCCACATTGCAAGTATGGCCGCCCTCAGAGGGCCACTTATAACAGTGAATGTGTATGAATATTCATGTGTTATAGCCTCGCCACACAATTTAAAAAGGTTTTGATTATTATACTTTTTATAGATCGATGGATAACTTGCTTGGGAAACGTAAGTCAAGTTGACAGTTGCAAGTTTTGTTTATGTGTGCTATGGCTAGGATTTTTTTTTTCCTTGGCCTCAGTCTGGACCCCCTCCCTGGAGTCCAGCCTAGGACTGAATATTTTTTTAAGATGTGGCTGGCTACATTAAAAAATGTGACCGGCCACATAAAAAGGACTTGGGGGCGGTCACATTAAAATGACGTGGCGCACCACGTTAAATGACTTGGAGGGAGGGGGACTCACATTGAAATTATGTGGCTGGCCACATAATAAATGTGGCTGGCCACATAAAATGAATTGGGGGCTCACATTACAATAACGTGGAGGGCCACTTTAAAATGACGCACATGCCACATTACAATTATAAGATGGGCCAAATGCAGAGACGGCAGGCTGGATGCAAGGAAACCTGATTTAATGTCCAAAAAAAAACGGAGGAAAACAGGAATCAGGAACCCGCAAACAGGAAAACAAGAAACAAGGAGCTAGGAGACAGCTAACTGCAAATAGCTATCAGGAACCAGCAAACAGGAAAACAAGAAACAAGGAGCTAGGAGACAGCTAACTGCAAATAGCTATCAGGAACCAGCAAACAGGAACAGCTTACAGCAAACAGGAAACAGCTAACAGCCATCATGATTCAGCATACAGGTAGTAGCTACAGCTACAACGACAATACTCCAGCCCTGACTGGAGGGCTGGGCAGGTCTAAATAGCAGCCGGCTGATTGACACCAGGTGTGGCCAGGTGCCAATCAGCCGCAGCTGAGGGGAAACAGCGCTCAGGGAGACAAGCAGGAAACTGAACAAAAAAACAAAAAAAAATGGCAGACCACATTTAAATGTCCTGACATTTTTCTGTCAAAATTTAGTCAGTAAGGTTTTGTTTTTTTTGGCAGCCTTTTCCAGTCCACATTAATGATGTGCATAAAACACAGAAACACATTAAATGAAGTGGCTGGCCACTTTAAAAAATATGTGGAAGACCACAATGACTTGGGGAGGGTTCACATTAAAATGGTGTGGCTAGACAGTTTAATAAGATGTGGCCGGCCACTTTAAAAAATAAGTGGCTGACCACATTAAAATGACTCGGGGGTGGTCACATTAAAATGATTTAGGGGCTCAGTGACGCACATGCCACATTACAATTATCGGATGGGCCAATTTAAAATGATGTGGTGGTAGACAATGAAGTGATGTGGTAGGTCACAAAATGATGTGGCAGACCACATTTAAATGACCTGACAAAATTTTGTCAGAAAGGTATTTTTTTTTGTTTTTTTTTATGTCAGCCTTTTCCAGACCTGTCAAAATGTTGTCAGAAAGGTTTTTTTTTTTTTTTTTTTTTAATGTCAGCCTTTTCCAGGCCAAGTTAATGATGTGCATAAAACACAGAAACACATTAAATGAAGTGGCTGGCCACATTAAAAATATGTGGGAGACCACATAAAAGGACTTGGGGAGGGTTCACATTAAAATAGTGTGGCTAGACAGTTTAATAAGATGTGGCTGGCCACTTTAAAAAAATTTCAAAAAGTTTTCCAAAAATTTACTCTTTCAAGCTCACACGATCATTGATGGCACAACTAACCAGTTGCCAGCTATGGAGCTTCTTACTGTACATGTGACAGGTACAGTACGTGGCCCACAGGCAATGTTCCCTCTAATTTTTCATGTGTGTGAGCAAACGCAAAAACTCACTGAGCATTCAGTGGAGCCCATGTGAGCAACATCAGACGTGCACACTGTGGCTACACCAGCAGCACACCAGTCCCAAACCTGACTAAATAACAAGTTCAATCTCCATCCATCCATCCATTTTCTACCACTTGTCACTTTCGGGGTCGCGGGGGGTGCTGGAGCCTATCTCAGCTGCATTCGGGCGGAAGGCGGGGTACACCCTGGGCAAGTCCCCACCTCATCGCAGGGCCAACACAGATAGACAGACAACTTTCTCTTATTATTATAACCAAATGACAGCAGTCATTTCCATGAGGTTATTTTCTAATATAAGTGTTTAGGCCCACTTACAATGACAATCACAAAAAATATTGTTTTTCATGAACTGTGTACTTGTATTGTTTGTCTGGGTGGAGGTCCTGCTTTGGAAATAATTTGTACCCCTTTTAAGACATTGCATTTAGTTCCCATTAAAACATTCACATGTTGCACAATGAGATGTAAGGAGGGGATCATGTGTACATTCCTGCAACTTCCTGTTTGTAAAAAATATATTTTTATTAGTATTTATTTAATATACTAACAGCATTTCATGATCAATATTTATAAATTAAGATTCCTAATAAATGACACTAGAATAAGCACACATTTGATTGGTAAATCATAGTGTAACGACCTGGAATGACACTTTATGTGTGGTGTTGAAGTTGTCCAACTTTTTGTGTGGCTGTAAACGCATCACTGGCTAAGTGCCATATTTGCATGTGTTGGCGCAAGTGAGAAAGAGCGAGCGGCTGCTGTTGATATAACAAAGTTGCTTTTGGTCTGGTTTGTACTGCAGAAAATTACCACTTTTGCTAGATATAATGTTTTTTACTAATGTTTTGGTGATGTGTTTATGGCCGACAATAAAGAGTTTTGCTCAGTAAAGTGATGGATGGAATTCATGTCCTCAAAGCGTCTCCACAGACGTTACAATATTTGACCAATGATGACGAAAATTGTTTTCTCTGTCGTGTCCGTGTCGAAAATGGTTATGCGCTTATTTTTTTATTTGATTTTGTGCGTGGCATAGATTTGCCGTGCGCAGAGGAAGCTTGAGCAGTGCACAATTGCACAGGCGCACACCTTAGAGGGAACATTGCCCACAGGTGTTACAGGTATTGCACCTTGGACAACCCTGATTTAGAGGTTGTGTGGTGTTTTCATATTGTACCTGCTTAGTGACCACCTCTTTGGGGTGTCCTTCCTAATCACATGTCTCTGCTTTCAGGGTGCCATTGGCCCACATGGAAACCCTGGTGGACCTGGACCTCCTGGAACCAAGGTAGTCAAACACTTGGGCATCTATTCTTAGGACTAGGGTTGTACGGAATACCGGTACTAGTATAGTACCGCGGTACTAATGGATTAAAGACGGTACTATACTCTGTTTGAAAAGTACCGGTTCCCGGGTATGATGACACGTCGTCACGTCGTGACATTGCTGGTTTTACAAGCAGAGGAGCATGTTCGGCAGCGCACACACACAGAGTACTTACAAGCAGACAGTGTGTAGACAGAAAAGGAAGAATGGACGCATTTTGGTGTAAAAAGTAAAGATAAAGGTGAAGTTATAACCAGTGTTGGGACTAACACGTTACGAAGTAACGCGTTACTGTAACGCCGTTATTTTCGGCGGTAACTAGTAGTCTGACACATTATTTTTTGTATTCAGAAACTCAGTTACCGTTACTACATGATGCGTTACTGCGTTATTTTAGGTAATTTTTTTTGTAGTATAGGCTAGAAAGTGAGAAGATCTGAGTGTGTTTTATTGAAGAGTTGCAGTGTCGTCCTTCTGATTCTTCCTGTGTCACAAGCCGGAGAAGAGAGAGGTGCGCTGGGTGTGGGTGTGTGTGGGGCGGAGGGAGGAGGCGTGTCTGTGTTTACCAACAAGACATCATGGCGAAGCCGAAGCCGAGTTTCTTAACATGGAGATATTCTCACCACTTTTCTTTTGTCGAGCACAAAGAAAATAACATTTTAGTTAAATGTAAGTTGTGTCTTGGATGAAAGATCCCATCTACTGCCCAAAACAGCAATTCAAATCTGCTGAAACAGCTACAAAAGCAACATGCTTCGACGAAGCTTGTAAAGAGAGACACACTTCATCTCCTAAGCAACAGCGGCTGGATTTTAACGAGGCACTGCTAGCCAGGACAATATTGATAGAGCCATTGCAGCGTATGTGCTAGAAGACAAGCAGACTATTTCTACAGTGGAGTCACCCGTGTGACGTGACCTCTGTATCGGGTTCTTCTGGAACCACAGGAAAGGGAACAACACTCTGCTGCAGCGGGTTACAATCGTTTTAATTATCTTGCACAACCGTGTCCGGTGGCTTTTCAGCTCCTCCTTGGTCCTTGCCTCTGCTTTTCAGCACCGCTCTCGTGGTGTCGCTCTCGTGCTCTCCAGCCCACCCCCCCCCCTCATGGTCTCCGACGCTGCTAATAAAGGAACAGGTGATTAGATAACTCGTTCCAGCTGAGATATCCACTCACCTGTCTGCCGCTTCATGGCCGGCCCCCGCACACACCCCGCCCGCAGGGAACGCGTGCACCACGCCCCTCTCCACATGCCTCCACCGCTAGAATCAGGCCGGCCAGCCGTCCGGCCGCGCCCACTTCCCCCCACCCCCCCCCCCCCCCCCCCCTATAGCGGGGCGAGAGAGGAAGTCGGCCACGGCCATCTGCGCACCCGGCCTGTGGACCACCCGGAAGTTGTAGGGCTGTAATGCCAGATACCACCGGGTGATCCGCGCGTTGGCGTACTTCATGCGGTGGAGCCACTGGAGCGGTTTGTGGTCCGAGCAGAGACTGAAGGCACGCCCCAACAGGTAGTAGCGGAGGGCCCCGACCGCCCACCGAATGGCAAAGCACTCCCTCTCCACCATGCTGTACCTTGCCTCCCGGTCCGAGAGTTTCCGGCTGATGTACAGCACGGGGCGGTCGACGTCCCCCACCCGCTGTGACAGCACCGCCCCCAGCCCCCGGCCCGACGTGTCCGCCTGCAGACAGAAAGGGATGTCAAAGTTAGGCATGTGCAGCACCGGCTCCTCGCAGAGTGCTGTTTTTACCTTCTCAAACCCCCGCTGGCACTGCTCCGTCCACTGGACCAGTTCTGGAGCACCCTTTCAAGTGAGGTCAGTCAGTGGGCCGGTCAAGTCCGCGAACCGGGGAATGAACCGGCGGTAGTAGCCCGGCAGTCCCAAAAACTGCCTCACCTCTTTTTTTGTCTTGGGGGGTGGACAGGCCGCGATTGCCGCTGTTTTGTTTACCTGGGGCCGCACCTGCCCCCCCCCCCCCACCCCCCAAGTGGTACCCCAGATACTGTACCTCCCTCCGGCCAACTGCGCACTTCGCCGGGTTGGCGGTGAGCCCCATCCGCCGCATGTGTTCTTCCCAGCTGCCACTCTGGATGATGACATCATCCAGGTATGCAGCCGTGTATGCAGCGTGGGGGCGCAGCACGCGGTCCATGAGACGCTGGAACGTGGCGGGCGCACCGAACAAGCCAAACGGAAGTGTCACGAATTGGTACAAACCTTCCGGTGTGGAGAAGGCCGTTTTTTCTCGGGACTCTGGTGACAAGGGAATCTGCCAGTAGCCCTTGGTCAAATCCAGTGTCGTGAAAAAACGAGCAGTGCCCAGCCGATCTAAGAGCTCGTCGACCCGAGGCATTGGTTATGCGTCAAAACGTGACATTTCATTCACCCTGCGGTAATCCACACAGAACCGCACAGTCCCATCCTTCTTCCCAACCAGAACAACGGGACTGCACCACGCGCTGTGGGATTCTTCTATTACACCCAACTCAAGCATGGTTTTTAATTCCTCCCGAACCACTTTGCGCTTGTGTTCGGGAAGCCGATATGGCCGAGACCGCACCGTATCCCCCGGGCTGGTCTCAATATGATGTCGGATGAGATCCGTGCGCCCGGGCCGCGAGGAGAACACATCCGAGTAGCGCCGCTGTAACTCAGCAACCTCCGCTCTCTGCGCCAATGTGAGCTGGTCATCACAGGACAGCTGAGGGGCCGGGCCAGAGCGCGGGATCTCCGGCCCCAACTCCTCCTCCTCCTTCACCACTGTCACCATGGAAACAGGCTCCGCCTCTTTCCATGCCTTCAGCAGGTTCAGATGATAGATCTGAGTGTCTCTGCGTCGGTCCGAGCGCCGAACCTCGTAATCGACATCACCCACTTGCCGTGTGACCTCAAAGGGTCCCTGACACTTTGCAAGTAATTTGGAGCTTGAGGTTGGAAGCAATACAAGTACTTTTTCTCCCGGTGTGAATTTGCGTAGTTGGGTCCCCCTGTTATACGTGCGCCGCTGACGCTCTTGGGCACGGAGCAATTTCTCACGTGACAAGTGCCCCACCTTGTGGAGTTTTGCTCGCATGTCCATGACGTACTGAATTTCATTTTTGCTGGAGCTTGGACCCTCCTCCCAGCTTTCTTTAATGACGTCCAGCACTACGCGAGGCCTCCGGCCGTACAATAACTCGAACGGTGCAAAACCAACTGAGGCCTGAGGTACCTCCCGCATCGCAAACATTAGGGGGTCCAACCATTTATCCCAATTCTGTTTGTCCTCGTGCATAAATTTACGGATCATGGTTTTCAGCGTTTTATTTAAACTCTCCACCAGCCCATCCGTTTGCGGATGGTACACGCTGGTGCGGATCGCTTTAATTCCCAGTAACCCGTAAAGTTCCTTTATCGTGCATGACATAAAGGACGTGCCCTGGTCAGTCAGAATCTCCTTCGGGATTCCAACTCGGGAGATGACCTGAAACAGCGCTTGCGCAACACTCTTGGCCGAGATAGAGCGCAAGGGCACTGCTTCGGGATACCGCGTTGCGTAATCCACCAGGACTAACACAAAGCGGTATCCCCGTGTGCTCGGGTGAAATGGTCCGATGAGGTCCATCCCAATTCTCTCGAACGGGACCTCCATGAGCGGTAATGGGCGCAAGGGCGCCTTTGGGGTGGCCGCTGGGTTCACCAGCTGGCAGTCCGGGCAAGCAGCGCACCAACGGCGCACATCTGCCCGGAGGCCTGGCCAATAGAAACGGACCATGACCCGATTAAGTGTTTTATCATACCCTAAGTGGCCAGACATGGGATTAAAATGCGCCGCCTGGAAAACCATTTCCCGGCGGCGTTTTGGCACCAACAACTGGGTGCGTTCCTCCCCGGTTTGAGTGTCACGGCTCACTCGGTATAATCTATCCCGAATAATTGAAAAATGGGGGAATACCCGCGCTTTCCCCGGGCGCACCAGCTGACCGTCAATGTAATCCACCTGGTCCCAGGCCTCGCGCAAGGTCTCATCACGGGATTGCTCGAGGGGAAAGTCCTCAGTAGGTTGCCACCGGGGGGCCGGGGGGGCCTCCCGCGAAGCCCCCACCGGTTCCCGCTCGGCAGTACCCGATGAAGCCGCGTCGCCGCTGAAAACCGCGCGGATAGCCCCCTCGCCGACTGCCCGTGAACGCACCCCCATACATTGTGTCACCAAATGGTTAAATCCCGGCCAATTTGTCCCTAAAATAACGGGGTGCGTAAGGTGCGCGCTTACGGCAACCTTGACTTTATGCTTTTGTCCCTCATATAAAATTTGCACTGGCACAATAGGGTACGGCGTGGCGAAGTTGGTAGAGTGGCTGTGCCAGCAATCAGAGTGTTGCTGGTTACTGGGGTTCAATCCCCACCTTCTACCTTCCTAGTCACGTCCGTTGTGTCCTTGGGCAAGACACTTCACCCTTGCTCCTGTTGGCTGCTGGTTAGCGCCTTGCATGGCAGCTCCCGCCATCAGTGTGTGAATGTGCGTGTGAATGGGTAAATGTGGAAATAGTGTCAAAGCGCTTTGAGTACCTTGAAGGTAGAAAAGCGCTATACAAGTATAACCCATTTATCATTTATTACTCGTGCACATCCCCATGAATACACCTAATTTTCACCCGTGTCGCCCGCTTCAACGCCCCGGGTCGAACCAGGTTTTGGTGGACCATGGACTGTTTTCAGCCCGAATCCACCATTGCCCGATATGTATCCCCTTGTACCCTTACCGGGACACAGTACGTCTCCCCTAGATCGGGGGCGTGTGCTGGAGACCCGACAACCCGCATCACCTGCCCCACCTCCATCATGGAGCACTCCCGGCGCACGTGCCCGGGCTGTCCGCACCTCCAGCACACCGGCCCTGGTGTTTGAGGTGCCATCTGCGAGGGAAGCCCTCTCCCCGCAGCGCCGGTATCCTGGAATGCACAAATTGTAGAGTTATTATCACCCCGTGTCCTCCCCCCTTGTCGTGTGTCCCTGGGTGCGTGTGGGTGTGTGTTCTTTTTTTATGTCCATGTGGGGAACCTGTTCGCTGGCTCCGGGTGGCTCAGGCTGGCGTGGTCGTCGCTGCGGAGGTTCCCCTCTCCCCACCCCCCATCGCGGGGCGAGTCGCCGGCGGGGTCCTGGGGTGGGCCCCTCGGCCTTCTTGGTTGCCATCTCCCGCTGGACCGCCAGGTGTTCCTCCGCCAGTTTCACAGCAGATTTGACGTCTTTGGGGCTGTGGTAGCGTACCCACGCGGATGTCCTGGCCGGGATGGCCTCCACGAATCGCTCCAGCACGATTGCTTCCAGCATTTTTGGATCCAGCCCGTTGGGTTGGAGCCAACGGGTTGCTGCGTCTCGTAGCTGGAACGCCAGCACGAAGGGCCGGTCCCCTGGCCCAAACATCATGGCCCGGAACTTCCGGCGATGGTCTTCGGGGCTGCTGCCGACCCGGTCCAGTATTGCGCAGCGCAAATTTGCATACTGCATGCGGGCGGTCGCCAGGAGACTCACCGCCGCCCGCTGCGCCTCCCCCACCAGGAGCGGCAGCAGCTTCGCGCCCCATTTCTCCTCCGGCCACCTGCACGATGTTGCCGTGGCCTCGAAGACATCGAGGAATGTCTGGGGGTCCTCCCCCTCCACCATGCGCTTCATGGAGGACATGCCTCCCGCCGCCTCTGCTCTGTCCATCAGTGCCTGCAGCACCTGTGTCTGCTGCCGGCTTGCCGTTGACACCTCGGCCAGTACTTGGCCCAGCGCCTCCAGCGGGGATGTTGTCGACATCTCTGTGGTCCGCCTTGTTGGGTGCCACTGTGACGTGAACTCTGTATCGGGTTTTTCTGGAACCACAGGAAAGGGAACAACACTCTGCTGCAGCGGGTTACAATCGTTTTAATTATCTTGCACAACCGTGTCCGGTGGCTTTTCAGCTCCTCCTTGGTCCTTGCCTCTGCTTTTCAGCACCGCTCTTGTGGTGTCGCTCTCGTGCTCTCCAGCCCACACCCCCCCCCCTCATGGTCTCCGACGCTGCTAATAAAGGAACAGGTGATTAGATAACTCGTTCCAGCTGAGATATCCACTCACCTGTCTGCCGCTTCATGGCCGGCCCCCGCACACACCCCGCCCGCAGGGAACGTGTGCACCACGCCCCTCTCCACAACCCGCTTTCAGGCAGCTAATTAGCATGATACCGGGCGTCAAATGGCACCTGGACAGTGAGTACATAAAAATGGAAAGCGAGCTAAAGAAAACACTCCAAACTCTGCCTCTGCTCATCATTCAGCACTGAAGGTACACACACTCTGTCAATTCTCTTATATACTCTTTTATTCTAGACTTCTAGAGTGTTTGATTATTACATCACTCTAAATGTATAGACTATAAAGTTCACAAACATAAAGAGGGATCCTAGTGGGCCAGGCCAATCTTTCCTTATCTCTAAACTAAAACTGGGGAAATGCATAGAGTGTTCTGGGCTTCAGTACAGTGTTGATATCCTGAAAACATGATTTTATTTCACAATTCCTTGAGAGAAAAAAAGGCTTGGTTAGGCGTGTGTATAGTATGTGTGCTGTATATAGTGACATGACATATAATCATGTCATGTGTGCCTTCCTTGGGTGACGCCAGGTTTACAGCTTTGTTGTGACGTTTTGTTACTATGCTGTTTGTTACTTATGTATGTTATGTTGCAGCTATTTAAAATAGTTTTGTCAATTTGTTCTGGCCCGAAATAAATTGGCCCTTTGAAACATATCTTTGTCTTTGTGTGTTGTACATAGACCACATGGCTTAGCAAAGTTCAGTGATGCAAATGTCAAAAGCATGTCAAGTTGATCAACAGATTGTAGTATTCTCCAGTACAATAACATTACTGAAATGAAGGCTAAAAGGGCATTAATGGGAGCCTTAAAAAAAAAAAAAGGAAAAAAAAAGAAGTAACTGAATAGTTACTTTTCACAGTAACGCATTACTTTTTGGTGTAAGTAACTGAGTTAGTAACTGAGTTACTTTTGAAATAAAGTAACTAGTAACTGTAACTAGTTACTGGCAACTAACCCAACACTGGTTATAACACTGAAACGCAAGAACATAATAGGTAGATAAATGACACAGGAATCACTGCATATGTCAGCAGACTAATCAGGAGTCTTTGTTTGTTTACTTACTACTAAAAGACAAGTTGTCTAGTATGTTCACTATTTTATTTAAGGACTTAATTAAAATAATAAATATATGTTTAATGTACCCTAAGATTTGTTGTTAAATAAAGACAATAATGACATTTTTTGTGGTCCCCTTTATTTAGAAAAGTTTCAAAAGGTATCAAAAAGTATCGAAAATACCGGTAACAAAATGTTGGTATCGGGACAACACTACTTAGGACTAATGACTTATAAGTCATAAATGTGTTGCATTTTGTTTTTAATTAATCCCTATGTGAGACAAAAACATATGCTCCTCTTTTTTATTCTAAATAGCAAAAAAATAATAGCAATAAGTGGCTAACAATGTTGCTAATGTGATTAATGTATTCTGCCAATCAAGACTAAAATATCTGCAAACAATACTCCATTTACGTGCTGTGACCTGCATATTAAACAAGTGTTAGCACATTTGACATGTAGCTTGTGCTACATTACATACTTACAGCGAGAGATGGGCAATGTTTACATTCGAACCAATTCCTGGTACCTTGGAAATGATACCGGTACACAACGATATCAATTTTCTGTACTTTTGTGTGTGTTAAAAAAATCAAAGTTTTTCTTGCAACATTTAAAAATTTGTTAATTATGACTGCTGTCCAGTCGTTATATCTCTTTCATTTGCAAGTACTAGTTTATAGTAGTCTATGGTTTGTGTTTTTGTTGTGCCCTAAAAAGTGTTAGTACCGTAAGTTTGGTACTTATTACGCACCTGCTGTTTGATTGTAACATGAATCTTGACACATTTGGAGGTGCTGAACTCACCTTTTAAATTCGCTAATGCTAATCAGTAGCATGAAAATGACAACATTGTTATGTACTGGGGGAGTAGATGGCACAGACCACAAGGGGGCGTAGTAGCTGTATGTTTTATTATATATATAATGACAATATATATATATATGATTATAAACAATAATATAATACACTCGAGAATGGAGTGTGACTAAATTTCAAGAGTGTGTGTGTGAGACTATGGGGAGGGGGGGGGGGGGTCGAGGATCGAGGGAGGCAGTCCGGAATCCAAAAGGAAGTCGAGGCACACAGCTCGATCACGGGAGACAGGGAAAGCATACGAGGAGTGAACTATGTTCCGGCACAGGATCTTCGGGTCCGCTGGTCTTTATGCTGCTTGTCTTGATTAGTCCCAGGTGCGCTGATTGCAGATTGCATGCAGCTTTGCCGGTGCGTGCCCGCCATGCGGCCAAAGCAAGCAGAGGCCTGTCCCGGCGCACCTCCAGCCGAGGCGCCGGCCGTGCTCACAGCAGAAGGCATGCGGGACTGCGCATGCGTCGTGACAAACATTATCGAAAGCACTTTAGTCAAATTTAAGGCCAGGGGTCCGGGTATGGCCCGCCGCAATATTTTATGTGGCCCGCAAACACCTGGAAATAATATGCATCAATAAAGTACCTTATCTTTTCAAACTAAGTTTGTAAATGTATTCTTCTTTTTTTTTTGACAGAGAAAAAATGTACTGCATGAAATTGTATAGCTTTTAAACTTTAATAGTATCTGATATTGCAACAAATATTATATTATCATACCTTCCCAAAAACATTTTTGGTCAAAATAAAAATAAATATAAAAATATCTGGTTGACCTATGATTTCACAGCAAGTTATCCATCAAATTGTACACTGTAAAAAATTATAATATATTTTACGGTAAAATTTTCGGTGGTTTTTACAGCATATTACTGTAAACTCTACCACTCCTTTTAATGGTAGAATGTCCACTGAGCTTCCAGTTGTTGTTGTTTACTGTAAAATCTACGGTAATTGTTTTTACGGCGTATTACTGTAAATGGAAAAAGGCTACCACATATATGTATGTTAAAAACTGGCAACTCAGTGGCCAGAATAAAAAAAAATGGTGGTACTGTTTTTTCCATTTACAGTAATATGTTTTAAAAACACCATCAATTTTACAGTAAAATTCCAGTGACGAAGCTGCCATTTTTTACCGTTATAAAAAAGAGTGGTACTGTTTTTCCATTTACCGTAATATGTTGGAGGAAAAATATATATTTTTTACAGTGAAATTCTGGTGAGTAAGTTGCTAAGGTTTTTTTTTTTTTACTGTAATATCTACAGGTTTTTTTTTTACAGTGTAGGTAAAAATATACATATATACATATACGTATATACATAAATATGTATATGAATCAATCATCACACACAATCATTGTGTGTAATGTTTATATATATATATATATCAATCATCACACACAATCATTGTGTGTAATGTTTATATATATATATATATATATATATATATATATATATATATATATATATATATATACATATATATATATATATAATGTTTTATATATAGTACTCTGTGTGTGTGCGCTGCCGAACATGCTCCTCTGCTCGTAAAACCAGCAATGTCACGATGCGCCTTCATGCCCGGGAACCGGTACTTTTCAAACAGAGTATAGTACCGTTTTTGATTCATTAGTACCGCGATACTTTACTAGTACCGCTATACCGTACAACCTTATCCCTCATTACAGCTTTTTAGGTGGAATAAATGGAATCCGCATTACCTGCATTGTTCACCACCTCTTGCTGGTGTTTTTTGTATTTTTATTTAGAATGCACAAAGGAGAATGACTCATATGTGTTCTTGTCTCACATTAGGATTGTGAGTGACATGCAAAATTCCACCAAAATGCAGTTCCCCTTGAAGTTAGACAAACACTTTCCAAGCGTAAAACAAACATGGAGAATGTCTGTAACTTGTGGACAACGTAGCAGACACTCGGAAATAAGGAAGCCTTCATTGGTGTTTCTTTCTGTAATTATGGGCCTGCTGCAATGCAAGCAGCCCATATTATTATTCCTCATTCTTCAACTTTTATTATTATAGTTCCGCACGTTTCTCTTACGATTAATACGAGACGGATCGGCCAACGAACCCCCACATATGTGATACCCTCGCAAAGGTTATACTTGCGCCTACGGCTGAAATTTAAGTTGGCAACATTTCGTGTTACCGTGGTGACGCTATTCACAATTATTTTTAAAAAAAGGGGCCAATTGAATGGGCACATACCCTTTTAATGGAAAATTGGAAAAAGACAAGATGACCTCCTCTTGTAGCTCAGCCATTCTTTCACATAGCTCGGTGCTTAACGTCTCATTTTGTTCACACACTTATCTACTTTCGACACAAGCTAACTGACAGCATGCTAACATTACCTTGCTTGTATGCTAACATAAGCGTTATATTCTTTTAGCTAAATTAGCTTCTGTTTACCCCAGAGTCAAATAACTTGGTACATGACACTTGTCAACTGTTAGCATGCAAACTTTAGCATGCTAGCAAGCTAATATTAGCATGCTAACGTTTTTTTGCTGGGTTTTTTTTCCACTTTTTTTCTCTACTTCCGCAGCCATACACCTTACAGCCGTGTTACTTGATGTGTGAGACATGCTAACTGTTAGCATGCCATCGTTAGCACACATGCTAAGTGTTACATTTTAATGTAAGCATGCTAATGTTTTAGGCTAACTCTGTAGCTCATTTTGTACAGTTACACCTAAAACTCACGGATTCAGACACTCGGCACCATCTAAAAAGCACAGCAGCTTCCGACAACCCCCGGCCAGAGGTCCGGGGCACAGATAGCAGGCCCATCAAAATGTTCTAGTTATAATTATTACTATTCCACGTTTGATTCACTTCAACAGTACAGTAATGTGACAAAGAGCTATGAGTACATGCTTTTACTGCCATGGTGCTGAATTTCCCCCAGGGATCAATAAAGTACTTTCTATTCTATTCTATCTAGTGTCTACTTTTAAGTCTGCGTGGTATAAAACGACTTAAACATCAATAAAGGTCTTAGATTGGTCGGATCTAGTCTTAGACGTATATTGGTCGGATCTAGTCTTAGACTTAGATTGGTCAGATCTAGTCTTAGATTGGTCAGATCTAGTCTTAGACTTACATTGTTCAGATCTAGACTTAGACTAAGATTGGTTACATCTAGTCTTAGACTTAGATTGGTCAGATCTAGTCTAGGACTTACATTGGTCAGATCCAGTCTTAGACTTACATTGTTCAGCTCTAGTCTGAGAAGTAGATTGGTCAGATCTAGTCTAGGACTTACATTGGTCGGATCTAGTCTTGGACTTACATTGGTCAGATCTAGTTTTCGACTTAGATTGGTCAGATCTAGTCTTAGACTTAGATTGGTCACATCTAGTCTTAGCCTTAGGTTGGTCAGTTCTAGTCTTAGACTTAGGTTGGTCATATCTAGTGTTAGACTTAAATCGGTCAGATATATTCTTAGACATAGGTTGGTCACATCTAGTCTCAGACTTAGATTGGTCAGATCTAGTCTTAATTAGACTAATCAGATCTAGTCTGAATTAAATTGGTCGGATCTAGACTTAGACTTAGATTGGTCAGATCTAGTCTTAATTTTGGAGTTATAATTATTAATATTCCAAGTCGTATTGATTTCAACAGTACAGTCATGTGACAATGAGCTATGAGTACATGCTTTTACTGCCATCTAGTGTCTGCTTTTAAGTCTGCGTGGTATATAATGACTAAAACATCAATACAGGTCTTAGACTTAGATTGGTCACATCTAGACTTAGACATATATTGGTCGGATCTAGTCTTTGACTTAGATTGGTCAGATCTAGTTTAGGACTTACATTGGTCAGATCTAGTCTTAGATTAAGATTGATTACATCTAGTCTTAGACTTAGATTGGTCAGATCTAGTCTAGGACTTACATTGGTCAGATCCAGTCTTAGACTTACATTGTTCAGATCTAGTCTTAGATTAAGATTGGTTACATCTAGTCTTAAACTTTGATTGGTCAGATCTAGTCTAGGACTTACATTTGTCAGATCTAGTTTCGGACTTACATTGGTCAGATCTAGTCTTTGACTTAGATTGGTCAGATCTAGTCTTAGACTTAGGTTGGTCAGATCTAGTCTTAGACTTAGATTGGTCAGATCTAGTCTTAGACTTAGGTTGGTCAGATCTAGTCTTAGACTTAGATTGGTCAGATATAGTCTTAGACATAGGTTGGTCACATCTAGTCTCAGACTTAGATTGGTCAGATCTAGTCTTAATTAGACAGGTCAGATCTAGTATTAGACTTAGATTGGTCACATCTAGTCTTAGACTGTGGTTGGTCAGATCTAGTCTCAGACTTAGATTGGTCAGATCTAGTCTTAATTAGACAGGTCAGATCTAGTTTTAGACTTAGATTGGTCACATCTAGTCTTAGACTTTGGTTGGTCAGATCTAGTCTTAGATTTAGATTGGTCAGATATAGTCTTAGACATAGGTTGGTCACATCTAGTCTCAGACTTAGATTAGTCACATCTAATCTTAGACTTAGATTGGTCAGATCTAGTCTTAATTTTCTAGTTATAATTATTACTATTCCAAGTTGTATTGAATTCAACAGTACAGTCATGTGACAATGAGCTATGAGTACATGCCTTTACTGCCACCTAGTGTCTACTTTTAAGTCTGTGTGGCATAAAACAACTAAAACATCAATACAGTATATGTTGTTGCAATCCAGTGCTTTTTGAGGTCAAACCGTTGACAGCATATTCCTAAAATCACAAGTTGACTTAATGTTATTACAAAAAAAAACACAACTTAAAACATTGCAACTTTCTTTCGAAATCCTGCAGGGACTGAAAAGATTAGTGAATAAATTTAGTATAAATGATTTAGTTCTCAGAATAATTCTTCCACTTTGTACCGCATTGTACTTCTTCTTAAACTGGTTCCTATCAGGACCGAGGGCATGCAGATGTTTAATTAAATCTTCTCCCCTGAGGTCGTATTCCTCCTCTCTTTTATGAAAAAAAATGGAATCTCCATATTAATTTCTGTTGTTTTAATGATTCAGATCATTAGAAAAGGCAGGAGTCACATGAACAGAACAGTCAAACAAGGCTCGCATGTGTATTTTGTTCAACCATGTTGAGAGTTGAAGTGGAAAAAGTCCACTCACTCCTTCGCTGCCAGCAACTCTTCCAACCTCTTCAAAATCCTCTTTGGGGGGAAGAGACTAATTTACAATTGCTTGACATCAGCATGTGTTCCAGCTTTGATTTGTTGAGAGAGCGGCCTGCTAAGACTAATATGTCTTTATAGAGACTTTATAGGCTGGAGAGAGAGTTCTGCTTTCATGTCAGGTGAATCCATTCAAACGCACCACGTTTCAACATCTTCCAGCGGTCATGAAGACGTCACACGGATTTGCCGATGTCATCATGAATTGTGACAAGATGAATGTGCAGTCAGTGTTTTCAGCATTACCGCTGACGCGCAGAAGAAAATTAAGATAAATAAGGTATTCGATAAAGAAGTCACGTCTCGGACTAAAATCTCGAGACGGTCTTGTGGAAATAGAAGCCACAACTTGATGTGTGCATGCTGGTGCTCTCTGTCAAGCAATCAGATACAGAGAGGATTCCCACCATAGGACCTGATGACACGCACTAAATGGCGTACTGTACTAGAGTTGTACAATATACCGGTACTAGTATAGTATTGTGGTACTAATTAATCCAAAAACAGTACTACACTCTGTTTGAAAAGTACCGGTTCCACATTTTTTATTTGTTTTTTGTATAACAGGCATGACGGCGCCTCGTGACATTGCTGGTTTTACGAGCAGAGGAGCATGTATGGCAGCGCGCACACACACGCAGTACTTACAAGCAGACACAGTGTGTGGACAGAAAAGGGAGAACGGATGCATTTTGGTGTAAAAAGTAAAGATAAATGTGAAGTTATAACACTGAAACACCCTTAGGAAGAGGTGCTTTAAGACATGGCTAGCTAGCTAGCAGCTAAGATCCATCCGCAGTGTTTCAGCTACTTCTAAATCACTAATCCTGGCCTCCATGGCGACAAATAAAGGAAGTTTCTTACAAGTACCATTATCACTGGAGGACGAGGAATAGCTAAACATGCTTCACTACACACCCTAGGAGGATACAATAGCTCACCGGCGTCACCGCTAACAAAAGCTAGCGCACCTGAATGTAAACAAATGCCATGAGTGGATCTACACCTGACATCCACTGCAATGATACCAAGTACAATAGCGTAGGTCGTGAGTTCAAATCCCGGCCGAGTCACACCAAAGACTATAAAAATGGGACCTGTTGCCTCCCTGCTTGGCACTCAGCATCAAGGGTTGGATTTGGGGGTTAAAGCACCAAAAATGATTCCCGGACGAGGCCACCGCTGCTGCTCACTGCTCCCCTCACCTCCCAGGGGGTGAACAAGGGGATGGGTCAAATGCAGAGGACACATTTCACCACACCTAGTGTGTGTGTGTGACAATCATAGAAAAATAGAGAAAAAAATAAAAGTATCTAGTCGATACTACTATGATTACACCGATAGTTTTTATCGTCAACATTTTTTTTTCCCTTTTTTTAAAATTTGTATTATGTTTATAAAGTCAGTAAATACGTCCCTGGACACATGAGGACTTTAAATATGACCAATGTATGATCCTGTAACTACTTGGTATCGGATCGATATCTAAATGTGTGGTATCATCCAAAACTAATATAAAGTATCAAAGAAGAGAACAATAAGTGATTTTTAAATTTTAACAGAAGTGTAGATAGAACATGTTAAAACAGAAAATAAGCAGATATTAACATCCATCCATCCATCCATTTTCTACCGCTTATTCCCTTTGGGGTAGCGGGGGGCGCAGGAGTCTATCTCAGCTACAATCGGGCGGAAGGCGGGGTACACCCTGGACAAGTCGCCACCTCATCGCAGGGCCAACACAGATAGACAGACAACATTCACACTCACATTCACACACTAGGGCCAATTTAGTGTTGCCAATCAGTTGATTATAATATTTTTTTACAGTTTGTCCCTCAATGTTGACAAAATAATAGGTAGATAAATGACACAATATGTTACTGCAAACGTCAGCACACTAATTAGGAGTCTTTGTTTGTTTACTTACTACTAAAAGACAAGTTGTCTAGTATGTTCACTATTTTATTTAAGGACTAAATTACAATAATAAACATATGTTTCATGTACACTAAGATTTGTTGTTACAATAAAGACAATAATGACATTTTTTGTGGTCTCTTTTATTTAGAAAAGTATCGAAAATTATCGAAATACATTTTGGTACCGTACCAAAATATTGGTATCGGGACAACACTACACTGCAGGTGTCAAGTTACGTCCTCCTTAGAAAGAAGTTCACCAAAATAAATATTTTTCATCCGAGCAAGCCAATCGTGTCACTTTTTTCCAGGCTGTTTTCTCGCACATTATTTCAGCTGAGCTGACTACAACGCACCCCTGCAGTACTGCCTGAAAAGGGAGAAGAATGTTCGCAGTCCCTCCTGGCCGACTTCCTGGAGGGCACAGGCGGGCGTACTGTAAATAAAATAGTGCAAAGCCAAAAAAATGTCCGGGGGACCGAGTCAAAGTCTGATCTTTTCCATTGCAGGGAGAAAAAGGCGACCCCGGCGTGTCCCGTGGTCTGGCCCCCGAAGGACAGAAAGTATGCCTTTCCTTTCCGGTGATTGCTTCTTAGCACATGTGTGACCCCTTTGTCCTCGCAGGGACCGCCTGGTGTGGCAGGCCTGGCAGGACCGCCCGGCCCTCACGGGCGAAAGGTACCGTCTGTTTGTGTCCTCAAGTCATCTGTTAGATGTTACAGGCCCATGTATCTGCTGGCAGACCTCCAAAAATATCAAGCATCTCCGCTCTAATCCGGAATGCGTGTTCCGGCGCCAAAAAGCGGATGTTCGGCTGTTGCTTGGAAAGCGGCCTAACATAACGCAGTAGCACACCTGTGTCGACTCACTGCTGTTTGTGCCATTAAAGTGTCCCTCTGACTCGCTGAAGTGCAAAACCCCAAAAGCAGTGAAGTTGTCACGTTGTGTAAATGGTAAATAAAAAGAGAATACAATGATTTGCAATCCTTTTCAACTTATATCAATTGAATAAACTGCAAAGACAAGATACTTAACGTTAAAACTGAAAAACGTTGTTATTTTTTGCTCATTTTGGAGTTTGATGCCTGCAACATGTTTCAAAAAAGCTGGCACAAGTGGCAAAAAAGACTGAGAAAGTTGAGGAATGCTCATCAAACACTTATTTGGAACATCCCACAGGTGAACAAGGCTAATTGGGAACAGGTGGGTGCCATGATTGGGTATAAAAGCAGCTTCCATGAAATGCTCAGTCATTCACAAACAAGGATGGGCGAGGGTCACCACTTTGTCAACAAATGCCTGTCCAAATTGTTTAAGAACAACATTTCTCAACCAGCTATTGCAAGGAATTTAGGATTTCACCATCTAAGGTCCGTAATATCATCAAAAGGTTCAGAGAATCTGGAGAAATCACTGCACTAAGCGACAATATTACGGACCTTGGATCCCTCAGGCTGTACCGCATCAAAAAGGCCACATCAGTGGGTCAGTGCTAAATAATTCTAACCAGCTTCATTTATGGTGTATTTCTGTGTTAAATAGATGTTTTTCTCCTTCTGAAATTACTCATTTTGACATTGTGAAGCCAAGTAATGTTGTCATCGGGTTACCTTGCGACATGAACGAAACATTTTTATATTGCTCTTACTTCTTCTATCAGGCAATGTGCAACCAAATCCAGGCCCAGCTTGTACAACATCAGTACTCCTGATGAATTTAGAGCTAGGTCAGGTCTTGGTTTAATTCATTCAAATATTAGAAGTCTACTGCCAAAATTAGACTTAGTCAAAATCTGGATTCAAACAACCAATGCAGACATATTTATCTTATCAGAAACTTGGCTAACCAAAGCAGTCTCTGACAAGGACATTGCTATAAATGGATATAATGTCTTCCGATGCGATCGTCCTCGAAAAGGTGGAGGAGTGGCTATGTATATCAAAAACAAATTTAATGTTACCTTATTATCATCACTGTCAATCACTAAACAATTTGAACTCCTTGCTCTGCAGCTTGAATTCTCACATGGCCAACCTCTCGCAATTGTAGGCTGTTATAGACCTCCCTCTGCCTCCACTGAAGCCCTTGCCTCGCTTGAATCCTTTATGAGTGGGTTAAAAGCTAGTGAACTTCTCTTGGTGGTGATTTAAATTTTGACTGGTTGACTTCCTCTTCTGATAACCTTAAAGCTGTATGCAACTCACTAAACTTAACTCAATTAATCACTTCCCCAACTCGACCAAATACTAAAAACTCCTCAAAATCATCTTACTTGATCTAATTCTAACCAACGCTCCCCATGAGTACACTGGCACTGGGGTGTTTGCCAATGACTTGAGTGACCATTGTACAATTGCAGCTGTAAGAAACTGCAAGCTACCAAAAATCAAAACCTCACTATTAAATGCAAAAGAAATATTAAAAACTTTTGCCTCCCAGCTTTTATATACGATTTAGCTGCCTTTCAGTGGAACAGAGTTGCTTTAATTGATGATATTGAGATAGCGTTGAAATACTTTTATAATGAATTTCAACGTATAGTCAATAAACATGCTCCGTTTCGAAACTTAAGAGTTAAAGGTCGAAATAATCCCTGGTTTTCCTCTGCAATTGGAAACCTTCTCAAAGAGAGAGACGTTGCTTGGGCCAGGCTCGAAAACAAAGACAGAGGCTGACTGGCTTAGCTTCCGCCAGCTTAGAAATAAATGTACTTCGCTTGTTAGAGGGCCAAGTCTGATTTTTACCTGCATGAATGCAAAAAAACATATAAATGATCCCAAAAAGTTTTGGCAAACCATAAAAGCTTCTTTAAATCATGTGACAACAAATGACTTTCCAAGTCCTTTAATTACTCAATCTGGTACTTTGTCTGATAAGACAACTATATCAAATTGTTTTAATGAGTATTTTGTTTCTGCCGGATCCTTGTTTGAGTCGTTGAATCCTCAATTGTCAAATGTTGGTTAAACTAATGTTAAATATACCAAATACACCACAGGCTGTAAATAGACGCAGCACCTGCACTTTTGAGTTCACACCTGTATCAATATCCGAGGTAAACAGTGCACTAAAGAGCCTGGACACAACTAAAGCAGCAGGACCTGACCAAATTGAACCCTTTTTCTTAAAATTGGCTGCTGATTTTGTTGCTGAGCCTCTCTCGCATATTTTTAACCTAAGTCTAACAAGTAAAAGCATTCCAAAAATCTGGAAATCGGCCTTTGTTCTTCCCTGCTAAAAGGGGGTGAACCCACAAATAAAATAATTACAGACCAATTTCTAAATTATGCATTTTAGCAAAATTGTTTGAGAAGATCATCAGTAACCAGCTAGAGGATTTTTTAGAATCAACAATATTTTATCTCCATTTCAATCTGGTTTTAGAAAACAGCATAGCACTATTACAGCTGCTCTTAAGGTCTTCAATGATTTAATCGAGGCTGTAGACGGCAAGAAATATTGTGTCGCCCTATTTATTGATTTGTCAAAGCATTTGACACAGTAGACCACAGTCTGTTAATTCAAGCCCTTCATCACGTTGGGATTATCTAAAAATGCAGCTGCTTGGTTCACAGACTATCTCTCCAGCAGAACACAATGTGTACAGGTGGCTGGGACCACCTCTTCATTACTGGACATTACCAAAGGCGTTCCACAAGGCTCAGTGCTGGGGCCCATTTATTTCCTATCTACATAAATAATCTTTGTAATATTTGTCAAATGCAATGTACCATTTTTATGCAGACGACACCATTATTTATGCTGTTCAACCTCCATCACTCAGGCTTTTGAGTTTTTACAAGCTGCTTTTGATGTCATCCAGGCTCGCTTATTTGATCTTAAATTGGTTTTAAATACAGATAAAAGCAAGGTAATGGTTTTCTCTCATTCAAGGGTGCTACTGGAAAATATTCCAAATATTGTAACATCAAATGGAAACCCTTATAGAGCAGGTCTTAAATTACAAGTACTTGGGTTTTACTCTTGATCAGGAGCTTTCATTTAAAGCCCATATTAACAACTTGTCTTCTAAGCTTAGGGTAAAGCTTGGTTTCTTTTTAGAAATAAAAACTGCTTCTCTCTTAAAGTCAGAAAGAAATTGGTGACAGCAAATATCTTGCCTGTAATTGATTATGGAGACATCTTTATTTTAGTGCTTCATCTAAATGCCTCCTGTCCTTGGACACTGTTTTCATTCAGCACTAAGATTTGTTACTGGCTGTCGTAGTCTCACCCACCATTGTCAACTGTATATGAAAGTCAGACTTATCTTCATTGAGTGCACGCAGATACACACATTGGCTGACTTTAATTTATAAGGCTCTTTTAGGTTTAATACCTCCATACTTGTGTTACTCTGTTTACAAAGAAAAAAGCAGCTCTTACGCATTACGTTCTAACAATTTGTATGTTTTAACTGTTCCTCATGTACGGACTGAATTTGGCAAAAGAGCTTTTGGCATTGCTGCCCCTATGGCATGGAATGAATTGCAGACGAAACTGAAACTTACAGAACTACCTTCCATTTGGAGCCTTCCGTTCTGTCCTGAGGGACAAAACAGCGAGAGACGTTTGCACAGTGCCTGTGTTTTTAAAGATGTAAATCTCTGTTGTTTTACACTTCTCTTATGTATTTTAAAATGTATGTCTTAATGTATTTATTTTGAAACTGCTCTGTGACATGTGCTGTTGACCTCTTGGCCAGGTCACCCTTGTGAAAGAGATCTTGATCTCAATGGGTTTTCTTATCTGGTTAAATAAAGGTTCTATCAGTGTGTAAAGGATATCACCACATGGGCTCAGGAACACTTCAGAAAACCACTGTCAGTAACTACAGTTGGGTCGCTACATCTGTAAGTGCAGTAAAACTGTACTATGCAAAGCCAAAGCCATTTATCAACAACACCCAGAAACGCTTAGCTGGGCCCGAGCTCATCTAAGATGGACTGATGCATAGTGGAAAAGTGTACTGTGGTCTGAAGAGTCCACTTTTCAAATTGTTTTTGTAAACTGTGTACCAAAGAGGAAATGACCCATCCGGACTGTTCTAGGCGCAAAGTGTAAAAGCCAGCATCTGTGATGGTATGGGGGTGTATTAGCTTAATTAACTTATTAACATACACATCTGTGAAGGCACCATTAATGCTGAAAGGTACATACAGGTTTTGGAGCAACATCTGTTGCCATCCAAGCAACGTTATCATGGACGCCCCTGCTTATTTCAGCAAGAGAATGCCAAGCCACGTGTTACATCAACGTGGTTTCATAGTAAAAGAGTGCGGGAACTAGATTGGCCTGCCTGTAATCCAGACCTGTCTCCCATTGAAAATGTGAAGGCTAAAATAGCAGAAGGGAGACTGTTGAACAACTTAAGCTGTACATCAAGCAAGAATGGGAAATAATTCCACTTCAAAAATGTGTCTCCTCAGTTCCCAAACCTTTACTGAGTGTTGTTAAAAGGAAAGGCCATGTAACACAGTGGTAAAAATGTCCCTGTGGCAACTTTTTTGCAATGTGTTGCTGCCATTAAATTTTAAGTTAATGATTATTTGCAAAAAAAAAAGAAGTGTCTCAGTGTGAACATCAAATATCTTGTCTTTGCAGTCTATTCAATTGAATATAAGTTAAAAAGGATTTGCAAATCATTGTATTCTGTTTTTATTTACAATTTCCACAACGCAACAACTTTGCTGCTTTTGGGGTTAATAGATTCACTTTTACTACTGATGTGTGTGTAATTCTTTACATGCGACGTGTCAACCTGACAGAGTGATGTCAAGGTGCTTCATGGCCTTGCACACGTTGCATTGGAGCCATGGCCACTTCCCAAACTGTCTGGAATCATCTGTCCCAACTGCTTCTCAGTGCGAGCTTCCCTGCAGGTTGATTTACTTCCCAAATGGATAGCGAGGAAGTTGTAAATACTGCTTTGACATAAAGCATGTGCATACTTGACCTTCAATATGCAGCACACATGAAGAACTACAACACCCAAAAGCAGTGAAGTTGTCACGTTGTGTGAAATAAAAACAGAATACATTGATTTGCAAATCCTTTTTAACTTATATTCAATTGAATAGACTGCAAAGACAAGATATTTAATGTTCCAATTGCAAATAATCATTAACTTAGCAGCAACATATTGCAAAAAAGTTGTCACAGGGGCATGTTTACCACTGTGTTACATGGCCTTTCCTTTTAACAACACTCAGTAAAGGTTTGGGAACTGAGGAGACACATTTTTGAAGTGCAATTATTTCCCATTCTTGCTTGATGTACAGCTTAAGTTGTTCAACAGTCTCCCTTCTGCTATTTTAGCCTTCATATTGCACCACACATTTTCAATGGGAGACAGGTCTGGACTACAGGCAGGCCAGTCTAGTACCCGCACTCTTTTACTACGAAGTCACGCTGTTGTAACACGTGGCTTGGCATTGTCTTGCTGAAATAATCAATCAATCAATCAAAGTTTATTTATGTAGCCCTAAATCTTAAGTGTCTCAAAGGGCTGCACAAGCCACATAACCAGGGGCGTCCATGATAACGTTGCTTGGATGGCAACATATGTCGCTCCAAAACCTGTATGTACCTTTCAGCATTAATGGTGCCTTCACAGATGTGTAAGTTACCCATGCCTTGGGCACTAATACACCCCCATACCATCACAGATGCTGGCTTTTACACTTTGCGCCTAGAACAGGCCGGATGGTTCTTTTCCTCTTTGGTCCAGAGGACACAACGTCCACAGTTTACAAAAACAATTTGAAATGTGGACTCGTCAGACCACAGAACACTTTTTCACTTTGCATCAGTCCATCTTAGATGAGCTCGGGCCCAGGGAAGCGTTTCTGGGTGTTGTTGATAAATGTATTTGGCTTTGCATAGTAGAGTTTTAACCTGCACTTACAGATGTAGTGACGAACTGTAATTACTGACAGTGTTTTTCTGAAGTGTTCCTGAGCTCATGTGGTGATATCCTTTACACATTGATGTCGCTTTTTGATGCAGTACCGCCTGAGGGATCAAAGGTCACAGGCATTGTTGCTTACGTGCAGTGATTTCTCCAGACCGTAGATTCCTTGCAATAGCTCATTGAGAAATTTGCTCACGCATTTGTTGACAAAGTGGTGACCCTCGCCCCATCCTTGTTTGTGAATGACTAAGCATTTCATGGAAGCTGCTTTTATACCCTATCGTGGCACCCACCTGTTTCAAATTAGCCTGTTCACCTGTGGGATGTTCCAAATAAGTGTTTGATGAGCATTCCTCAACTTTCTCAGTCTTTTTTGCCATTTGTGCCAGCTTTTTTGAAACACGTTGCAGGCATTAAATTCCAAATGAGCTAATATTTGCACAAAAAACAAAGTTTACCAGTTACAATGTTAAATATCTTGTCTTTGCAGTCTATTCAATTGAATATAAGTTGAAAAGGATTTGCAAATCATTGTATTCTGTTTCTTTTTAAACTTCATCGGTTCGCAGCTGAGTGTGAAGCGACTGGGATGAGAATCAGCACCTCCAAGTCCGAGTCCATGGTTCTCGCCCTGAAAATGGTGGAGTGCCATCTCCGGGTTGCAAAGGAGACCCTGCCCCAAGTGGAGGAGTTCAAGTACCTTGGAGTCTTGTTCACGAGTGAGGGAAGAGTGGATCGTGAGATCGACAGGCGGATCGGTGCGGCGTCTTCAGTAATGCGGACGCTGTATCGATCCGTTGTGGTGAAGAAGGAGCTGAGCCGGAAGGCAAAGCTCTCAGTTTACCGGTCGATCTACGTTCCCATCCTCACCTATGGTCATGAGCTTTGGGTTATGACCGAAAAGACAAGATCACGGGTACAAGCGGCTGAAATGAGTTTCCTCCGCCGGGTGGCGGGGCTCTCCCTTAGAGATAGATTCCCGAGTTCCAGGGCGTGATGGTACTGCCTTTAGCGCCCTCTACAGCCTGCTCCAACAGCGTACCTGCTCGGCCACATGTTGAATGCAGCTTCAGCATGCTCAGTGCACACGTAAGTGACAGCAAGGCATACTTGTTCAACACTATACGGTAGTCGTATATAACAACTTTAACACTGTTACGTTACAAATATGCGCCACACTGTGAACCCACACCAAAAAAGAATGACAAACACATTTCTGGAGAACATCCGCGCTGTAACACAACATACACACAACATAAACACAACAAAACAAACACCCAGAATCCCATGCAGCCCTAACTCTTCCGGTCTACCCCCCCTACCACCAAACCCCGCCCACCTCAACCGACGCACGGAGGGGGGGGGGGGGGGTTGATGTGTGGGGGGGTTTGGTGGTAGCGGGGGTGTATAATGTAGACTGGCTGCATGGTATTCTGGGTATTTGCTGTGTTGTGTAAGCTGTGTGGCTGTTGAGCAAGTATGCCTTGCTGTCTCCTACGTTAGCAAGCAGAAGCTGCATACAACATGTGGCTGGGCTGTTATGTGATTTGTGCAGGCTACAGAGGACAATTATTGCAGTACCGCTAAGGTACACTCTTAATTCAATTGTTAGGGTGAAAATTGGAGAATATTAACCCCGGGAGATCACTAGGAGAGGCACTGACGTCCGTAAAACTCCAGGGAAAACCGGGAGGGTCGGCAAGTATGCAGCTGAGCCGCGTCAGAGTGGTCAAAGAGCCGCATGCGGCTCCGGAGCCGCGGGTTGCCGACCCCTGGCCTAGATCATTCCTGATGGTTCTTATCTTCTTTGGTCCGGAGGACACAACGTTCACTGTTTCCAAAAACAATTTGAAAAGTGGACTCATCAGACCACAGAACACTTTTCCACTTTGCAACAGTCCATCTTAGATGAGCTCGGGCCCAGCAAAGCGTCTCTGGGTGTTGTTGATAAATGGCTTAGGCTTTGCATAGTAGAGTTTTAACTTGCACTTACAGATGTAGCGACCAACTGTGGTTACTGACAGTGGTTTTCTGAAGTATTCCTGAGCTTATGTGGCAGTGATGTGCGGTGAGGTTCATGACTGGTGAGGCACTAACTTCATCAGAGTCAGATTTACAAACATATGAACCCTAAAGAGTGTAACGACCTGGTCGCATCGTGGTGCGAGGTTGTTCTCCCAGGAATGCAGACGGCTTCGGACACAGCGTGCAGGTAGGAAAATGATTTATTTAAGCAAATAAATCCGACAGAAAAAACAAAAACGTGCTCATAGCACGGAAGACAAAAAACAAAGGGACTAGCCTGGGAGCTAACAAGCAAAATAGCATAGCATGAAAACTAGCAGGAATCAAAGTAGTCGTTAGCTGTTTCGTAAAAGCAAATTAGCAAGCCAGACCGAGTGAGGCCCGGGCAAAGACTAAATAGCCCTCTGATTAGCGCTCGGGCAACAGATGCGCGTCCCGAACGCTAACCAGAGGCAGGTGAGCACAATCTGCCGTCATGGCAACAGAAACAAACACAAGGTGCTGAAAACACACGTGACACTAAAAAGTAAACAAACTGTGATCCAAGCAGCGGATCCTAACAGTACCCCCCCTAAAAGGACAGATTCCAGATGTCCCTTGAAAACGAAAAAAACAACTGGAACCCAAAAAAACAAGCAATAGTTCACGAGTCAAGGGCGGGCGGAGGGAGGACTTGGCGGTGTGTCGCCAGGCCACGTGTCCCCGAATCCACCGGGGAAGGGTCAGGTGGCGGCGGCGTTCCATTCGCCGCCGCCGCTGGCGAGGCGGGCGACCACGGAAAGGCCACATTCGTGGCCGCCGAGAAGGTGGGCCTGAGTGGCGCCAGAAGTTCAGCAGCCTCTGAGTCCTGCAACAAAGTCTTGGATGTCGCTGCTGTTTGTGCCACTGGCGTCCCTTCACTGACCTCGAGGGCTGCATGCGGGGACCTGCTTTCCGCTTGTGCAGCCGGACCACTCGAGGTCGCAGAGACGACGATAAGGGCGAGGAAGGTGGCGGCGGCCTGGGAAGGCCCACCGGAGACGAGGAGAGAGCAGATGTCGCCGTGGCAGCAGGAAGAGTCGCCGTCGCCGTGGAAGTAGGAGGCGGCGTCGTCGTCGTTGTTGTGGCAGCCGGAGCAGGAGGTGGCGTCGTCGTCGCTGCCGTGGCAGCCGGAGTCGCTGTCGTGGCAGCCGGAGTCGCTGTCGTGGCAGCCGGAGTCGCTGTCGTGGCAGCAGGAGTCGCTGTCGGGGAAGCAGGAGTCGCTGTCGTGGCAGCAGGAGTCGCTGTCGTGGCAGTCGGTGCTGGTGCGTGAACCAGACTTGGAGTTGGTGCTGGTGCGAGAACCAGCCGAGGAGTTTGTACTGGTGCGAGAACCAGTCGTGGTGCAGGTACTGGTGCGAGAACCAGTCGTGGTGCAGGTACTGGTGCGAGAACCAGTCGTGGTGCAGGTACTGGTGCGGGAACCAGTCGTGGTGCAGGTACTGGTGTGGGAACCAGCCGAGGTGCAGGTACTGGTGCGGGAACCAGCCGAGGTGCAGGTACTGGTGCGGGAACCAGCCGAGGTGCAGGTACTGGTGCGGGAACCAGCCGAGGTGCAGGTACTGGTGCGGGAACCAGCCAAGGTGTAGGTACTTGTGAGGGAACCAGCCGAGGTGCAGGTACTGGTGCGGGAACCAGCCGAGGTGCAGGTACTGGAACCTGTGGTGAAGCTGGTGCTAGCCTTAGACTTGGCGCTAGCTTAGGTGCAGGTGGCCTAGCTGGCGGTTGCGGCTTAGCAGGCCGAAAAACCGGTGGTGGCGGCCGGGCAGGTGGTTGCGGTTTAGCACGAAGACGGACTGGTGGCGGTGGCCGAGCAGGAGGTTGCGGCTTAGCCCGCCGAAGGACAGGTGGTGGTGGCCGGGCAGGAGGTTGCGGCTTAGCTGAGCGCCGTTGTGCCACCCCACTAGCACAGCTCCCAGCACTAGCCCCCCCCCCCTCAAGAAGCGGATACCAGACGCGCTCCTTGTGGTTTGGAACCGTCTTCAAGGGTGGGTGGAGGGAGGTCAGGAGGGGGGTATACTCCTCCCTTTTAAAATGTCCAAAATGTTTATTCTCACCCCCCACTTGAAATTGGGTGGGAGCACAAGGGGAAAAAATCTGTGCTGTGGGCGGAGTAAAAGTCACTGGGGGCGGAACCAAAGTTACTGTAGGTAGAGCTTGAAACTCAGAAAGTGACTGGGACTGACTAGATTTACATTTAACAAAATTGTCCTGATAATGTTTTATCTTGGCATTAAAGTCATTTAGAAGTGGCTGACAGAAAGAAGCTGAGGGTGGAAAAAAAAAATCCTGATCTATGACGTCATCAAAAGTGGGCGGAGTTACCTCATCAGGGGGGCGCCAATGGAATGACGTCATTGTCGTTGCTGTCCAGGTGACTGACAGCCCAGTCGGATAATTGTTTGGCGAAATGGTCGATAGGGTTGCCAAACATCTGAGGAGGGGAATCTTGGGCTGATTGTAGCTTGCTGTGTACCGGTGAAGGAGTTTGAGGGAGTGGCGCGTCTTGGCAGCAAAGTGAAGACCTTTTGGGCGGCTTCCGTCTTCGCTGACGCGTCCGGTGGTGCGAAGGTGTGGCGATGTCCTCTGGCCATACGGAGTTGAATGGGACCAACCTTCCGTTAGGGCCCCAGATCAGGTCCTGGCCTGGGAATAGCGAAGCGTCTCCGCCTCCATCGCTCGCAACACCATCTACGTACCTTCGTCCATCTCCTCCATCATGCTCGCTGCGAGAGAACTTCTTCTTGCTGGCTTGCTACTGTAACGACCTGGTCGCATTGTGGTGCGAGGTTGTTCTCCCAGGAATGCAGACGGCTTCGGACACAGCGTGCAGGTAGGAAAATGATTTATTTAAGCAAATAAATCCGACAGAAAAAACAAAAACGTGCTCATAGCACGGAAGACAAAAACAAAGGGACTAGCGTGGGAGCTAGCAAGCAAAATAGCATAGCATGAAAACTAGCAGGAATCAAAGTAGTCGTTAGCTGTTGCGTAAAAGCAAATTAGCAAGCCAGACCGAGTGAGGCCCGGGCAAAGACTAAATAGCCCTCTGATTAGCGCTCGGGCAACAGGTGCGCGTCCCGAACGCTAACCAGAGGCAGGTGAGCACAATCTGCCATCATGGCAACAGAAACAAACACAAGGTGCTGAAAACACACGTGACACTAAAAAGTAAACAAACTGTGATCCGAGCAGCGGATCCTAACAAAGAGTATCTTATTCACCATTTGATTGGCAGCAGTTAACGGGTTATGTTTAAAAGCTCATACCAGCATTCTTCCCTGCTTGGCACTCAGCATCAAGGGTTGGAATTGGGGGTTAAATCACCAAAATTTATTCACGGGCGCGGCGCCGCTGCTGCCCTCTGCTCCCCTCACATCCCAGGGGGTGATCAAGGGGATGGGTCAAATGCAGAGGACAAATTTCACCACACCTAGTGTGTGTGTGACAATCATTGGTACTTTAACTTAACTTTAACTTTACACATACAAACTGTAGCACACAAAAACACACATTTAATAAAAAAAAACGTTATTATGGTCTTACCTTTACTTATAAGTGCAGGAAGAGTGGTGTTTGTGTTGGAGGAGTTGTGAATGAATGAAATATGAAATTCGTGCTGCAGTCTGCAGGTGTACCTAATGTTGTGTCCCTGCGGTCGTTCGCGGCTCCTCCGGCGCGAGCATTGTTGTTTTTGCACTTTTTGGCTTCTTGTTAAGTGACTTTTTTTGGGTGGATTCGGTCTTGCACGTGGAGGGTTTGGGTGTGGGCTTTGGTTGGTGTGGCGCTCCCGTCGGGGGGTTCTGCGGCGGGGGTGCATTAACCGGCACAAGGAGGCGGGATTACTGCGAGCTTCCCACAGTGCGTCTTCGCAGCAGTTTTATGATTGCTCAGCACAAGAAATACTTTACACACATACAGTTGTTGACAAAATACACTGTACATTATATACCTCAGCTAACTAAACTATGGAAATGTATAATATAATTCATATAGCAATACGGTCTCACTGCACAGCAGGGCAGCAGTTAGCCGAGTCCACAATCCATGTTGAGGCACAGCGCAGTGACGTGCCTCAACTGGCCGCTGATCACCGCACCGTCTCTTCTCAGTATTTGAACGGCAAATGTGAAACTTCAGCGATTTTGAATAAAAATAATCTAAAACTGGTGAAATTAAATGGAAACTGTGTGTGCTTGTAAGTACTCTGTGTGTGTGCAATGCCAAACATGCTCCTCTGCTCGTAAAACCAGCAATGACGTGACAACGCGCCGTCATGCCCGTTAAAAAGATATAGTACCGAATATGATTTATTAGTTTGGCGGTACTATACTAGTGCCGGTATACCGTACATCCCTACTACACATGTATTCTGTCTCTGCAAGGGATCATACTGCACAGTGGAAATGAATCCAGGGTATACTTTTAGTGGTTAGTGTACTGCAGGATAGATTTACCGTCCTCGGAAAATGAGTCATTATTGAACATGTACTGTCATATAAAATGTTGCTGAAATGTGAGGGGTAGGCTCACTTTATGTGGATTATGCATTGATAAATAACTTGAACAGTAGATGGCCATAAAACCCTGCCTCGCCACAGTTCCCCCCCCCCCCCCCCACCCCAAAATTGGGCCAATTTTCCATAAGCTTGCACATAACTTTCTTAATAAAAGGCACTTTAGGTCTCCGCCAGGTCCTATAAGTGGGGCTCATTCTCACTATCTAAATGACCCCTGGGTGCAGTGGTGGTCAACATAAAGAAATGAAGCACCCCCATTGGTCCTCATGGGTGGCACATTACACCCACCAACTGCAGTTCTTCTGGTTTTAAAGCATCTTAGGACATAAGTTTTTGATATTTATTGAAGCATCTGCTTTTTTTGCCATTGTTTTGCATTTCATGATGGATGCAATGAGAATCACGGGCATACTCATTTGAATGTGAAGATTCCTTCTTAGTACAGTATAGGTTTGTACCATATACTGGTACTAGTATAGTACCGCTATACTAATGAATCACATTCAGTACTATTCCGCCTCTAAAAAGTATTGGTTATTCCCTGCCCCCCGTTTTTTTTAACGGGCGTGACATTGCTGGTTTTACGAGCAGAGGAGCATGTTTGGCAGCGCACACACACGGAGTACTTACAAGCAGACACAGTGTGTAGACAGAAAAGGGAGAATGGGCGCATTTTGGTGTAAAAAGTAAAGATAAAGGTGAAGTTATAACACTGAAACACCCTCAGGAAGAGGTGCTTTAAGACATGGCTAGCTAGCAAGCAGCTAACATCCATCCGCAGTCGGCAGAGTTTTAGCTACTTCTAAATCACTAATCCTGGCCTCCGTGGCGACAAATAAAGTAAGTTTCTTACAAGTACCATTATCACTGGAGGACGAGGAATAGCTAAACATGCGTCACTACACACCCTAGGACAGGGGTCGGCAACCTTTACCACTCAAAGAGCCATTTTGGGAAGTTTCACACATTAAAGAAAGTAATGGGAGCCACAAAATATGTTTTTAAAATTTAAATGAAAAACACCGCATACAAAGCTTAAACGCTTTGTGCTATGTTAACTAGGGGTCTCAGACACACGCACCGGCACGTACTTTAATGTGGAAATTTGATGTTAGTGCAGCCCGCGAGTTTTGAATGAATGTCGCTTGCGTCATACTTGCCGACCCTCTCATTTTTCCCGGGAGACTCCCGAATATCATAGCGTGATGACACTGCATTTGGAGCCCTCTAGAGTCTGCCCAAACAGTGTACCTGCTCGGCCACAAGTGGAATGCAGCTTTGCTTGATAGCGTTACAGACAGCAAGGCTACTAAGTCAACAGCCACACATCTTACACTGACGGTACCAATACCCAGAATCCCGTGCAGCCCTAACTCTTCCGCTCAACCAACGCACGGAGAGGGAGGGGGGGGGGGGGGGGGGGGGGTTGATGTGTGGGGGGATTTGGTGGTAGCGGGGGTGTATAATGTAGACCGGAAGAGTTAGGGCTGCATGGGATTCTGGGTAATGGTTGTGTTGTGTTTATGTTGTGTTACAGTGGGATGTTCTGCAGAAATGTGTTTTTCATTCTTTTTTGGTGTGGGTTCACAGTGTGGCGCATATTTGTAACGTAACAATGTTAAAGTTGTTTGATACGGCTACCGTCAGTGTAAGCTGTGTGGCTGATGAGTAAGTATGCTTTGCTGTCTCCTGTGTGAGCAAGTAATAACAACATGCAACATGTGGCTGGACTGGCATGCTGTATGTAAATGCTATGGAGGACAATTACTGCAGTGCAATTAGGGCATGCCCTTTATATAATAATTAGAGTGTAAATAGGATTATATTTTCCTGGGAGTAGTCTATGAGAGACACTGACATCCATAAGTCTCCTGGGAAAATCGGGGGGGTCGGCATGTATGTAGCTGAGCCGCATCAGAGTGGTCAAGGAGCCGCATGCGGCTCCGGAGCCGCGGGTTGCCGACCCCTGCCCTAGGAGGATACAATAGCTCACCGGCGTCACAATGTAAACAAATGCCATGGGTAGATCTACACCTGACATCCACTGTAATGATACCAAATACAAGAGTGTATCTAGTCACTACTTCTATGATTACATTGATATTTTTTAGCATCACAAAATCTTTTTCCGTTTAAAAAAAATTCACATTATGTTTATAAAGTCAGGAAATATGTCCCTGGAAACATGAGGACTTTGAATATGACCAATGTATGATCCTGTAACTACTTGGTATCGGATCGATACCTACATTTGTGGTATCATCTAAAACTAATGTAAAGTATCAAAGAAGAGAATAATAAGTGACTATTACATTTTAACAGAAGTGTAGATAGAACATGTTAAAACAGAAAATAACCAGATATTAACCAGATATTATATTATATCAAAAAGTATCGAAAATACATGTTGGTATCTGTACCAACATATTGGTATGGGGACAACCCTAGTACAGTGTGTGGGAAAAGGCCACAATGGGCAGGCGGTGAATATTGCATAGGGTTCATGTACCATTTGAATTGAAACAATGTGTTATGAAATCACACACCAGGGAAAAAAAACTATCATATGGTGCATTCGAGGCTTTATTCTTTCCCTATGAGTCATAGAGCATGTCGTCATGGGACAACGCTGATCTACTTGTTGATAAGTTATGGTAATAATATATCTCTGGGCGTCGTCAGACACATCTGGGTTAAACCTTTTCACAGGCTAAATATGTTGCAACTGCAAATGTGTCCAAATTGTCGTTGGCGTCCAGTGTGTTCAAGCTTGGCTGAGCTCGAGGCCACCAGACACCTCATTGCACACACATGGACTCAATACTGACTGCAAATCATCCGAGTCATGCCGTATCGCCCCAAAACCCTTATGCAGCACTTTTTACACAACAAAACTGTGATACGGACCAATGCATGATCCTATAAATGGTGTGTGTTATTGCAATACATCAGCAAGGCGAGGCGATGACCCCACCCTGTTCCTCACATTAAGCATTGGTGCTATGGCCCTCTTTACGTATATTGTGCTGCATTAAGACATTTCTCTTTGTGGATTATTTTAAATCCCTTTTTGTCGTTCAGATTATTCTGTGGAAATTATTCATTGCATTTGGCGATTTCTAACTTGAATCCCAAATTGGAAAAAATCCTGAAGAACCTTTCCGCTCTGCAAGGCGAAATTTGGATCAATTTGAGAGCCTCACTTTTCATGTAATAAATTGCATTCTTGTGTGGTTTGCACATGATTAAATTCTACAGACAAAGAAGAAAAAAAGTTATTTTTTTCTTCTATGCTACGTATGTGCTTTCACCGTAGGTCACGTTACCTCGAAACTAAACAAAATGTATGCTCATCCAACTTTTTTCTCTTTTTTTGTTTTCAAAATAAGAATCAATAAGGGAACCGTTAAAGGAAACCGAATCGTTTGGCTTTATCGATTCCCTTTCCCTACTCCCATCGTTACTTTCCCAGCATGCTTTGCAACACAATGTTTCAGGACACATTTCGAGTTAACACAGTTGTGTATTATTAAGTCAGTGCAGGTTTTTGCGGGCTCTTTTAGATTGTATTGTTGTGGCCTAAAATGCCCGAAATTGTTTTTTCAGAAAGTTGCGGCAAATTTTGTTGTATTTTGTGCTTAGAAAACAATGTTTCGACTTATGATTTCATTACATATTTCATCAATAATTCAAGTGTTCCTGATAACCATATTTCCGCTGTGAAATAAGTCTACTTTGGCAATCTTTTTCCAGGAAAATCCGTGCTCATCACAATTAAAAACTAGCTGTGGTACGAAGCCCGCGTCCTCAATTTCTTCGATACGAGTGAGCACAGAATTGATAGATAAAAGTATTCACATTCTCTTCATGTCATATTATGCTTCTTCCAGTGCTGTTGTTTTTAGGTTAGAGTTTTTATCCAATCAGAATTCAGCTAGCTTATGTTGCCATGCTGTACCAAATCTGCCCTTTGGAATCAACAATGCATACAGTTGATAGATAGTTGGGATAGCCAATCAGATCACGAGTTGTTGTCAGTAAGGCCTTCTATCTGGTGACATTTACGCATCCTGTGATTGGATACTCACTGGTTAGAGCCGCAGTGGTACATGCAGAGATCTGCAGGGCCGCACCCGGGACCGTTAGCGAGTGAATTTGAGAACACATAGGGTTGATAGACAGTTGCGATAGCCATTCAGATCACAAGTTGTTGACAGTAGCCTATCTAGATAGCCTGATGTTAACGAGACTGTGATTGGATACTCACTTGTCCCTCCAAAGTGAGTACCCAATCACAAGTTGCACTTTACTAAAATCAGGAAGTGTTGCACCGTAGCCATACCTGGCCAGCGGAGAAATCAGCTGTACTCACTTTTTTTGACCCACAAAGAAGGAGAACAAAATGTTGATTAGGTGGCAGGTATATATTTGCAAGGCCAATTTTTGAGAAGGATATTTAAAGAGAAACTACATCTTGTGAGACCATGTCGTCGATGAAATGGGGAAATCCCCCGACTACGAGCGGTACCACTGGCTTATACGGCGTCGAATGGGTGCTACAAATTGTGAGTTCAAATATTTTATTTGTTTATTTTTTCACGTTTAACGTTTTTTTTTTTTCACAATTTTAATTTTGACAGTACCACATAAAATATGTTTTAATTGCTGATGCGGGTTTATTGATTTTTAAATGCGCCAGAAAATAACCCGTTTTGTACACCGTTGATGCGTTTCAATGGTCGGTAGTGTGTAAAGGTGTTCCTGTATAGTATTTCTTCAGCAATGGTCATGTGGTGACATCAATTATGGTACACTATATGGCCAAAAGTATTTGGCCACGTGCCTTTACTCACATATGAACTTGAAGTGCCATCCCATGGAATTGTCCAAAATGTTTTGGTATCCTGGAGCATTCAAAGTTCCTTTGACTGGAACTAAGGGGCCAAGCCCAACTCCTGAAAAACCAACTCCACACCATAATTCCTCCTCCACCAAATTTCACACTCGGCACAATGCAGTCCGAAATGTAGCGTTCTCCTGGCAACCTCCAAACCCAGACTGGTCCATCAGATTGCCAGATGGAAAAGCGTGATTCATCACTCTAGAGAAGGCGTCTCCACTGCTCTAGAGTCCAGTGGTGACGTGCTTTACACCGCTGCATCCCACGCTTTGCATTGGACTTGGTGATGTATGGGTTAGATACAGCCGCTCGGCCATGGAAACCCATTCCATGAAGCTCTCTGCGTACTGTACGTGGGCTAATTATAAGGTCACATGAAGTTTGGAGCTCTGTAGCAACTGACTGTGCAGAAAGTCTTTGCACTATGCGCTTCAGCATCCGCTGACCTCTCTCTGTCAGTTTACGTGGCCTACCACTTGGTGGCTGAGTTGCTGTTGTTGTTGTGTTTACTAAGGGGAGGTGAAGGCAAACATACACCAGGGGGCAGTATATACAAATATTTATATATATATATATATATATATATATATATATATATATATATATATATATATATATATATATATATATATATATATATATATATAATAATACTAAACAATACAACTAAACTAAGGAAATGGAGTGTGAACTAGAATACAAGAGTGTGTATGGTGTACGACTATGTGTAGTATTTAACTGGAATGTGTGTTACCAAGTGTTGAACGAGATACGAGGAAGTCCAGGGGGCAGACAGGTGATCCGGGATACAAGCGGGGGTCCGTGGGGCTGAGAGGGGCGTCAAGAAGTCCGAGTCCAAAGTGGGGGGTCGAGGATCAAGGGATGCAGTCAGAATCCAGAGGGGTCCAGAGAAGTGAGGCACACAGCTCACTTCCAAGGCGACGGAGGGAATTCTGCGGGGGACACGGGAGAAACAAGGGACAAGTAAGCCACGGAGAGGGAAACAAGACGAGAGAGCATAAAGCTTGACGCTTACGGTACACCATGAGAAAACTAAGTTCCCACGCCGATCCTTGGGTCCACCCTGCCTTTATCCGGCACACCCTCATCAGTAACAGGTGCGCAGATAACCGGTGAGTGTTTGCAGCTGGCGGCTGCTGCAGGGCGGAGATGCGCGCGGCGCGTCCCTGGGTTTGCGCGGCCGTGGGCGTGTCCCAAGGTGCGCATGGCAGGCAGGGGTCTGAGCCGTAACAGTTGTTCCCAAACTCTTCACTTTTCTTATAATAAAGTTGACTTTGGAATATTTAGGGGCAAGGAAATTTCACGACTGGATTTGTTGCACAATTTCACGCTGGAAATCACTGAGAGCGGCCCATTCTTTCACACATGTTTTTAGAAACAGTCTCCATGCCTAAGTGCTTGATTTTTTACACCTGTGGCCATCCAAGTGATTCGGGCACCTCATTCTCATCATTTGGATGGTTGGCCAAATACTTTTGGTGATGTAGTGTATTTTGAGAGGTCATCAGTAAAGTCGGACATCACTGAAGGCCTAGGTGGGAAACACACAGCCCGCCACTGATAAATGGGGGTTAGACTGTGTAAGAGGAAGCCACAAAAGACTTTGAGACTTCAGGTCTAGTTGAGTCCCTCATACTATTAATACATAGAGAGAGGAAAATGGTGCTTTTAATAAAAAAAAAAGTCAAATATTCCATCATCTAGCAGCAGATAGAAGACAAGAGTCAGTGACTAAAACGATGACCTACAGCAGCATTTGTTGATATCTTCATCATTTTTGGGCTCACTTGCCAAGAGAACTCCCTCCACTGCCTACGGGGAATGTGAAATTTGCCTGGGAGTCGCTCTGCAAAGTGAGCACTTGAAACTGACACTGTGCTTTCTTTCTTTGCCTCACATCGTCATGGAGCTCGCTGCAAGAGCTGCTCATGAGCGCCTGCGTTCTTTGTTTGGTGGCGCCGCGTCCTCGGCAAAGGGAAGAAGACGTGGGAGACTCGCCGAGCGGGAATACGTTCTTTGTGAAATGGAAACGCCACGGAAAAAACTTCTTATTTTGTTGTCTGCCTGCTGCAAACTGATGGGCCCTGTTGTTGTCTCAGCTTGGAGAGGAGGAAGACCAAGGAAACGTTTCATTAAGACTACTTTGGCAGAGGTCACATGACAACATTACAACTACGAGTATATAAATACATTCAGACGGATGGATGCGAATGTTGGCATAATATATTATACTGTATATAAAAGCAGTGAAGTTGTCACATTGTGTAAATGGTAAGGGTGTAACGGTACGTGTGTTTGTATTGAACCGTTTCGGTACGGGTGTTTCGGTTCGGTTCGGAGGTGTACTGAACGAGTTTCTACACGGACAGATTTATCAGATTTAATTTTTTATTATCTATAGCAGGGATGTCAAAAGTGTGCCGCGGAGGCCATTTGCGGCCCACAGCTAATGTTTTAAAGGCCCACGGCACATTCTAAAAATACTATTAAAATAAAAAAAAACATAACAAAAGTGACATAAAAAAGCTTAAAGGTGAAATGTAATTTAGAAAAAGTTGCAATGTTGACTAATAAAACAAAGCTGTTTTTTTTTCTTTCAAACTGTCATTGCTCAAAACATAATATTGAATCAAAATCAATGTTATTATGAATTATTGACCTATCCAAGGTTCTGATTACTTCACATCAAATATTACACTAAGAAAAATATTTTTGGTGGAAGATTTTGCATATTTTGTGTGTTTGCCATTAAAAACATAGTTTTGTTTGACAAAAAAGGGCGGAAAACAACAAACAAAAAAACAACATAAAAAAACGAAAACATTTTGAAATGAAGAATAGATCTGAAGTCGATGTAGACTCCAGAGATGTAAGCGTTAAATATAAAATGTATGAATGCCCTGGCACACCATTATCATCATTTCATGACCAAAGCAAAACACTTTTTACACTGTTATATTTAAATAAATCAACTACAACTTATTAAATAAAAATATAGAAAAAACTACCAGCAGCGGTAAAGTTTAGATCCATAAAGGAAAGAAGAAAGTGAATGAATAAGTGAATACATTTACATATGTATACAAATTTGTTTTCTTTTTTTATTATTTTTTTTAATGAATTAAGTAACGTTTATGACAACCTTTTTCCAAAACACAATAAAGAATGTGAGATATAACAGGATAATGCATACATTTGTCATTTGTTTTCAAAACGCTTACAAAAAAGTGGGACCCCAACAATTTACTGTGGGACCCCATTTTGAAAATTCCTAGCGCCAACACTGCTGTCAACAGAGGAGAAAAAATGCTTTATTTAAATAAATATATTATTTATAAAGCAAGTTCGAGTATCATTGACAAATTTTCACCTAGTCCCGGCCTTGGCGTGCTGTCCTCTTTTTGGGATTTCAGAATATGGTCAACCTAAGCTACGACAACATGTAAAAGTTAGAGCTAGAAGACCCTCTTGCCTCGTTAAGATCTCCCGTTTGGGAACACTTAGGCTTTGCGGAGTGATACAACAATGGAGGACGAGAGGCGGACAAAAAAAAAGCGGTTTGCCGACATTGTTCAGCAGCAGTAGGGTATGCTTCTGCCAACACGTCAAACATGCTAACCCATTTGAAGCAGCACCACCCCCAAGTGAACATCGCTTCAACGAAGATAAAGACGGGCGTCGTGCAAACACCGCATTCAAGCAGCCTCTCCTCGGCGAGTCAGGCAGGGCTAAAGCAATAACAAATGCCGTTGGTGTTTTTATAGCAGCAGATTTAAGACCATATTGCATTAAAAACTAGATTTTGACCCACTTCTATGGTGGAAGAACAATGATCCCATATATCCTCTTACTGCCAAGTTAGTCAGGCACTACCTCGCCATACCTGCTACCTCCGTGCCCAGCGAAAGGGTATTTTCCACAGCTGGAGACATTGTAACTGCAAGCAGGTCTGCTCTTTCTGCAGACGATGTGGATAAACTGATTTTTCTGGCAGAAAACATGAAGATTGAGTGAAGTCACCAGGGTTAAAGGCTGGGGGGGGGGGGAAGAAAAGTTAATCTGAGGCTGAGTTGACTTGAAACTGTTTAATGTTGCACTTTTTATATGCAGAAGAAACATTTTGTCATTTTATTTAATCTGAGCAACAACTTGAGGCAGTTTAATGTTGATTAACGTGGACCCCGACTTAAACAAGTTGAACAACTTATTCAGGTGTTACCATTTAGTGGTGAATTGTACGGTATATGTACTGTACTGTGCAATCTACTAATAAAAGTCTCAATCAATCAATCAATCAAAAAAGCACTTTATATGTAGAAAGGTTTTGTTAAGAAACCATTCTGAGCCTTATCTTTTTTAGTTTTTATTTGATATATGTTGACCACATTAACCCTGGCAATCGACCCTGTGTGTATATGTATGTTATTGTTATCCTTATCATTCATGACTGCCTGCTGTTGCACTGATCACATCCATCACACACAGAGCTATTTCTATTTTTGGGCAGAATTATTATAGTATTCCCAATGTTAAAAGGATAAAGCCATTGTTTAAAAATTTGGTAAATAAATAACCAAAAAATTTATATATGTAATTTTTTTTACTGTACCGAAAATGAACCGAACCGTGACCTCTAAACCGAGGTACGAACCGAACCAAAATGTATGTGTACCGTTACACCCCTAGTATATGGTAAATAAAAAGAGAATACAATGATTTGCAAATCCTTTTCAACTTATATTCAATTGAATAGACTGCAAAGACAAGATACTTAACATTCGAACTGGAAAACGTTGTTATTTTTTGCAAATATTAGCTCATTTGAAATTTTGATGCCTGCAACATGTTTCGAAAAAGCTGGCACAAGTGGCAAAAAAGAGTGAGAAAGTTGAGGAATGCTCATCAAACACTTATTTGGAACATCCCACAGGCTATTTGGGAACAGGTGGGTGCTATGATTGGGTATAAAAGCAGCTTCCATGAAATGCTCAGTCATTCACAAACAAGGATGGGGCGAGGGTCACCACTTTGTGAACAAATGCCTGAGCAAATTGTTAAAGAACAACATTTCTCAACCAGCTATTGCAAGGAATTTAGTGATTTCACCATCTACGCTCCGTAATATCATCAAAAGGTTCAGAGAATCTGGAGAAATCACTGCACGTAAGCGATGATATTACAGACCTTCGATCCCTCAGGCGATACTGCATCAAAAAGTGACATCAGTGTGTAAAGGATATCACCACATGGGCTCAGGAACACTTCAGAAAACCACTGTCAGTAACTACAGTTGGTCGCTACATCTGTAAGTGCTAGTTAAAACTCTACTATGCAAAGCCAAAGCCATTTATCAACAACACCCGGAAACGCTTCGCTGGGCCCGAGCTCATCTAAGATGGACTGATGCAAAGTGGAAAAGTGTTCTGTGGTCTGACGAGTCCACATTTCAAATTGTTTTTGGAAACTATGGACATCGTGTCCTCCGGACCAAAGAGGAGAAGAACCATCCGGACTGTTCTAGGCACAAAGTGTAAAAGCCAGCATCTGTGATGGTATGGGGGTGTATTAGTGCCCAAGACATGGGTAACTTACACATCTGTGAAGGCACCATTAATGCTGAAAGGTACATACAGGTTTTGGAGCAACATATGTTGCCATGGGGACGGTGCCAGCAACTTGAGGGTTCCTGGTTCAATCCCCACCTACTACCAACCTCGTCACGTCCATTGGGTCCTTGAGCAAGACACTTCACCCTTGCTCCTGATGGGTCCTGGTTAGCGCCTTGCATGGCAGCTCCTGCTATCAGTGTGTGAATGGGTGAATGTGGAAATGGGGTCAAAGCGGGTAGAAAAGCACTATACAAGTATAACTCATTTACCATTTACCATCAAGCAACGTCTTTTTCAAAGACGCCCCTGCTTATTTCAGCAAGACAATACCAAGCCACGTGTTACAACAGCATGGCTTCATAGTAAAAGAGTGCAGGTACTCGACTGGCCTGCCTGTAGTCCAGACCTGTCTCCCATTGAAAATGTGTGGTGCAATATGAAGGCTAAAATAGCAGAAGGGAGACTGTTGAACAACTTAAGCTGTACATCAAGCAAGAATGGGAAATAATTGCACTTCAAAAATGTGTCTCCTCAGTTCCCAAACCTTTACTGAGTGTTGTTAAAAGGAAAGGCCATGTAACACAGTGGTACAAATGCCCCTGTGACAACTTTTTTGCAATGTGTTGCTGCCATTAAATTTTAAGTTAATGATTTTTGCAAAAAAAAAAGTTTCTCAGTTCGAACATTAATCTTGTCTTTGCAGTCTATTCAATTAAATATAAGTTGAAAAGGATTTGCAAATCATTGTATTCTCTTTTTATTTACCATATACACAACGTGACAACTTCACTGCTTTTGGGTTTTGTATATTCAAAATTTAACTAGCTATGAACCACTACTGACTAGCAATAATACAACAGGAATAATTATCATTTCAAATAAATATTTCCCTTTTGATGCTCTTCCAGTCACAATTTTCAACCTACATATTTTATTCTTCAGCCACACTTTACTTTCCTTGCACAAAGCAAGAATTCTATTGATCCATTCATCCATCCATCCATTTTCTACTGCTTGTCCCTCCGAGGATATTTACTCCACAAGGGGGCTACAAGTCCTATCAATACCTGCTCTATCATCCCTGCCCTCTTATTTGATTCTAATCAGGAACATTTCAAAGAACTTTAATCACTGATTAATGTCTGGCCAAAATCTGAACAATTGTTCCTTTTGTCAACAGGGACAAAGAGGTCATCCTGGTCCTGCCGGTCTGCCTGGCGAGCCTGTAAGTATCTACTTCAGTCCTGGTCTTGTGTTTGAAACCGTGACTGAGAAACTTGTTTCATTTCACAATAATGTCATTAAAATGTGAGCGCGAGAAGCACATGTTATAAGAGATCACTCTATTGACCATTTCTTTAAAGTGTATTCTATGGGTTTTTTTAGCCTAAATTAAACATTAATTGACTTAAAAATATTAATTTGCTCTGTGGGTGAAGTCATTACAGGGATTTAAGATCAATTCATCATAATTAGTGAAAGAAACATAGCTTCTAAATCACTATAAAGCACACCTTTAAGCTTTTTATTGATGTAACTTGTCATACCAACTTGAGAAATGTTCTATTTCATATCTGCTTTAACGGATTTTTTACCTTCCACGTATTTGGGGAGAATGTTTCTTTTCCCCAAGATAGTCCTACACCAGTGTGAGTGGTATTGGGAACAATGTGGGTGCATAGTCTTGCTCAAAAACCAGGGCTGGGCCATATGGCAAAAAAAAAATGCATCACCATATAAGTGTTTTTTATCGGCCGATATCGATTATGGATATTATTTATGAGCTATGAAAAATAAGGATTAGGAGAAACTATGTCAAAAGTACAAATTTTTAGTTCAAATGTAACCTTCCACTGATTATAATGATAGCTGAGGAGCTATCGAGGCAGAAAGGAAAGGAAATGTCAACAAAAGCATGAAAAACACTCAAACAATGTAAACACAATTTTAAAATCACATTGATTACTTAACAATAAGTTCTTGAAATGAAGGTGCAAAAATAAGGAATATGTAAGAAATGCTTCATAAAGTGTAATAAAATAGTGCAAAGTGTGAAAATGTAAACAGAGAAACCTAGTTTGGTGCCAGAAAACAACGGCTGTGTAACATTAATTTGCCCTTTTATTCTAATTGAACTATGGAAAGGATTTTTTCTTATGCAGTAATTATTTAATTATTATGATTATATCAGTCGATATCGATAATTATAGAATTTTTGTTGACCTATGGAAAATAAGGAGCAGGAAAATAAGATTTCGCTTGAAATGTAACTTCCTCTGATTGTAATCCCCTCAGCTGTCGAGGCAGAAAGGAAATGTCAACACAAGCATGGAAAACACTCCAAAAATTTAAATAAAATAGTAAAATTACATTGAACACTTATTACACTCTTAAAATGAAGGTGCAAAAATGAGGAATATGTAAGAAATGCTTCATTAAGTGTAATAAAATAGTGCAAAGTGTGAAAATGTAAACACGGTGAAACCTGAGAAGAACTATTTTCTGCAGGATTGGTGCTGGGAAATAATGGCTGTGTAACATTCATTTGCCCTGTTATTCTTATAGAACTATGGACATTAATTGTTGTTATGCAGTAATTATTAAAATATTATGATTATACCGGTCGATATCGATAATTATTAAATTTTTGTTGACCTATGGAAAATAAGGAGCAGGAAAATAAGATTTAGTTTGAAATGTAACTTCCTCTAAATGTAATTCCCTCAGCTGTCGAGGCAGAAAGGAAAGGAAATGTCAACACAAGCATGGAAAACACTCAATGTAAACAATATTATAAAGTCACATTGAACACTTAATATTACGCTCTTAAAATGAAGGTGCAAAAATAAGGAATATGTAAGAAATGTTTAATAAAGTGTAACAAAATAGTGCAATGTGTGAAAATGTAAACAGAGAAACTTGAGAAGAACTATTTTCTGCAGGTTTAGTGCCAGGAAATAACGGCTGTGTAACATTAATTTGCCCTGTTATTCTTATTGAACTATAGAAATTATTTTTTTTAATGCAGTACTTGTTTAAATATTATTCATATATCGGTTGATATCGATAATTATTGCATTTTTTTGACTTATGGAAAATAAGGAGGAGGAAAATTATATTTTGTTTGAAATGTAACTTCCTCTCAATGTAATCCCTCAGCTGTCGAGGCAGAAAGGAAATGTCAACACAAGCATGGAAAACACTAAAACAATGTAAACTAAATTATAAAATCAAATTGAACACTTAATAATAAGTTCTTAAAATGAAGGTTAAAAAATAAGGAATATGTAAGAAATGCTTCATAAAGTGTAAGAAAATAGTGAAAAGTGTGAAAATGTAAACAGAGAAACCTGAGAAAAACTAGAACAGGTTTGGTGCTAGGAAATAGCGGCTGTGTAACATTAGTTTGCCCTGTTATTCTTATTGAACTATGGAAAGGACTTTTTGTTTTGCAGTAATTATTTGCAGTGCTCTACAAGGTGAGCGCGGCTAAGGTGGTGTAGTATTACCAGTCTTGTTGAGGACGAGCGCCTGGCATCATTTACAGACCACATTGGTCTGACTACGGTCCCTTTGAAAAACTAAAGAAATTGCCATACTGTCCAGGTGACTTTTCCTGTTTTATCCACAATCTCTTCATTCTAAGTTTCTCTTCTCACTCCATGCAAAGAATCAACCGAAGCTGGCGTAATCGAACTTGATGATCCTAATTGGCTGTAATCAGTGATCACTTCCTGCGATGCTCGAAAGCAACCTTGCTTCACAACTAACGGTTTCTTACGAAGGGAAGAAAAAACATTGAATTTTTAATGGAACACATTCTTTATTGATATCAATTACGTGTCTAAAGGTTATATATTGATATCGTTGTATCGTCCAGCCCTACGAAGGACACAACAGCAGAATCTGAATTTTTACCAGAAAGCCTCCAGTTTCAGCTCTACCATCCACGTTAAGAGGTCTCTCATCATGTTAAAATCCATATTAGGTTGTAAACAACGTGTTTTATCATTTATGATTATTTAATTATTGTTATTTATTCAATTAATTATTTTGAAAAACAGTCAGCTGAAAATGATGGAAAGCACCACTCTTCATAGCAACTGACTTTACTGCCATCTGGCGGCCAAAGTGAAGAGTGTGCTCCCTAATTCGTCACGTTTTATGTGTCAGGTAAGCCGCAACGAATGGGGCCATATGAATCCCCTTCCGACTGTACGTTGTGAAAATTAATTTACCAAAGTCACATTCGGAACCAATTAACAGTGATGAGCAAGGGACGACTGCATCATTTTATTTTACTTTTTTAAATCTCTGAACCAATTTATTCGACTTGTGTGTTCCTCTACTTCCTGCACTGTTTGTCCAAGTGTGTTTACACATTAAAACTTGAGCATAAAGCAGTGAGTGCTATTTTCATATAAAGCAGTGTTGCTTCCCACCATGTTTTTTTTTATCTCCAGCTCCAAAGCAGGACCAGGAGGTATTAGGAACCTCGAAACATGGGCTATCAGTTGTGGAGGAATCTTGGCGGGGGAGAGATAGTTGGCGTGCACACAAGTGGGCTAAATGCTTTGCACGCTGGAGGCTATTTGCAGAACTCCCCCACAAATCTTGTAAACACTCCGCTAATTAGTGCTCAACTTCCTGTCTCAGACGGCTTTTTTTTCCACAGTGGATGCAGAAATCACCAACACCCTGACTGGCCTCCACACTTGCACGCCTTTTAGTGTTGACCATGTTTGCTTGTGTCGTTTGTATGCTAATGTCCAGACTGAGTGAAGATATGACTAAAATGCATTAGGTGTCTGTTAAAATGCCATTTCAGAGGACACTTGTCATAGCAAATAGGGGTTCTAGACACATTATTTTGCCATAAAACATACTAATTAGTGACAATGATGGCGTCCTCTCCCTCCCTGCACGGCTCTAATCTCTAATGGTGTGTCCTACAGTATGATAAACTTCAAATACCACATTATTAACAATAAATGCTGACTCTTCCTCCAATTGCTTTGTACTATTTTTAATACAATATGAGTATCATTATGTCGCGTGTATTGCTTATGAATTATTCAGTTACAGTGTCCCATAATGGGATGTAGTTGTGGCCCTTTAAAGGCCTACTGAAATGAATTTTTTTTATTTAAACGGGGATAGCAGATCTATTCTATGTGTCATACTTGATCATTTCGCGATATTGCCATATTTTTGCTGAAAGGATTTAGTATAGAACAACGACGATAAAGATTGCAACTTTTGGTATCTGATAAAAAAAAGGCTTGCCCCTACCGGAAGTAGCGTGACGTAGTCAGTTGAACATATACGCAAAGTTCCCTATTGTTTACAATGATGGCCGCATGAAGTGAGAGAGATTCGGACCGAGAAAGCGACAATTTCCCCATTAATTTGAGCGAGGATGAAAGATTTTTGGATGAGTAAAGTGCAAGTGAAGGACTAGTGGGGAGTTGAAGCTATTCAGATAGGGAAGATGCTGTGAGAGCCGGGGGTGACCTGATATTCAGCTGGGAATGACTACAACAGTAAATAAACACAAGACATATATATACTCTATTAGCCACAACACAACCAGGCTTATATTTAATATGCCACAAATTAATCCTGCATAAAAACACCTGCGTGTTTGTTACGCTAGCTCCTAGCTCCTCTTCTAGCTCCTAGCTCCATAGAACACGCCAATACAATTCAAACACCTGATCAACACACACAATCACTCAGCCCAAAAGACCGTTCACCTAACCCAAGGTTCATAAAGCTTATATATTTTTAAAAAGTTACGTACGTGACGCGCACATACGGTCAAGCTATCAAATGTTTAGCAGCCAAGGCTGCATACTCACGGTACCTGATATTCAGCTGGGAATGACTACAACAGTAAATAAACACAAGATATACTCTATTAGCCACAACACAACCAGGCTTATATTTAATATGCCACAAATTAATCCTGCATAAAACACCTGCGTGTTTGTTATGCTAGCTCCTAGCTCCTATGCTAGCTCCTAGCTCCATAGAACACGCCAATACAATTCAAACACCTGATCAACACACACAATCACAAAGACCGTTCACCTAACCCAAGGTTCATAAAGCTTATATATTTTAAAAAAAGTTACGTACATACGCAAAAAAAAGTTGCGCACATACGGTCAAGCGATCAAATGTTTAGAAGCCAAAGCTGCATACTCACAGTAGCACGTCTGCGTCTTTGTCATCCAAATCAAAGTAATCCTGGTTAGAGTCTCTGTTATCCGAGTTCTTCCATCTTGACTGCATCTTTCGGGAATGTAAACAAAGAAGCGCCGGCTGTGTACTGTTGTTGTTGACTACGTTCGAAAAATACGTCCATTTCGCACCGACAACTTTCTTCTTTGCTTGCTCAGCTTCCTTCTCCATAATGCAATGAACATGATTGCAACAGATTCACGAACACAGATGTCCAGAATACTGTGGAATTATGAAATGAAAACAGAGCTTTTTTGTATTGGCTTCAATGTGGAAGGCATACCCATGTTCGCCGGGCTACGTCACGCGCATACGTCATCCTCAGAGGCGTTTCGAACCGGAAGTTTAGCGGCAAATTTAAAATGTCACTTTATAAGTTAACCCAGCCGTATTGGCATGTGTTATAATGTTAAGATTTCATCATTGATATATAAACTATCAGACTGCGTGGTCGGTAGTAGTGGGTTTCAGTAGGCCTTTAATAAGTGTTTAGTGTTAGGTAAAACACGCAGTACAAACAGCCATCAATTTCGTACATTAAATTTGTATTTACTATAAACTGTTGCTTTAGTTTAATAATTTGTTTTCCCTGTAATTTTTTGTGATTTAATGTAGATTTTTTACCTTAATGTCGATTTTGGATCTGTGCGCCAGTTCTTCTCAAATAGTATTTTAATTAAACGTGTTTAATTAATTTTTGTTTCGTAGATTAAAGTGCTTTATATATTTTACTTGTGAAATAATGTTGCTGATTAATTTTAAATTATTATTTATTGTGTTTAGTTAATTGTGATTTTTTTAATCAAATGGTTGAAGTCAGACAACAATGCTTTATAGTTAGAATTTATTTAAATAAATAAAGATATTTAAATACAATTAATTGTTTAGAAAATATCTATGTTAAAATCTAATTTTAAAAATACATTAATTTTGATTTCTTTTTAATTAAAATAAAAAAATATTCGATTTTGATGTACTGTAAATTTTTGCTTTAATTTATTAATTTGTTTCCCATGTGATTTTTTTGTGATTTAATGTAGATTTTGGATCTATACGCCAGTTCTTCTCAAATAGTATTTTCATTAAAATTGTTGTATTAATTTTTGTTTCGTAGGATAAAGTGTTTGATATATTTTACTTGTGAAATAATGTTGTTAGTTAATTTTATTTTTCTGTATCAAATGGTTCAAGTCGGCCAAAAAAATTTTATAGTTTGAATTTATTTAAATGAATAAATACATTTAAATCAAATTAATTGTTGAAAATAATATTTATGTTTGATTCATATTTAAAAAATACATTCATTTTGATTTAATTTTAATTCAAATAAAAAACATTTGATTTTTATGTACTATAAACTCTTGCTTTAATTTTTTAATTTGTTTCCCTGTGATTTTTAGTGATTTAATGTAGATTTTGGATCCATACGCAAGTTCTTCTCAAATAGTATTTTCATTAAAATTGTTGTATTAATTTTTGTTTTGTAGGATAAAGTGTTTTATATATTTTACTTCTGAAATAATGTTGCTGATCAATTTAAATGTATTATTTATTGTGTTTAGTTGATTTTATTTTTCTGTATCAAATGGTTCAAGTCGGCCAAAACATTTTTATAGTTTGAATTTATTTAAATGAATAAATACATTTAAATCAAATTAATTGTTGAAAAAATTATTTATGTTTGATTCATATTTAAAAAATACATTAATTTTGATTTAATTTTAATTTAAATAAAATGCATTTGATTTTTATGTACTGTAAACTCTTGCTTTAATTTATTAATTTGTTTCCCCTGTGATTTTTAGTGATTGAATTTCGGATCCATACGCCAGTTATTCTCAAATAGTATTTTAATTAAAATTGTTTAATAAATTTTTGCTTTGTAGGCTATAGTGTTTTATAAATGTTATTTGTGAAATAATGTTGCTGATCAATCTAAAAGTAGAATTTTGTCATGTCTTAAAGCACCTCTTCCTGAGGGTGTTTCAGTGTTATAACTTCACCTTTATCTTTACTTTTTACACCAAAATGCGTCCATTCTCCCTTTTCTGTCTACATACTGTGTCTGCTTGTAAGTACTCCGTGTGCGTGCGCTGCCGAACATGCTCCTCTGCTCGTAAAACCAGCAATGTCACGCCCGTTAAAAAAAACGGGGGGCAGGGAATAACCAATACTTTTTAGAGGCGGTATAGTACTGAATATGATTCATTAGTATAGCGGTACTATACTAGTACCAGTATATGGTACAAACCTATACTGTACTAAGAAGGAATCTTCACATTCAAATGAGTATGCCCGTGATTCTCATTGCATCCATCATGAAATGCAAAACAATGGCAAAAAAAGCAGATGCTTCAATAAATATCAAAAACTTATATCCTAAGATGCTTTAAAACCAGAAGAACTGCAGTTGGTGGGTGTAATGTGCCACCCATGAGGACCAATGGGGGTGCTTCATTTCTTTATGTTGACCACCACTGCACCCAGGGGTCATTTAGATAGTGAGAATGAGCCCCACTTATAGGACCTGGCAGAGACCTAAAGTGCCTTTTATTAAGAAAGTTATGTGCAAGCTTATGGAAAATTGGCCCAATTTTGGGGTGGGGGGGGGGGGGGGAACTGTGGCGAGGCAGGGTTTTATGGCCATCTACTGTTCAAGTTATTTATCAATGCATAATCCACATAAAGTGAGCCTACCCCTCACATTTCAGCAACATTTTTTATGATAGTACATGTTCAATAATGACTAATTTTCCGAGGACGGTAAATCTATCCTGCAGTACACTAACCACTAAAAGTATATCCTGGATTCATTTCCACTGTGCAGTATGATCCCTTGCAGAGACAGAATACATGTGTAGTAGGGATGTACGGTATACCGGCACTAGTATAGTACTGCCATACTAATAAATCATATTCGGTACTATATCTTTTTAACGGGCATGACGGCGCGTTGTCACGTCATTGCTGGTTTTACGAGCAGAGGAGCATGTTGGGCAGCGCACACACACGGAGTACTTACATGCAGACACAGTGTGTAGACAGAAAAGAGAGAATGGACGCATTTTGGTGTAAAAAGTAAAGATAAAGGTGAAGTTATAACACTGAAACACCCTCAGGAAGAGGTGCTTTAAGACATGGCTAGCTAGCTAGCAGCTAACATCCATCCGCAGTCGGCAGTGTTTTAGCTACTTCGAAATCACTAATCCTGGTCTCCATGGCGACAAATATAGTACCGTATTTTCCGTATAAGTCGCTCCGTAGTATAAGTTGCACCGGCCGAATATGCATAATAAAGAAGGAAAAAAACATATACAGTATAAGTCGCACTGGAGTATAAGTCGCATTTTTGGGGAAAATTTATTTGATAAAATCCAACACCAAGAATAGACATTTGAAAGGCAATTTAAAATAAATACAGAATAGTGAACAACAGGCTGAATAAGTGTAAGTTATATGACGCATAAATAACCAACTGAGAACGTGCCTGGTATGTTAACGTAACACAGCGTTTCTCAAAGTGTGGGGCGCGCCCCACTGGTGGGGAATAGAGACATGACAGGTGGGGCGCGAGGAACGGGAGGAAATTTCACTTAAATTTTTTTTTTTTTTAAATTATATTCTTAGATTTTTTTTTTTTACTATGCTTTCATTTTCTATACACACTGTAAATCACTTTGTGATTCTGTCTTTGAAATCCGCTATATAAATAAATGTAAATTACTTATTTTTCCTGTAGGCTTTAAATTTCTAGGTAGGAGCGCAAGTTTGACAGACATAGCAACAGTAACTAATGGGGGCGGGGCTAAGTGGAAGTTTTGTGAATGGCGAGTCACTGTGCGAGGATTTGCTGTTTTGCACATACATAAAAAATAGAGCCACTGCTGATGAGCTGTTCAACATAATGGACAGTTTCCTCAAAGAACACAACCTTAAATGAGAAAACTGTGTGGGCTTTTGCTCTGATGGCGCACAGACCATGGCAAAGTCAAGAAACGGGCTGCAGGCTCTAATAAAGAGGGCTGCGCCAAATGCGCATTGGACACACTGTGTCATTCACCGGGAAGCACTCGCATCAAGGCAGCTCAGCCCCTAACTCAATGAGGTTTTAACAGTGGCAGTGTCAAGCCTGCTACCCCGATTTGAAAAGCTGTGCAGTGCAAAACAGGCTCATTGCAGCCACTAATGCTGGAGTACTGTAAAACTAATGTTCACTAGCCCTGTCTTGCCAAAATGCATAGCTCCTCCTTTTTTTTGCAAAATTGCAAAGTGGCACTTTTATTTAATTTATTATGTAACTTGATGCAAGTTATTTGATTTATTATTAAACTTGATGCAAGTTATAACACTTTTATTTGATTTATTATTGAACGTGATGCAAGTTATAACACTTTTATTTGATTTATTATTGAACTTGATGCAAGTTATAACACTTGTTTTGATTTATTATTGAACTTGATGCAAGTTATAACACTTTTGTTTTATTTATTATTGAACTTGATGCAAGTTATTTTATTTGATATTGAAGTTGATGCAAGTTATACCACAGCTGCACAGTTATTTTATTGATTATTGAACTTTATGTTATTTTATGTTATTGAGTTTGAATGTATACAACTTGATGTTACTTGATGTTCAATACATTTGAAAATGTTAAGCTTGGCATTAGTGTTCTGTTGGGGCGATGGGGGCAGGTGGGGCTTGAAAACTCCCCCTTGTCCAAAGTGGGGGATGACAAAAAAAGTTTGAGAACCACTGACGTAACATATTATGGTAAGAGTCATTCAAATAACTATAACATATAGAACATGCTATACGTTTACCAAACAATCTGTCACTCCTAATCGCTAAATCCCATGAAATCTTATACGTCTAGTCTCTTACGTGATTGAGCTAAATAATATTATTTGATATTTTACGGTAATGTGTTAATAATTTCACACATAAGTCGCTCCTGAGTATAACCCCGGCCAAACTATGAAAAAGACTGCGACTTATAGTCCGAAAAATACGGTAAGTTTCTTACAAGTATCGTTATCACTGGAGGACGAGGCATAGCTTCACTACACACCGTAGGAGGATACAATAGCCCACAGCTAAAAGCAAGTTAGCACCCTGAATGTAAACAAATGGCATGGGTGGATCTACACCTGACATCCACTGTATGATACCAAAGACAATAACGTATCTAGTTGATACTACTATGATTACTTTGATATTTTTTATCGTCACAAAATCATTTTTAATTTTTTTAAAATTCATATTATGTTTATAAAGTCAGAAAATACGTCCCTGGACACATGATGACTTTGAATATGACCAATGTATGATCCTGTAACTCCTTGGTATTGGATCGATACCTAATGTAAAGTATCAAACAAGAGAAGAATAAGTGATTATTACATTTTAACAGAAGTGTAGATAGAACATGTTAAAACAGAAAATAAGCAGATATTAACAGTAAATGAACAAGTGGATTAATAATAATTTTTTATAGTTTGTCCCTCATAATGATGACAAAATAATAGGTAGATAAATGACACAATATGTTACTGCATACGTCAGAAGACTAATTAAGAGTCTTTGTTTTGTTTACTTACTACTAAAAGACAAGTTGTCCAGTATGTTCACTATTTTATTTAAGGACTAAATTACAATAATAAACATATGTTTCATGTACACTAAGATTTTTTGTTCAAATAAAGACAATAATAAAACATTTTGTGGTCCCCTTTACTAATACTTTGACTTATGCAGATCCCAAATACACATCAGCAGGTACCAGAAGATAAGAAAAGTTGGTTTTGCATAATATTGCGAAACAAAACGCCAGATAATGTCTGCTAATAGGTGCCATGTTGTGGTCCTTACACACACACCATAGTGACACTAGTATCTCTGACTAAGGTAGGTGTAATGGGCTGACAGTCCATCAAGGTGTGCAGCTTCAAAGTCGTACTAAAACATTTTGATAGAATTTTGAGTGCCGTGTATAATGTTCTTTATTTTCAATTTAAAGTTTTGGTTTTATTTACTGCCATCATATTGCAGTCTACACGTATATCTTATGTGTGACTGCCATCTACTGGTCACTCTTATCATTATAGCACTACATGAGACTATTATAATGATGACATCAAACACTTACATGGCGATATAGCCCTACATGAGACTATTATAATACCATACCATACCATACCAACTTTATTTATAAAGCCCTTTAAAAACAACCACAGTAATGATGATATCAAACACTTACATGGCGATACAGCCCTACATGAGACTATTATAATGATGATATCAAACACTTATATGGTGATACAGCCCTACATGAGACTATTATAATGATATCAAACACTTATATGGTGTTACAGCCCTACATGAGACTATTATAATGATGATATCAAACACTTATATGGCGATACAGCCCTTCATGAGACTATTATAATGATGATATCAAACACTTATATGGCGATATAGCCCTACATGAGACTATTATAATGATGATATCAAACACTTTTATGGCGATACAGCCCTACATGAGACTATTATAATGATGATATCAAACACTTATATGGCGATACAGCCCTACATGAGACTATTATAATGATACTATCAAACACTTATATGGTGATACAGACCTACATGAGACTATTATAATGATGATACCAAACACTTACATGGCGATACAGCCCTACATGAGACTATTATAATGATGATATCAAACACTTATATGGCGATACAGCCCTACATGAGACTATTATGATGATATCAAACACTTATATGGCGATATAGCCCTACATGAGACTATTATAATGATGATATCAAACACTTATATGGCAATACAGCCCTACATGAGACTATTATAATGATGATAACAAACACTTACATGGTGATACAGCCCTACATGAGACTATTATAATGATGATATCAAACACTTATATGGTGATACAGCCCTTCATGAGACTATTATAATGATGATATCAAACACTTATATGGCGATATAGCCCTACATGAGACTATTATAATGATGATATCAAACACTTTTATGGCGATACAGCCCTACATGAGACTATTATAATGATGATATCAAACACTTATATGGCGATAAAGCCCTACATGAGACTATTATAATGATGATAGCAAACACTTATATGGCGATAAAGCCCTACATGAGACTATTATAATGATGATATCAAACACTTATGTGGCGATACAGCCCTACATGAGACTTATAATGATGATATGAAACACTTATATGGCGATACAGCCCTACATGAGACTATTATAATGATATCAAACACTTATATGGCAATACAGCCCTACATGAGACTATTATAATGATGATATCAAACACTTACAGTATATGGCGATACAGCCCTACATGAGACTTTTATAATGATGATAAAAAACACTTATATGGTGATACAGCCCTACATGAGACTATAATAATAATGATATCAAACACTTATATGGCGATACAGCCCTACATGAGACTATTATAATGATGATATCAAACACTTACAGTATATGGCGATACAGCCCTACATGAGACTTTTATAATGATGATAAAAAACACTTATATGGTGATACAGCCCTACATGAGACTATAATAATAATGATATCAAACACTTATATGGCGATACAGCCCTACATGAGACTATTGTAATAAGTGGTCAGTCCACTGAACAACCATCGTCATGCCACTACTGGACTGTTTCTTGTGTTGTATTCTCCTCCAACATGTGCTTCCAATAAGAGGACACTTACCTTCTTCTTGCTGACATTCCTCCTCTCCACAGGGGGGCCGGGGAGCCCACGGAAGCCCCGGGGTCAAAGGTTATCCTGGCAGGCAGGTGCAGTAAATCTAGTGTTGCAGTGCTGGCTGATACACACACACACACACACACACACACACACACACACACACACACACACACACACACACACACACACACACACACACACACACACACACACACACACACACAAAGGGCGTCATTTGCTTGCATCGACAGTTCAGTGCAAATCTTGTTATTTAAAACGTTCACTTTTTCTACCTGGTAAGTCGGAACCAGCTGTGACCATCTTGGTGTCCTTTTTGTTCTGTACAAATGCTAAAAAGACAAATGACACATTTTAGGATAAAACGTTGTGTCAGCTTTGTGTTATAGGTAGGGTTGTACGGTACACCGGTACTAGTATTGTACCGCGGTACTAATGAATCAAAAATGGTACTATACTCTGTTTGAAAAGTACCCGTTTCCCCAGGCATGACAGCGCGTCGTGACATTGCTGGTTCTACGAGCAGAGGAGCATGTTCGGCAGCGCATACACACAGAGTACTTACAAGCAGACACAGTGTGTAGACAGAAAAGGGAGAATGGATGCATTTTGGTATAATAAATAAAGATAAAGGTGAAGTTATAACACTGAAACACCCTCAGGAAGAGGTGCTTTAAGACATGGCTAGCTAGTTAGCACAGTGTTTTAGCTACTGCGGCATGGCGTAGTGGGTAGAGCGGCCAGAAACCTGAGGGTTGCAGGTTCGCTCCCCGCCTCTTACCATCCAAAATCGCTGCCGTTGTGTCCTTGGGCAGAACACTTCACCCTTGCCCCCGGTGCCGCTCACACCGGAGAATGAATGATGAATGCATGAGTTGTAAAAAGGAATGATGGGTTCTCACTTCTCTGTGAAGCGCTTTGAGTGTCTAGAAAAGCGCTATATAAATCTAATCCATTATTATTATTATTATTACTTCTAAATCTCTAATCCTCGCCTGCATGGCGACAAAGTATGTTTCTTGCAAGTAACCTTATCACTGGAGGACGAGGAATAGCTAAACATGCTTCACTACACACCCTAGGAGGATACAATAGCTCACAAGCGTCACAATGTAAACAAATGCCACAGGTGGATCTACATCTGACATCCACTGTAATGATACCAAGTACAAGAGCATATCTAGCTGATACTACTATGATTACAACGATATTTTTTCCTTTTTTTAAAAATTCATATTATGTTTATAAAGTCAGGAAATACGTCCCTGGACACATGAGGACTTTGAATATGACCAATGTATGATCCTGTAACTACTTGGTATCGGATCAATACCTAAATGTGTGGTATCATCCTAAACTAATGTAAAGTATCAAAGAAGAGAAGAATAAGTGATTATTACATTTTAACAGAAGTGTAGATAGAACATGTTGAAACAGAAAATAAGCAGATATTAACAGTAAATGAACAAGTAGATTAATAATCCATTTTTACAGTTTGTCCCTCATAATGTAGACAAAATAATAGGTAGATAAATGACACAATATGTTACTGCATACGTCAGCAGACTAATTAGGAGTCATTGTTTGTTTACTTACTACTAAAAGACAAGTTGTCTAGTATTTTCACTATTTTATTTAAGGACTAAATTACAATAATAAACATATGTTTCATGTACCCTAAGATTTTTTGTTCCAATAAAGACAATAATGAAATTTTTTGTGGTTCCCCTTATTTAGAAAAGTAGCCAAATACATTTTGGTACCGGTACTAAAATATTGGTATCAGGACCACACTACAGGGTAGGCATCAGTATTAAAACATTGTTTTCTTTGAGAAAGAAAAGAAGTCTGGGGTGTGAGGAATGAATAAAGATCAATAGGTCAGACCGTCCAGAAGTTAAAGATGTTGAAAGGTTCTTCACCGGTTAAACTAAGCTTGACCTTTTCCTGACTGTTTATGCTGTCTGGGTGTTTCAGGATGTATGCCAGTTCACGCGCTGGTCTCGCCGCTCGCCTCCGATGAGCACTTATTATGTCAGAAGTCTGACGCCTGCGGGCAGGTTGCTCACTAGGTGCTGATGGATGAGGACTCTGCATCTGTGCATCTGCAGGCTGGAATGGAGGCACTCCGAGTACATTGCGATGCGTTCACTGACGTCGGGTCTGAGAATTCCATGCACATGTCGCTCCAGCCCAAAAAATTATCAAGATTCTTAATGTTTGGCAATGAGACACATTTGATTTATAGTTGTTAGTCTGCCAAGATGTGAGATTTTATGTGGACCTATACTTCCTTGAGATTATGACTACAACAACAAACAGTACAATGATAAACTTCCCACTGTTAGTAATACCGTTTTAAATTAAAACTAGAAAATTCCCGCGGAAATTTTTGATGGGCCTGCTATCTGTGCCATGGACCTCTGGCCGGGAAGCCGCCACGCTTTTAAGATGGTGTAGAGTGTCTGAATCTGTGGGTTTTAGGTGTAACTTCTACAAAAAGAACTACGCAGCTAGCCTAAAACATTAGCGTGCTTACATTAAAAACGCTAACATTTAGCATGTGTGCTAAGGACGGCATGCTAACAGTTGACATGTCTCACATTTCAAGCAACACGGCTGTAAGGTCTACTGCGGAAGTAGAGAAAAAAAAAGTGTAAAATTAGATGGAAAAAGTTAGCATGCTTAAGTTAGCTTGCTAGCATGCTGACGTTAGAAAACTAACAGTTAACATTGTCAGGTTTCAGTGCACAGTGTCCACACGTATCGGAGAATAAAGTAATACTCTTAATCTTTAGCCTAATGGCATATTTATTACAAGTAGCGGCTGAAAAATGGCGCGTCTCACACTGAGAGCGTAATGACGTCACATCCTGTGTACGTACCGTAAACATATAGAACATACAGCACAACACAATAGGTACCGTAATGCAATGAGTAAGGGCGCAATCCAAACACAACATTTAACACCCCCACTCGCCATTAACTAAATTGGTTACCTTGAAAAAAAATTACAATGCAAGAAAAGAAAATAGGGATCACATGTTGTCCCTTCCCCAATAAACAGAAAAACACACTGCACTTCTAAGTGCCAAACATGTCCTGTTTGAACCTTTTTAGCTTCATCTTGGTGGCTGGCTTTGTCAGAACATCGGCAATCATATTTTCAGTAGGACAGTACTCCAAAATCACTCTGCCACTTTTTATAGTTTCCCTTATGAAATGGTATTTGATATCTATGTGTTTACACCGTTGCCTGTTCACTGGGTTTTTGGCTAGTGCAATAGTGCCTTGATTATCTTCAAATACCTTTGTTAGTGCATAAGGGTATTTGTCAATGCCTCTGAGTAGCTGTCCTAGGTAGATACATTCTTGAATGGCTGATGCCAAAGACATGTACTCTGCCTCCATGTAGATAAAGCAACAGTAGCTTGTTTTCTTGTTTTCCATGAGATTAGAGAGCTACCTTCGCTTAGACTAGCACAATAACCTGATGTGCTTCTCCTGTCAGACACATCTGACGCCCAGTCAGCGTCACTGTACACTCTCAATCCCAGTTTTTCAGTTTTATTTCCTTTGAAACATAACTTGTTTTCTGCTGTACCTTTGAGGTATCTAAACACATGTTTTACTGTGTTCCAGTGTTCGACTGTTGGCTCAGCAAAGTATTGGGATAATTTACTGACCACAAAACTTATGTCTGGACGTGTGCATGTGGACAAGTAAATTAGGCTTCCAACAGCCTCCCTGAACCTTCTTTGATCTGTCATTTTGTCTGCATCACCTGTGTACTCTAGTTTTGGTTCACATGGAGTCTCTCTGGACTTGCAATTTTCCATTTCAAATCTCTCTAAGATTTTGGGAACATATCTCTCTTGAGACATTGTGACTTTACCATTTGTTTGGTCAAAATCTATTGCCAGAAAATGTTTCAATTTTCCTAGATCCTTCATTTTGAATCTTTCAGTGAGCATCATTTTCACACTGTTGAGTACACCATTGTTTTTAGATGCTATGATGAGATCGTCTACCCATACAAGTAAAATCACTTTCTCATAATGCTTCTCTCGTGAGTACACACAATGATCAGCAGAATTTTGGACAAAACCATTCTCAGTTAGACATGTGCGCAACATTGCATTCCAATTTCTACCGGACTGTTTCAAACCGTAGAGAGACTTGTGCAATTTACACACTAGCTTTTCACCTGTGACTGATTCTTTCTCATAGCCTTCTGGCTGTTCGATATAAATTTCGCAATCGATCGGGGCGTGAAGATAAGCAGTCTTTACATCAAGCTGGTGCAGCACTAGCTCCTCTTGTGCCGCCTTTTGCATGATCACCCTCACACTTGTCATGTCTGCTGTGGGTGAAAATGTCTCTTTGTAGTCAGTTCCCTTTTTCTGACTGTAGCCTTTCGCTACGAACCTCGCTTTGTATTTATCTGTTCCGTCAATGTCACTCTTGAGGGCATAGAACCATTTTCCCCCCACTGCCTGTTTGCCCGGTGGCAAATGGGTGAGGCTAAAGGTGTCGTTTTCCTCCAGTGACTTCACCTCATCATCCATAGCATTTTTCCACTGCCTTGATTTGTTTGACATTATCGCTTCCTTGTAGGTTTGAGGAATGTCACATACTGCTCTGTAGCAAGAGTCCACGCATGTTACAAATTTGTCCATTGTATCCTCAGTCTCAAACTCCTGTAAGTGAACCGGCCTCCTCCTGGTTCGCGATGGGTTCCTTCTGTTTACAGTGGCAGTGACTCTACCCGGCTGTGTGCGTTCAGTCTGTTCAGGTAAAGTCTCAGAAACACCCTGTAAACCTTGATCTGGTACATTTTCAACCTTGTCATCATCAACACAAATGTCTCTTTCATTAACCCTGGGTTGTACATCACCATACCCCATGTATGACTCACATGTTTGTGTTTCTTTTTCTGTTGCAGTTTTGGTTGTGAATTTTACCAATCTATGTTTCTGAACTTTCTCTTGTTCTGGGTAGTACACTAGGTAGGCTGGGCTGTTTTTATCGTAACCCACAAAAACACCCTGCTCACACCTAGAGTCTAGCTTGCCCTTGGCTTGTTGCTGGTAAGCATAGCACACTGATCCAAATTTTTGCATTTTGGAAATGTTTGGTTCTTTCCCTGCGAACAACTCGTATGGTGTTTTCTGTGTACGCCTAGAGTAGCATCTGTTCCGTACATAGGCCGCCGTCTGTACAGCGTAGTTCCACAGCTTATTTGGTAAGTTACTTTCTAGCAGTAAGCATCTGCCCATCTCATAAAGGGTTCTCCACCCTCTCTCGGCTGTGCCATTTTGGTGTGGTGAATAGGGTGCAGACGTTTCATGTCTAATCCTATTCCTTATTAACAGTGCCTGGAACTCTTTGCTTGTATACTCTGAACCATTATCTGATCTGATGCACCGAACCTCACCGTATGGTGCTACGTCAGCTAAAAAACGTTCTGTTGCGAGCACTGCATCACTTTTAGACCTTAGAAAGTACACCATCATGGTACCAGAATAGTCATCAGTAAATATTTGTGCATATTTGTGACCATCAATGCTAGGCGTTTGCATGGGACCGGCTAGGTCAGTGTGGACTAGTTCCAAGGGTTTCTTAGCCCTCCTGTCAGGCTCCTTGTTTCTCGTCTGGGTAAATGTTCCTTTTGTGCACACTTCACATAATTGTGCTGGTTTAGCCGCACTCCCTTTTATCTCCATGCCTCTCACTACACCTTGTAATTTTTGCACATCTTCATAATTACAATGGCCTAAAATTTCATGCCATGTTTATACATCATGACACACTTTACATAGATCAATATCAGTTTGAACAGTAGGCAAGTAATACAGATTACCACTTTCGTGTATGTCAAACCTGCTACCGTGCCTTGTGACCATGCGATTGTCCCCTTTCTCGAAGGTGATCGTTGCTCCTCCATTTGTGGCACGCGCCACGGAAAATATGTCATGTGGATATGTGGGTATGTACAGAGCATCCCTCAGTTGTGCTCTGTGCTGTCGTCCAGCGCTGTCCTGTAGACAGATGGTCGCTGTTCCTCTTCTCTGTGCTATTCCACTGCATTTGGTTCCGTCTGCTAGCTCCACTGAATGAGAGTCAGGTTGAAACGTGTCATCGAAGCTTTTAAACTTTTCTATGTCATTCACAATATGTGATGTTGCTCCTCCGTCGACCATAATGCCTTTCATCTTCACGCTGCCTGGTGGTCTCTCATTCCTTGCGTCGTTTGCCTTGAAGAAATGGTCCTCTCGGTCGCTGTCTCGTTCCTCCACGACCTTTCTCGCGCCATCTCGTTCCCCCTTTTTCTTGCACAGCGACTCTTCGTGTGTATTACTTTTGCAGTATCCACACCATACTTTTCTGGAACACTTTCTTGCTTTGTGCCCCTTTATTCCACATCTGTAGCACGTCACGTTGGCATCTTCATCTTTTCTATTGCCAGCTTGTGCCCTTGGTGGACCTCTGCCCTGTTTTACATGGGTCTTCATCACATTGTCTGTAGATTCTGTCTTCTTCATTTTCTCGCTCTCTTCATAAACTCTTAGTCTCCTTTTAAGGTCTGCAAATGTAACTGTATCTTCATTTTGTGTTACATGGACTGCTAGGGGCTTGAAGGATTCTGGTAGCCCATTTATCACCATGGCTACATTTAGTCCGTCACTCATGGTTTCACCAGCGTCTTTTAGGGCCATGATAATGTTCTCTGCTCTTATAATGTAGTCTGTAACATTCTCACCTTCTCCCATGTGTAGCTTGGTGAGTGATGTGTACAGATTGATGATCCTCGGCTTACTTTTTCCGGAGTAGTGTTCTCTCAGTATTTTCAGGGCTTGTCCGCCATCATCTGCAGCCTCGTGTCTTATTAAGGATAAGCTTTTGTCATCAATGAGTCTGATCAGTTCAGCATAACAGTCAGTATTCTTCCTCCTATGTTCAGCTTGTGCTTCTTCATTGCCAGATGGCGCATTCAGGATCGCCTCTTTTAATTTTAGAATGTGTAGATGACCTAAAAATCTTGTTTCCCACAGGTCATATTTTTCATCTGATCCATCAAAAAGAAGTTGCGGGGCTGGTGTCGCCATTCTGTTAGCCATCTCGCGTATTGCGTCGCGAAAAACTTCTTCCGAGCTTTACTCACTTTATCTCCAAGTTGTCCACAGAAGCTCCGTGTTAATCCGTCACGTTAAACTTCCTCCAACTCTTCCTGGGCCCATAACCTGTCAGGTTTCAGTGCACAGTGTCCACACGTATCGGAGAATAAAGTAATACTCTTAATCTTTAGCCTAATGGCATATTTATTACAAGTAGCGGCTGAAAAATGGCGCGTCTCACACTGAGAGCGTAATGACGTCACATCCTGTGTACGTACCGTAAACATATAGAACATACAGCACAACACAATAGGTACCGTAATGCAATGAGTAAGGGCGCAATCCAAACACAACATTTAACAAACAGCTGTCACATACAAAGTTGTATGACTGTAGGTTAAACGGTTGCAAAATTAGCTCCAAAAGCTCGCACTTTAATGGTAGCATGCTAACGTTAACATGCTAACAGTTAACTTGTTTCACATACCAAGTTATATGACTGCAAGGTGTATCGCTGCGAAATTAGAGAAAAAAGTGTGGAATTAGATGAAAAAGTTAGCATGCTTAAGTTAGCTTGCTAGCATGCTAACATTATCAAACTAACAGTTAACAGCTGCTGTCAAATACAAAGTTGTATGACTGTAGGTTAAACGGTTGCAAAATTAGCTCCAAAAGCTCACACTTTAACATTAGCATGCCAGCATGTTAATGTTAACATGCTAACAGTTAGCCTGTTTCACATTCCAATTTATATGACTGCAAGGTGTATCGCTGCGAAATTAGATGAAAATGTTAGCATGCTTAAGTTAGCTTGCTAGCATGCCAACGTTAGCACACTAATAGTTAACTGCTGTCACATACAAAGTTATATGATTGTAGGTTAAACGGTTGCAAAATTAGCCCTAAAAGCTTGCACTTTAATGGTAGCATGCTAACGTTAACATGCTAACAGTTAGCTTGTTTCACATACCACTTTATATGACTGCAAGATGTATCGCTGCAAAATTAGAGAAAAAAGTGTAAAAATAGATGAAAAAGTTAGCATGCTTAAGTTAGCTTGCTAGCATGCCAACGTTAGCACACTAACAGTTAACAGCTGTCATATACAAAGTTATATGATTGTAGGTTAAACGGTTGCAAAATTAGCTCCAAAAGCTCACACTTTAATGGTAGCATGCCAGCATGCTAATGTTAACTTGCTAACAGTTAGCTTGTTTCACATACCAAGTTATATGGCTGCAAGGTGTATCGTTGCGAAATTAGAGAAAAAAGTGTAAAATTAGATGAAAAAGTTAGCATGCTTAAGTTAGATTGCTCGCATGCTAACAGTAAACAAGCGTCACGTACCAAGTTATATGACTCTGGGGTAAACGTTTGCAAACATAGCTTAAAAAGTTAGCATGCTAGTTTTAGCAAGGTAGCAAGATAGCATTAGCATGCTAACAGTTAGTTTGTGTCACAAACTAAGTTATATGACTAAGGTGTGTGGCTGGGGAATAAGAGAAAAAATGTGTAAAATTAGCTAAAAAAAAATAACTTAAAAAATAGCATGCTATCATTTGCATGTTAACGGTAAATCGGCCATTCATCGCAGTAATGGCCAATTTCTTTTTTTAAATTAATTTACATTATGCATGTGGGTAATAACCTGTGATTGATCATGATTAATCGAAATGCATGTGCATTTGATTATTAGATTTTTTTAATGTATAACTTTCTTTAAAATCATAAATAAAGGTGACAAGCAGATATTTAACTATTTGGTTGGGGGGAATTTTTTTTTTTTTTTTTTTTTTTTTTTCATAAAGAAATACAATCATGTGTGCTTACGGACTGTATCCCTGCAGACTGTATTGATCTATATTGATATATGATGTATATATTCTGTTTTTTATGTTGATTTAATAAAAAAAACAAAAAAAACCTTTTTTTTAATTTTTTTTTATTTCTTGCCCGGTGGTTGGGGACCACTGTCTTAAAGCACCTCTTCCTGAGGGTGTTTCAGTGTTATAACTTCACCTTTATCTTTACTTTTTACACCAAAATGCGTCCCTTCTCCCTTTTCTGTCTACACACTGTGTCTGCTTGTAAGTACTCCGTGTGTGTGCGCTGCCGAACATGCTCCTCTGCTCGTAAAACCAGCAATGTCATGACGTGACGACCCGCCGTCATGCCCGGGAACCGGTACTTTTCAAACAGAGTATAGTACCGTTTTTGATTCATTAGTACCAGGGGCGTCACTAGCTTTTAAGGACAGGGGGGATTAGCCCCCAGGAGATGCACAGGATGCGAGCGAACATAGCGCACGAGCACAAAACTTCACAAACGGGCCACGGCTAACAAAAACTTAGAAATTAATCATTGTTATTATTATTATTTCTGTGGGTTTATTTTCAATCTGTGTTCAGTACAACAACAAACATGGGTTTGCACATTGACATTTTGTTTACAGCATCAACAAGAAACAATTACTTGCATGATCCTTCAAGATACACTGAAACACAATGAAAGTCATGGCATTAGCCTCTATGTTATTCATTCACAACATAGAGGCTAATGCCACCACTTTAGCTCACAATACAATAATTGTTTGTTCCCAAATATTTTGAAGTTGCACAGATTACATTTTGGGCACATATGTGACTAAAATGGTTGTAAATTCAAGCCCTGGAAATACTACTTAATTACTTGAATTAAAGTAATATCTGGATCGGGATAATTTGGCTTGTATATTATATATATATATATATATATATATATATATATATATATATATATATATATATATATATATATATATATATATATATATATATATATATATATATATATATTATGGCAAGCCATTAAGGAAATGTAATATATATGGAAGTCTGAATAGAAATGAGAAATGTTTATATATACTGTAAATAAAAAGAGCCAAAGCTGTCAAAGAGCTGAGGGACCATCTTCAAAGTGCAATGCTGAAACAAATAATGCAAACAATAAAATGTAACATCCAGGGCTTGAGAATAACGTAGTCCCGTCGTCCCGGGGACGGTAAAAAAAATGCACGGGACAAAATGAAATGCTCCCTGGGACGATGGCTTTTAACCTTTTTTTTTTTTTTTTTTTATGTATTTATTCATTTTACTTTTTTTTTTTACTTTTTATGTATTTATTCATTTTACATTTTATATTAAATGTCTTGGTTTTTCCTCCCTCTGAAAATCATATGAAATGTTTAACAAGCCATCCTATAATAATACAACAGCTATTAATGTAACAATACAATAAAACAAATATATTTAATTATGTTTTTTTCATTATTTTAACAATAGGCTAATGTATATTACTTTATATAGATTCTACAAGAAACACAAAACTTAAAAAAACTAAATTATTTACAATTGCAGACACAAGGTTCTTGTTCTGCAGTGCTGTGTGCTAATGTGCTTCGTACACCTGCAGGAAAATGTGGACTGGATTTTGAATGATGTGGGCATTTTCTATATGAACAAGTCCAAGGACCGCAAGCAAGGTCGCAGAGAAAATGCGGACTGGATTTTGAGTGATGTGGGCATTTTCTATATGAACAAGTGGAATGGATTAGACACCGACGCACAAAAGGGGCTCTCTACCTAACACTGTGAAGTGAGGGGAAACTGAGTGAATAATGACAGGTTATATGATTATTTATTTAAACTCATATTCGGGCCACTTTATAATGAATATGTCGGCATGTATTTGTAAAAAAAATAATTTAAAAAATAAAAAATAAAAAAAAATATATATATATATATTTGTATTTTTTTTAACACCAAATTATTTAGGGGGGCTTAAGAACATTTTAAGGGGGCTTGAGCCCCCCTAAAATAGGCCTAACAACACCAATGATTAGTACTGTGATACTATACAAGTACCCGTATACTGTACAACCCTAAGGTAAACAGACAACATGCTTATTTCCAAAGTTGTTTGTACCCTGTAGCGAGCTTAGCTAATGCTAACATCCTACTAAATGCTACGTGTGAAACTGAATAAAACATGCTTTGATTCAAACTTAGTAGTGTGAAAATGCCGTGAACATGCCGACATGTACCGGGTGATGGCGTTAAAAGGCCTGTTTGATGGTCTCATGGCTGCTATGAAGGCTAATCCGACTTCCTTGGCTTTGCTCTCACGCTGGAAATGAGAAAAATCTGACTAAATCCTTTTTTTTCCCCCCTGAAGCCACAACAGTTCATGATGCCGCATGTCCGCACCAAGTTTTGAACTTGTTAAAGAAAACAACACAACTTTAACACAAAGTCAAGCATCTAGCTGTGTAAATAAGCTATTCGCAGGCCCACAAGACCCACAATGCATTTCCCTATTACAATGTTTGGGATTTTTTTTTTAAAGATGTCAGTAGGATGCTTTGTGGTTGTCTACAGGCACGCATTTTAAGTTCAGCTAGGCTGTATTTGATCTCACTCGCTAACACACAACTTATGTGTCACATTCAGGGTTTTCCCGGACCTGTAGGCAAACCAGGGCCAAAAGGACTGGAGGTGACATGCATACATGTGTCCTATGTCTTTATCCATCAACATAAAGTTAGCATGCATCATGTATCAAAATATGACTGAGATATTTACCCACAAAAGTAGCTAAAAAAGCTAACATGCCAAAATGTTACTGTAACATGTGTCAAGTACCAAATCATATTACTCAGAGGTGTACACCTGATTTTTTTTTGTAGAAAAATACTGGCATTATAAAGTTAGCATGCATCATGTATCAAAATATGACAGATATTTACCCACAAAATTAGCTAAAAAAAAGCTAACATGCTAAAATGTTACTGTAACATGTGTCAAGTACCAAATCATATTACTCAGAGGTGTACACCTGAATTTTTTTTAGAAAAATGCTAGCATTATAAAGTTAGCACGCATCATGTATCAAAATATGAGTGAAGTGTGTACCCACAAAATTAGCTAAAAAAGCTAACATGCTAAAATTTTACTGTAACATGTGTCAAGTACCAGAATATATTACTCAGAGGTGTACACCTGATTTTTTTTTTTAGAAAAATACTAGCATTATAAAGTTAGCATGCATCATGTATCAAAATATGACTGGGATATTTACCCACAAAATGAGCTAAAAAAAGCTAACATGCCAAAATGTTACTATAATATGTGTCAAGTACCAAATCATATTACTCTGAGGTGTGTGCCTTAAATGTTTTTTCTAAATACTAACATTATAAACTTACTTACTTACTTACTTAGTATTCCCTGAGGAACATAGGCCGCCGACGAAAGCCTTCCATCCATTCCGGTCTTGTGCCCTTCGGTTGAGTTGTTGCCATGACAGCCCCTCAGCCCTCAACTCCTGTTCCGTGCTTCTTCTCCAGGTTGTTCTTGGTCTCCCTCTGTTTCTTTTTCCCTGTGTGTTCCATGTTAGTGCCTGTTTGGTGATTGATTTATTGGGTTTTCTGAGTGTGTGGTCTATCCAGCTCCACTTCCTTCTCCTGATTTGCAGTTCCACTGGTTCTTGTGTGGTAAGTTCCCACAGGTTGGCATTGGTGATGGTGTCTGGCCAGTAGACTCCTAGGACCCGACGGAGACAGCGGTTTACAAATGTCTGTAGTTTATTGAGTATGCTATTGGTGGTTGTCCATGTGTCTGATCCGTACAGCAGAATGGATTTGACATTTGAGTTAAATATTTTTAGTTTGGTTTTGAGAGAAATGTTTTTTGCTCTCCATATTTTGTTTAGTATGTTGAATGATGTTCTTGCTTTCCCTATTCTGGATTTGACATCCTCACCTGCCCCTCCATCTACACTGATTATGCTCCCCAAGTATGTAAAACTGACTACCTCCTCTAATTGATTATGGTCCATTGTTATTGCTGTATTGTTCTTGTTATTGATACGCATGACCTTTGTTTTTTGTGAAATGATCTTAAGCCCAAGAAATGCAGCAGTTCTTTGTAGTTTTTGTGATTTGTCCTGCATCTGTTGGTGAGTGTGAGCCAGGAGAGTTAGATCGTCTGCAAAGTCTAGGTCCTCTAGTTGTTTGGTAATGCTCCACTGTATGCCGGTTTTGCTGTTTTTGGTTGTTTGGTTCATGGTACAGTCAATACAGAGGAGGAAAAGGAAAGGCGAGAGCAGACATACTTATTATAAAGTTAGCATGCATCATTTATCAAAATAGGAGTGAAGTGTGTACCCACAAAAGTAACTAAAAAAGCTAACATGCTAAAATGTTACTGTAACATCTGTCAAGTACCAAAATATGTTACTCAGAGGTGTACACCTGAATTCTTTTAGAAAAATACTAGCATTATAAAGTTAGCATGCATCATGTATCAAAATATGACTGAGATATTTACCCACAAATTTAGCTAAAAAAGCTAACATGCCAAAATGTTACTGTAACTTGTGTCAAGTACCAAATCATATTACTCTGAGGTGTGTGCCTTAGCCTTTTTTTTTTTTTTCAAAATACTAGCATTATAAAGTTAGCATGCATTGTGTATCAAAATATGACTGAGATATTTACCCACAAAATTAGCTAAAAAAGTTAACATGCTAAAATGTTACTGTAACATGTGTCAAGTACCAAATCATATTACGCAGGCGTACACCTGAATTTTTTTTTTTTTAAATGCTAGCATTATTAAGTTAGCACACACCAAGTGCCAAAAATATGACTGAGGTGTGTACTTACAAAATTAGCTAAAAAAGCTATTATGCTAAAATGTTACTGTAACATGTGTCAAGTACCAAAATATATTACTCAGAGGTGTACACCTGAATTTTTTTTTTTTAATGCTAGTATTATAAAGTTAGCATGCATCATGTATCAAAATATGACTGAATTAACTGAAATAATCACTTGACCATTTGAAGTCCTGATTTGGGTGATGTCCGTTCATCTTTGCTAATGTCTCTTTCTCCATAAGCAGGTTGGACAGTGAGGTCCTCCGAGATCCCTGATGTGAGAGTATGTGCCCTTGGACTACATCGTGGAAGCCAGCACCATGCAGTCCATGGGCATATACACTGGCCTCAAGGCCCAGCTCCAATTTTAACAACCACATGTGCCTCTGTGAAGACTTTGAAACATCTTCTTACTTGACATTGTCGGCTTCTTCATCCTTCTTTTACTCTTCTGATCTCTTTAGGGCCACATTGGCCTGCCTGGGCTCTCTGGTCTTCCTGGTCCTGATGGAGAGAGAGTAAGTGTCACTGGCAAAGGGATTACATCGTTCATGCAAACTCAACCAATCACAACTTACCTGCATTGTTGGCAATCATTGTCATTTTCGCCAGTCGAATTTGCAAACCGTCTCCACCGAGGGCCACAGACTGATGAAACAAAAGATGCGTCTGCCATTCCGGTCGTTTTCACCTTCAAAACCTGTACAATGTGTCGATTTTTTTCCTAGAAAATGCAATTTCGGTAGAGACTTTGTGTGAATGCTAAAGAGCCGAAGCCGAACTGAAACGCTAACGGTTAGCACGCGGCCAGATAGCGCCAAGGAACCAAAAATATGAGCTGATAAAAGGAACATGCTAACAGTACAATGCTAACATGTTCACAATTAGCTTTAGTGAAATACCAAAATATATACCATTGAGGTGAATGCCTCTTAAATTAGCTAAAAGAAAAGCTAAAATGCTAACTGTTACTGTAACATGTGTCAAGTACCAAAATATATTACTCAGGTGTACAGCTGATTTTTTTTCCCAAAATGCTATCATTATAAAGTTAACATGCATCATGTATTAAAATATGACTGAGGTTTATACCCACGATATTAGCTAAAAAAAGCTAACATGCTAACATATTACTGTAACATGTGTCAAGTACCAAAACATATTACTCTCAGGTGTGTGCCTGAAATTTGTTTTCAAAATGCTAGCATTATAAAGTTAGTATGCATCATTTATATGAGGTGGCGACTTGTCCAGGGTGTAAAGCGCCTTCCGCCCGAATGCAGCTGAGATAGGCTCTAGCACCCCCCGCGACCCCGAAATGGACAAGCGGTACAAAATGGATAGATGCATATGAAGTAGCATGCTAAAGCATTACTGTAACATGTGTCAAGTACCAAAATGTATTACTCAGGTGTACACCTGATGTTATTTTGGGAAAACTGGTAGCATTATAAAGTTAGCATGCATCATCTATCAAATTATGAGTGAGGTGTGTACCCACAAAATTAGCTAAAAAATCTAACATGCTAAAATGTTACTGTAACATGTGTCAAGTACCAAAACATATTACTCAGAGGTGTACACCAGAATTTTTTTTTTCAAAATGCTAGCATTATAAAGTTAGCATGCATCATGTATCAAAATATGACTGAGGTGTATACCCACGATATTAGCTAAAAAAGCTAACATGCTAAAATATGACTGTAACATGTGTCAAGTACCAAAATATATTACTCAGGTATACACCTTAATTTTTTTGAAAAATGCTAGCATTATAAAGTTAGCATGCATCATGTATCAAAATATGACTGAGATATTTACCCACAAAATTAGCTAAAAAAAAGCTAACGTCCCAAAATGTTACTATAACATGTGTCAAGTACCAAATCATATTACTCTGAGGTGTGTGCCTTAACTTTTTTTTTCAAAATACTAGCATTATAAAGTTAGCATGCATCATTTATCAAAATATGACTGAGGTGTTTAGCCACAAAATTAGCTAAAAAAGTTAACACGCTAAAATGTTGCTGTAACGTGTAAAGTACCAAAATGTATCACTCAGGTGTACACCTGAATTCTTTTTGAAAAATGCTAGCATTATAAAGTTAGCACACACCAAGTGCCAAAAATATGATTGAGGTGTGTACTTACAAAATTAGCTTAAAAGCTAACATGCTAAAATGCTACTGTAACTGTAACATGTGTCAAGTACCAAAATATATTACTCTGAGGTGTGTACCTGAACAATGTGTTTAAAATGCTAGCATTGTAAAGTTAGCATGCATCAAATACCAAAATATGACTGAGGTGTATACCTACAAAAATTTGATTTTAAAAAAGCTAGCGTTAGCATGCTAACAGGTATCATTTGTCAAGTAATGAAATATTCGACGCTGAGGTGTATAACTGCATAGTTAACAAAACAGCTAGCATGCTAATAATTGAATGCTAACAATTGTGCCGCAAGCCGTTAGATCATTAGTTAAGGGACACAAATGGCCCCCGGGCCTCTCTTTGGACACTGCTGGTCTAATCAAAACAAATGCTTGTGTCTTGTGTAGACCAAGCAGGCACAACATTGTCTAACATTGTATCAACTATTTATTAATCAACACAATTGTCGTGCTCCCGGATATACTGTAGCTCAGACCTACTTCCTGTTCCTGTCCACAGTGCTAAGTTAATGTAGTATATAAACATTCAGCAGTCCTGACCGTATTTATTAGTGCTGTCAAAAGATTAATTGTTTTTATCAGATTAATGACTTATGAATTTGGATTAATCTCAGTTAATTACTTGCTTACATATTTTAAATCAACCTAAAATATACCCCAATATTTTGACACAAATGCCATTTTATCGTCAGAATTTCATGAACATTTTTAAATGTTTTACTTTAATGTACCTAACTTATTTGCTCAAAATTCGGTAAAAGTATTATGTACATTTATTTTGGGGTTTATTTTGAAACAATTTTTTTAATGCGTGAGCATTGATTTGATCAGTGACCTTGTAACAAACCACGCCACCTTTGTGGTAACCATTCACAGTTAAGATAAAGGAGCTCAAAGTAAGTTCATGTAAAAAATGTTTTTAAATCCAAATAAAAATAGATATGGCTGTTATGATCCATTGCCTGCATCATCCATCCATCAATTTTCTACCGCTTGTCCCTTTTGGGGTCGCGGGGCCCCTTAAGGGACGGATTCCAGACATCCCAAACAAAAACAAGTCAAGAAAAATGCAAAACTCAAAACCAAAGACATGATCCGTTGCCCGGATCATGACAGTACCCCCTCCTCATGGGACAGATTCCAGACATCCCAAACAAAAACCAGTCAAGAAATATGCACAACTCAAAACTAAAGACATGATCATGGCAACGAATCATGACAATGGCCCTCGCATACTTTGATTTTTCAGTATGCAGCCCTTGGTGGAAAACATTTGGACACCCCTGAACTTAAAGTATCAAAATTATCGATATATTGATTTGAGGATCGAATTAGAACATAATTATTTGTATCGACAGTATATATTTTTTACGCACATAACTAGTTGTGTTTAAACACTTCAAGTGTAAAACATACACAGAGAATGTCTGCAACTTTTGGACGATCGAGCACCACACAGGAGGCAATAATAATTATTGATCACTATTATTAGCATTAAAAGAGTAGTTTGATAATGACCTCGGAGTGTGTGCTTTTACATCTACTTTTGGTATAAAACGAGTAAAACATTAATACAATGTTTGTCTTTTTCCAATTTTTATTGTAGTCGTCCTGTGCTTTTTGAGGGGAAGGAACACATAAATCATGGATCAATTCGTAAAATTGCAAGTTGATACAATAAAAAAAAATACGTTCTGAAAAAAATCCCTGTCACAGTAGGCTTGCAAAATCCTGGAGGGACTGACTAGAATACTTATAACAACATGTCAATTATTTATTTAGAAATAAGGGATGAATGTGAGAGATTTTTAAAACATTAATGCATCATAATGAGGTAACAATTCACAGGTACGATAAAGGAGCTCAAAATAAATTAATGTAAACACATGTTTTTAAATCCAAATAAAAATCGATATGGCTGTCATGATCTGTTGCCTGCATCATGTCTTTGGTTTTGAGTTTTGTAAGTATAATACAAAACTCAAAACCAAAGAAATGATCCAGGCAACGGATCATGACAGTACTCCCTCCTTAAGGGACGGATTCCAGACGTCCCAAACAAAAACAAGTCAAGAAAAATGCAAAACACAAATCCAAAGACATGATCAGGGCAACGGCTCATGACAATGGCCCATTGTGGAAAAAGTTTGGACACCCCTGAACTAAAGTATCAAAAGTATCGATATATTGATTTGAGGGTTGATATTCGAACATAAATATTTGTGTATAGATATTTCAGCATCAATGCGATCATAACTAGTTGTGTTTAAAATGGACAAACACTTCAAGTGTAAAACATACACAGAGATTGTCTGCAACTTGTGGACGACCGAGCACCACACAGGTAGCAATTATAATTATTGATCACTATTATTAGCATTAAAACAGTAGTTTGACAATGACCAATGATCTAGTGTCTACTTTTGGTATAAAACGAGTAAAACATCAATAGAATGTTGTTGTTTTTTCCCAATTTCTACTGCAGTTCTGTGTTTTTTGAGGTGAAGGAACACATAAATCATGGATCAATTCATAAAATCGTAAATATATTTAACAAAAATAAAAAATTCTGAAAAAAAATCCTGGTCGCGATAATCACAAAAAAGGCTTGCAAAATCCTGGAGGGACTGAATAGAATATTCATAACATCATGTCAATTAATTATTTAGAAATAAAAGAGAGGAACGTGAGGGATTTTTAAAACAATGCATCACAATGAGGTAACCATTCTGTCAGGCTTGGACGAAGGAAGGGACTCAGATGCAGAGATGGGAGTTCTAAATAAAGCTTTTATTTTGAAAAAAAAACTCTTTAACCTCCAGAGCAGAGAATATTCAATTACTATGAGGTACAAAACAGATAGCGAAAAAAGTTTCCAAAAAGGGAAAAACCGAAAATCACTCCAAAAGGAGGAAATACAAAAAATAAGACGAATTATAATTAGCACCGTATCTGCTATAAAAACTTTTAACAAAAAACGCTCCAACAGGAGGAAGAAAATAAGGACTATAAAAATTACTACTCTAAATCTTATTCTAATAAATGTAAACAAAAAATCACTCAAAAACTTTGAGGAAGGAAGATCATTAGGAAAAAATCATAACTCACCACTGCGGTTGAAAAAAAGACTAGATAACAAAAGTCGCTCTGAGGGAGGAAAAAAGTTAACTCAAAATTACAGCATGTGCAATACTGGATACAAGGAAGTAGATGTGGGACGAGGCGAGGCAAGGCATGGATATGAACATGGATGCTAGACAGGCACGAAAGCTCGAGACAATCTGGCACAGAACAAGGGGAGGCATGGGCTTATATGGAACATGAGGGTAATGGGAAACAGGTGGAAACAATCAAGGGTCAGGGATGACGTCAGACTGGTGACACAAGAGGAAGGACCCGTGATCTGAAACAAGAGGAGTTGCTTTTCAAAATAAAACATGCAAATCACAAGACAGAAAAAACCAAGACAAGACTTTCCTCACCGCGGTGTGACACATTCGCAGTTAAGATAGAGGAGCTCAAAATGAAATCATGTAAACAAATGTTTTTAAATCCAAACAAAAATTGATGTGGCTGTCATGATCCATACCCTGGATCATGTCTTTGGTTTTGAGTTTTGTAAGAATAATACAAAACTCAACACCAAAGACATGATCCGGGCAACGGATCATGACAGTACCCCCTCCTCAAGGGACGGATTCCCGACATCCCAAACACAACCAAGTCAAGAAAAATGCAAAACTCAAAAACAAAGACATGATCCGGGAAACGGATCATGACAGTGCATCCTCCTTAAGGGACATATTCCAGACATCCCAAACAAAAACAAGTCAAGAAAAATGCAAAACTCAATACCAAAGACATGATCGAATGGTAACGAATCATGACAATGGACCTCGCATACTTTGACTTTTCAGTATGCGGCCCTTGGTGGAAAATGTTTGGACACCCTGAAATAAAGTATCAAAAGTATCGATATATTGATTTGAGGATCGAATTAAAACATAAATATCTGTATCGGCAGTATAGATATTTCAGCATCGATACGTACATAACTAGTTGTGTTTAAACACTTCAAGTGTAAAACATACACAGAGAATGTCTGCAACTTGTGGATGAGCAAGCACCACACAGGAGGTAATAATAATTATTGATCACTATTATTAGCATTAAAAGAGTAGTTTGACAATGACCTCGGAGTGTGTGCTTTTACATCTACTTTTGGTAGAAAACGAGTAAAACATAAATACAATGTTTGTCTTTTTCCAGTTTTTGTTGCAGTCCTGTGCTTTTTGAGATGAAGGAACACATAAATCATAGCTCAATTAGTAAAATCGCAACTTGATTCTATAGTATGGGAAAAAAAAACTTTTTGAAAAAAAAAATCCTGGTCGCGATAATCACAAAAAAGGCTTGCAAAATCCTGGAGGGACTGACCAGATTATTCATAAAAACATGTCAATGATTTATTTAGACATAAAAGAGAAGAACGTGAGGGATTTTTAAAACATGAATGCATCACAATGAGGTAACCTTTCGCAGTTAAGATAAAGGAGCTCAAAATAAATTCATGTAAACAAATGTTTTTAAATCCAAATAAAAATTGATATGTCATAATCCATTGCCTGCATCATGTCTTTGGTTTTGACATTTGTCAGAATAATACAAAACTCAAAACCAAAGACATGATCCGGGCAACGGGTCATGACAGTACCCCCTCCTTAAGGGAAGGATTCCAGACATCCCAAACAAAAACAAGTCAAGAAAAATGCAAAACTCAAAACCAAAGACATGATCAGGGCAACGGATCATGTCTTTGAGGGATTTTGAAAACATTAACGAATCACTTTTTTTTCTTCTGCCAGGGAGTTCCTGGTGTTCATGGGAAGAAGGGCGAGATGGGTAGGCCGGTAAAGTTTTTTCTCAACACCCTTTTCCTCACTAAAGTGTTTCATCCTCATCAGTGCACCCTCATTTTAATAAAAGCAGGAAGAATAATAACATAATCAGCATGTCATTCACCAAGGGAGAATTTCATGTTTTTATTCCAATTGTATTATTAAACTGCATGTTATTTGTTCTTCTAAAAACCATCTTCAGTTCAGTTTGAAGACCCCTCAGGAAACACAAAACCCCATGCTTGTTTTTCATGCGCATGTTTGGCTAATATCAAGTGTCAGCTGCGGCTTTGGCTCCACGCCGCTGCCAGCCACACTGTGGACCATGGCGCCCCAAGAGTCAGTTTCCATTGGCCACGGCTTCTACACGGAAAATCCTGATACTGCTCAAAACCGCTGGTGTCAATCTGATACGTCCCGGAGGAGCGGTCGATGTCGTACGTTTTTGGCGGCCAAAAGTACACGTTCATGGAAGCCTCGTCATGACAAAGTCATTTCTCATGTTGCAGGAAAGTGAGCTCAATCACCTTACGTCATGTTTTTTTTTTCTCCTAGTCAGCAGATCCCAAAATCCTGCACACAAGATGCAAATGTGTGGGGCAAAATGCTCCATTCCTAGCTGTTAATACCAGACTGCTTACCGCTCAGGTGTCTGATCTGACCCGCCACTTCATTTTATATGGCATGGCATCGATAAAATACTTTCTTAATAAATATATCTTTCTTTCCATTTAAAAAAAATAACAATAAATGTACTGCATGCAAATGCATATCTTTTAAAATGCACTATCTAATCGTGGACGGGTACAGATTTTGGTACTTTTATAGGGACTAACTGTATTATGTCAGTAGTATCAGGTACAAATTCACGTAAAAACAAATGGTTTTTGATTTTGATATTTTTGTTGCCTGTTTGAAAGCTTTTAGATATCAGGCTCTATTTTTCAAAATGCACTAGCTGTATGCTAATTTAGTTTCGAAACTGAATTTAGTACTTTTATAGGTACCAACCAAATTCTGTCAGTATTATTGGGTACCGATTCACGTATAAGTAAAATAGTACTTGATTTTGATACTTTTCTTGCCTGTTAGAAAGCTTTTAGAAGTCAGGCTCCGCTTTTAAAAATGCACTAGCTCGATGCTATTTTACCTTCGATACTGAATTCGGTGCTTTTATAGGTACCAACCATATTCCGTCAGTAGTATTGGGTACCGATTTACGTGAAATCAAATGGTACCCTATCTTGATACTTTTGTTGCCTGTTAAAAATCTTTTATAAGTCAGGCTCCACTTTTAAAAATGTACTAGGTCAATGCTAAGTTACCTTGGATACTGAATTCTGATACTGAAGGCTCCGCTTTTAAAAATGCACTAGCTCGATGCTATTTTACCTTCGATACTGAACTCGGTGTTTTTATAGGTACCAACCATATTCCGTCAGTAGTATTGGGTACCGATTTACGTGAAATCAAATGGTACCCTATCTTGATACTTTTGTTGCCTGTTAAAAATCTTTTAGAAGTCAGGCTCCACTTTTAAAAATGTACTAGGTCAATGCTAAGTTACCTTGGATACTGAATTCGGTACTTTTATAGGTACCAACCAAATTCTGTCAGTAGTACCGGGTACCGATTCACCTGTAATTAAAATGGTACATTATTTGGATACTTTTGTTGCTTGTTCGAAAGCTTTTAGATGTCAGGCTCCACTTTTCAAAGTGCACTAGCTTGACGCTAATTTAAATTTAATAACACATTTCATTACTTTTATAGTTGCCAACCATCTTCTGTCAGTAGTATTGGGTACCAACTTACGTGAAATCAAATGGTACCCTATCTTGATACTTTTGTTGCCTGTTAAAAAGCTTTTAGATGTCAGGCTCCATTTTTAAAAATCCACTAGCTCGATGTTAATTTACCCTGGATACTGAATTCGGTACTTTTATAGGTACTAACCAAATTCTGTCAGTAGTACCGGGTACTGATTCATCTATAATTAAAATGGTACTTTATTTTGATACTTTTGTTGCTTGTTAGAAAGCTTTCAGATGTCAGGCTCCACATTTCAAAATGCACTAGCTCGATGCTAATTGTATACTGAGCTCAGTACTTTTATAGGTATTCCGTCAGTAGTACCGGGCACCGATTTACGTAAAATCAAATGGTACTTCATTTTGATACTTTTGTTGCCTGTTAGAAAGCTTTTATAAGTCAGGCTCCGCTTTTAAAAATGCACTAGTTCCATGCTAATTTACATTGAATACTGAACTCTGTACTTTTATAGGTATGGACCAAATTCTGTCAGTAGTATTGGGTACTGATTCACGTATCATTAAAATGGTACGATATTTTGATGCTGCCTGTTAAAAAGCTTTTAGAAGTCAGGCTCCACTTTTCACAACGCACTAACTCCACTCTAATTTACATTAGATATGCCATATACATGCTGCGGATTAGCATTACCGATTTTACAAGGCAATGTCAACACCTCCAAACGTGGTAATCAAAAGTACAACTAAGATGCGTGTTGCAATCAACACTTACAGTACAAACACATTGTAGGACCCAACAAAAGATAACACATTCAACTTAATGGCAAAGACTGACTACTGAAATATATTAAACAGTTACTGTCAGCTCAGTGTTAAATGTATATGTATCAAGTCATATTAACATGTATCATTACAAAACCCACAACCAGTGAAGTTGTCACGTTGTGTAAATTGTAAATAAAAACAGAATAAAATGATTTGCAAATCTTTTTCAACTTATATTTAATTGAATAGACTGCAAAGACAAGATATTTAATGTTCACACCGAGAAACTTTGTTATTTTTTGCAAATATTAGCTCATTTGGGATTTGATGACTGCAACATGTTTCAAAAAAGTTGTCACGGGCATTTTTGCCACTGTGTTACATGGCCTTTCCTTTTAACAACACTCAGTAAAGCTTTGGGAACTGAGGAGACACATTTTTGAAGTGGAATTATTTCCCATTCTTGCTTGATATACAGCTTAAGTTGTTCAAAAGTCTCCCTTCTGCTATTTTAGCCTTCATATTTTCAATGGGAGACAGGTCTGGACTACAGGCAGGCCAGTCTAGTACCCGCACTCTTTTACTATGAAGCCACGCTGTTGTAACACGTGGTTTGGCATTGTCTTGCTGAAATAAGCAGGGGCGTCCATGGTAACGTTGCTTGGATGGCAACATATGTTGCTCCAAAACCTGTATGTACCTTTCAGCATTAATGGTGCCTTCACAGATGTGTAAGTTACCCATGCCTTGGGCACTAATACACCCCCATACCATCACAGGTGCTGGTTTTTACACTTTGCACCTAGAACAGTCCGGATGGTTCTGAGGACACAACGTCCACAGTTTCGAAAAACAATTTGAAATGTGGACTCATCAGACCACAGAACACTTTTCCACTTTGCATCAGTCCATCTTAGATGAGCTCGGGCCCAGCGAAGCGTTTATGGGTGTTGTTGATAAATGGCTTTGGCTTTGCATAGTAGAGTTTTAACTTGCACTTACAGATGTAGCGACCAACTGTAGTCACTGACCGTGGTTTTCTGAAGTGTTCCTGAGCCCATGTGGTGATAACCTTTACACACTGATGTTGCATGTTGATGCAGTACCGCCTGAGGGATCCAAAGTCCGTAATATCATCACTTACGTGCAGTGATTTCTCCAGATTCTCTGAACCATTTGATGATATTACGGAGCGTAGATGGTGAAATCCATAAATTCCTTGCAATAGCTGGTTGAGAAATGTTGTTCTTAAACAATTTGCTCAGGCATTTGTTGACAAAGTGGTGACCCTCGCCCCATCCTTGTTTGTGAATGACTGAGCATTTCATGGAAGCTGCTTTTATACCCAATCACGGCAGCCACCTGTTCCCAATTAGCCTTGTTCACCTGTGGGATGTTCTAAATAAGTGTTTGATGAGCATTCCTCAACTTTCTCACTCTTTTTTGCCACTTGTGCCAGCTTTTTTGAAACATGTTGCAGGCATCACTTTCCAAATGAGCTAATATATGTGAAAAATAGCAAAGTTTTGTCTTTGCAGTCTATTCAATTGAATATAAGTTGAAAAGGATTTGCAAATCATTGTATTCTGTTTTTATTTACCTTTTACACAACGTGCCGACGTCACTGGTGTTGTAGTTTGTATATTCACTATTACAACGACACTCCTGGGTTAAAGTTTCTTAGACTCCTCTCATGAGACAAAGTCTGGCCCAGCATGTGTTGCTGATCAAACTCAGACATTTGTTGGCATTTCTGGAAAGAGGAAACATTTTCCACACTTCCTGTGGGCTTCATGTTGCACCAATTACTGCTATTGATCAGCCAAATGTTCCACATCAGATGTCTTTTTAAATGAAATGAACTTAAGTCTGTTAGGTCTTTACCCAAGATGCTGGCTGACCTTGGCGCGCGTCCTCGGGTCTTTTGTTCTACCTTCATCATTGCGAAAAAAAGCTGCAGTAAGCATTTTGTGGGCCAAGCAGCTTAATTCCACCACATGGGCCCGCTCTGGTGGTCAAATGGGCCCGTTCTGGTGGTCAAGTGCACACTATTGGAACATCTAACCAGTCTTCCAGAGAACCAAGCGAGTCAAATGGGATCTGCTGAGATTTCATTTGCAAACTTCCTAAAACTTGACAAACTACATCACACTGGAGTGAAGAAAGCAGACAATAAGAATGGAAAATAATCCAGTCAGTTCCTCTCTACTTACGTAACAACTGTGTCGTCTGCTCAGGGCTTTCCTGGAGACTTTGGAGAGAGAGGACCTCCTGGCCCGGACGGCGACCCTGTAAGTTGTCATGTGTGAGGCGAAACAATAGGACAACAGTACACACAGTACTGTAATAGTACTCAAAGTACAGTATTGGTTGTTGTGCGGCTAATATTAGCATGCTAGCATTTTTGCTGGTATAAACCCCCGTCTTGATACATGTTAGCATTTTTTTGCCAATTTTGCAGTTATACACCTCAGACTCAGTACTTGATGCATGCTAACGTTCGCATGATAGCATTTATAGTTCATTTTGCAGATATACAATGTCGAGTCATATATTTTTGTACCTGACGCATGCCGAAGTTAGCATTTCAATATACTAACATTAGCATGCTAGATTTTCTTTCAGTAAATTTAGCAGTTACACACCACCGAGTCATAGAATTTGGTACTTGACGCATTCAAGCGTTTTTAACAAATTTTGCAGATAAACAATGCCGAGTCATATATCTTGGTACTTGACACATGCTGAATTTAGCATTTCAGCATGCTTAAGTTAGCATTTCAGCATGCTAAAGTTAGCATTTCAGCATGCTAAAGTTAGCATTTCAAGATGATAACATTAGCATGCTAGTTTTTTTTTAGTTAATTTAGCAGATATACACCTCTGAGTCATAGATTTTGGTACTGGACGCATGCTAGCTTTTTTTTGCTAATTTTGCAGATATAAAATTTCGAGTCATATATTTTGGTACTTGATGCATGCGGAAGTTAGCGTTTCAACATACTAACATTAGCATGATAGCCTTTTCTTTTTGTAAATTTAGCAGTTACACACCTCCGAGTTATGGATTTTGGTACTTGACGCATGCTAGCATTTTTTGTTTTGCTAAATTTGCAGATAAACAATGCCAAGTCATATAATTTGGTACTTGACGCATGCTGAAGTTAGCATTTCAACATATTAACATTAGCATGCTAGATTTTCTTTTAGTAAATTTAGTAGTTACACACCACCGAGTCATATAATTTGGTACTTGACGCATTCAAGCGTTTTTAGCAAATTTTGCAGATAAACAATGCCGAGTCATATATTTTGGTACTTGACGCATGTTAAAGTTAGCATTTCAGCATGCTAAAGTTAGCATTTCAAGATGCTAACATTAGCATGCTAGCTTTTTAAAAATTAATTTAGCAGATATACACTTTTGAGTTCTGAGTCCTGAGTTCAATCCCGGGCTCGGGATCTTTCTGTGTGGAGTTTGCATGTTCTCCCCGTGACTGCGTGGGTTCCCTCCGGGTACTACGGCTTCCTCCCGAAAATATGCACCTGGGGATAGGTTGATTGGCAACACTAAATTGGCCCTAGTGTGTGAATGTGAGTGTGAATGTTGTCTGTCTATCTGTGTTGACCCTGTGATGAGGTGGCAACTTGTCCAGGGTGTACCCCGCCTTCCGCCCGAATGCAGCTGAGATAGGCTCCAGCACCAACCGCGACACCAAAAGGGACAAGTGGTAGAAAATGGATGGATGGACACTTTTGAGTCATAGATTTTGGTACTTGACGCATGTTAGCTTTTTTTGCTCATTTTGCAGATATACAATTCCGAGTCATATATTTTGGTACCTGATGGATGCTGAAGTTAGCAGCATTTGAACATACTAACATTAGCATGCAAGCTTTTTTTTTTTAGTAAATTTAGCAGTTACACACCTCCGAGTCATAGATGTTGGTACTTGAAGTTAGCATTTTAGCATGCTAAAGTTAGCATTTCAAGGAGTTAACATTAGCATGGTAGCTTTTTTAGAGTTAATTTAGCAGATATACACCTCCAAATCATAGATTTTTGTACTTGACAAATGCTAGCCTTTCTAGCAATTTTTGCAGATATACAATTCCGAGTCATAAATTGTGGTACCTGATGCATACTGAATTTAGCATTTCAACATACTAACATTAGCATGCGAGCTTTACACATTTCCGAGTCATTTATTTTGGTACTTGACGCATGCTGAAGTTAGCATTTCAGCATGCTAATGTTAGCAAAATGCTAACATTAGCATGCTGAAATGCTAACTTGCTAGCTTTAATTTTAGTTAATTTAACAGATATGCTGTACACCTCTGAGTCATAGATTTTGGTACTTGACGCATGCGGAAGTTAGCATTTGGGCATGGTAACATTAGCATGCTAGCTTTTTTTTAAAGTGTATTTAGCAGCTATATATACCATACTTGCCAACCCTCCCAATTTTCCCGGGAGACTCCCAAATTTCAGTGCCCCTCCCCAAAATCTCCCGGGGCAACCATTCTCCCGAATTTCTCCCGATTTCCACCCGGACAACAATATTGGGGGCATGCCTTAAAGGCAAGGCAAGGCAAGGCAACTTTATTTGTATAGCGCTTTTCATACACAAGGCAGACTCAAAGTGCTTCACAGACAACAAAGTGAAATGAAAGAAAATAAAAGCAAAATTAAAATGCAGACAATAAAAATAAAAACAGTGCAGACGTTAAAAGTTAAAAGATTAAAAGATTTAGCTGAAAGCTAAGGTGAACATAAAAGTCTTCAGTCTAGTTTTAAAAGTAGTGAGAGTTGGGGAGAGTCTGACATCTTCAGGAAGTTTATTCCAGCTATTTGTTGCATAGTGACTGAATGATGCTCTCCCTTGATTTGAGTTTACTCTTGGAACCGCTAACAGATTGGTCTCAGAAGATCTTAGTGATCTAGAGGGCGTATATAGTGGGAGCATATCAGTGATATACTTGGGCCCTAGACCATGTAGTGATTTATATGTGAGCAGGAGGATTTTGAAATCTATTCTCTGATGTACAGGGAGCCAATGTAAGGATTTAAGAATTGGTGTAATGTGCTCACATTTTTTGGTCTTTGTTAGAACTCTAGCAGCAGCGTTCTGAACAAGCTGTAGCTGCCTGACAGTTTTTTTGGGAAGACCTGCAAGGGGACCATTACAATAGTCTAGCCTACTGGTAATAAAGGCATGTACAAGTTTTTCTAAGTCTTGAGCTGACATGAGCCCTCTAAGTCTTTTTACACTGGCACTGCCTTTAGCGTCCTCTCTCACCTGAAGAGGAGACTATTATATATGTCTCTGTTATCCATAGGTTTATCTATAACCCATAAAGTAGGCAGGCACGGAGCTATTTCTCTACGTGTTTATTCCAGCCGGCACGTTAACACACTGACACACAACATCCGGATTCCCATCATGCATTGCGTCAAAACTACGGTAAGTAATAATGTCCAAAAACATAACAGAGACGAAGCAGAAGAACGAAGAAGAGACATGGTGACGTAAGTAAGAAGAAGTACGCTTGCAAGTTCCAATATGATTGGAAAAAATAATTTCAGTTCATCCAGGGCAGCTCGAAGGGGAAGGGGCAGGCTGCCTGCAAATTTTGTAGATCAGACTTCTCCATTGAACACGGTGGCCGAACGAATATACTCATTCATGAACAAATTATTATATATATATATATATATATATATATATATATATATATATATATATATATATATATATATATATATATATATATATATATATATATATATATATAAGAAATACTTCAAAATATATAAACCGCCTGCTACAAACTCCCCCCCACCCCACCTCAACCTCGCCCCCCCAACCCCGCCCACATCTCCCGAATTCGGAGGTCTCAAGGTTGGCAAGTATGATATATACACCTGGGTGTCATATATTTTGGTTAAATAATACTTTATTCATCCCACACGGGGGAATATACAGTGTTACAGCATCACAAGGCATTTGTGCGTAACTGTGCCAGTTTGCACGTGCAGTCCAAACGTGCTAATGTAACGGAGGCCAGCCAGTCTGGCTGGGCTATGTGTACCTTAGTAGACCTCACTCCTTGACAACCTCAAGAGCAGTGCTGGCTATCGGGTTGATAGTCCGGACTCTTAGCTTGGTAGCTAGCACTCCCGTCTCACATGTTGACGACCGAGGTCTGAGTCTCTGTGTCCAGAGTGCCAAGTGCTGAGTCAGCGTGCTCCAAACTGAAATGAACTGGATTAAACTTGGTCTCAGTGGGTCTAATTAATTTGCATGTTGTCTCTTAAGGGTGACCTTGGTGCTACTGGGCCATGTGGAGTCTCCGGTCTCCTTGTAAGTGGCTCTTAAGCTAATTCACTTGCTATTTATGCAGGTTTTTCTTATCTGTCCTTCCTGCCTGTGCTTGATAAAGGGCGACATGGGTCCTGCAGGTGACCTAGGCCTACCAGGACCACCAGGACTCAAGGTAAACACTCTAGGAAAAGGACTGGGGATGTTAACAGTATTGTGCTCTCAAAATCCTCACAACAATGACGTGACGAAAACTTGGTGAGTGTGTTTTTTTCTGGCGCTTTTGCGTCAGCGAGAACATTGTTTTTATGCTTGTGAATATTTTGTTGATTGAAAAAAATATTTTTTATACTTGCATATCATTTTTTTCAATTGAAGAAAATAATTTTTATACTTGCGAATATTTTTTTGCAGAAAATTGTTTTAATACTTCTGAAAAGTTTTTTTAATTCGAAGAACATTGTTTCTATACTTGAGAACATTTTTTTTCTGCAGAAATGTAGTTTTTAACTTGCAAATCTTTTTTTTACTTTACTTTTTACTAGTTGTTATCCTTGCGGATACTTTTATTTTTCTTGGAAAAATGTGTTATTATAGTTAAAAATATTTTTTTAACTGAAGAACATGGTTTTTATACTTGTGAAACGTTCTTTTAATGAAAGAACATTCTTTTTATACTTGCGAATATTTTTTTTCGTGCAAATATTTTTATTTTACTTGTATACATTTGTTTTATACTTTAAAATTGTTGTTTTAATCGAATAACATATTTTTTACATTTTTTTAATTGAAGAAAATATTTTTTATACTTGCAAATATTTTTTTTCAATTGAGGAAATTATTTTTATACTTTAGATTTTTTTTTTTCTTGTAGAAAATTGTTTTAAAACTTGCAAATATTTTAATTTTACTTGTAGAAATGTGTTTTTATACTTACATTTTTTAAATTTTTTATTGAAGAACATTGTTTTTAAACTTGCGACTCGTTTTTTTTTTGCTTGCAGAAAATTGTTTTTATACTTGCGAATATTTTTTTGGCCAGAAAATTGTTTTAATACTTCTGAAACGTTGTCTTTAATCGAAGAACGTTGTTTTATACTAGCAAATATGTTTTTATTTGAAGAAAATTGTTTTTATACTTAAGATATATTTTTTTTCTTACAGAAAATTAGCTTTAAACTTGCAAATCGTTATTTTTTACTTGTAGAAAATATTTTTTATACTTGAAAATATTTTTTTTCAATTGAGGAAATTATTTTTATACTTTAAAATACTTTTTTTTCATGTAGATAATTGGTTTTATACTTGCAAATTGTTTTTTTTTACTAGTAGAAATTTTTTTTTAAAACTTGCAAATATTTTTATTTTACTTGTAGAAATGTGTTTTTATACTTAAAAATCTTTTTTTTTTTAATTGAAGAAAATTGTTTTTAAACTTGCGACTCGTTTTTTTTGCTTGCAGAAAATTGTTTTTACACTTGCGAATATTTTTTTGGGCAGAAAATTGTTTTAATACTTCTGAAACGATTTTTTTTAATCGAAGAATATTGTTTTACACTAGCAAATATGCTTTTAATTGAAGAAAAGTATTTTTAGACTTGAGGATTTTTTTTTTCTTGCAGAAAATTAGTTGTATACTTGCAAATCGTTTTTTTTACTAGTAGAAAATTGTTTTAAAACTTGCAAATATTTTTATTTTACATTTAGAAATTTGTTTTTATACATAAACATTTTTTTTTTTATTTGAAGAACCTGCGACTCATTTTTTTGGCTTGCAGAAAATTGTTTTTATACTTGCGAATATTTTTTTGGGCATAAAAATGTTTTAATACTTCTGAAACGTTTTCTTTAATCGAAGAACATTGTTTTAAACTAGCAAATATGTTTTTAATTGAAAACAATTGTTTTTATACTTTTTTTATACTATACTTTTTTATACTATACTTGTATGCTTTTTTTTCTTGTACAAAATTAGTTTTATATTTGCAAATCGTTTTTTTACTAGTAGAAAACGGTTTTAAAACTTGCAAATATTTTTATTCTACTTGTAGAAATTAGTTTTTATACTTAAAAATATTTTTTTTAAATTGAGAAAACATTGTTTTTAATTGAAGAACATTGTTTTTATACTTGCGAATATTTTTTTTGGCAGACAATTGTTTTAATACTTCTGAAACGTTTTTTTTTTAATCTAAGTACATTGTTTTATACTTGCAAATATGTTTTTAATTGAAGAAAATAGTTATTATATTTGAGAATAATTTTTTTCTTGCAGAAAATGTGTTTTAAACTTGCAAATCATTGTTTTTACTTGTAGAAAATAGTTGTTATACTTGCAAATATTTTTTTAAAATTAAAGAACATTGTTTTCATATTTGTGAACCGTTTTGTTAATCGAAGAAAATTGTTTTTATAATTGCGAATCAGGTTTTTTTCATTTACGTATGTGTTTCTTTTAATTGCGAATTGAAAAAAAAAAAGTTTTACTTGCGAAACATTGGGCGTGAGTAAAAACATTGTTGTGTGTTTGTGAAGTTTGTCAGTAATTTTCCTCCATATGGTGCCGTGAGACTTTGACATCGTTGCATCCCTAAAAAAAAAACATGTTTTGGCCTGTTAGTTCTTAGCTATTTGTCTCTTTGCTTCCAAGGGAGTCCAGGGAAACCCCGGTGAAGCAGGACTGAAAGGTGATAAGGTGATCTGCAGACCTACTTCTCACACTAGTAGATTAAGGAATACTCTTTGGTGCAGGGACTAGACCAGAAAGTGCACTTGTAGGAGTAACCTGAGCAGTCTTTAACGTCACAACCAATATGTTGGAAAGCCATACATTGGTACTAAGACCTGCCCTTTGGCTGAAGTTCCAAAAACACAGCTGACCAATAAATATTGGCTTTGACATTTTAGATGATTTGCATGTGTTGCAGCCACAAAAGCATGTATAATGTCTCTCACTTCACTGACTTGTCTGTGTAGACATTTTTAGTGGTTCACTGTTGCCGTGTCATTTCTTTCTTGGTATCTCAGGGCGATGTCGGCTTGCCGGGAGAGCCAGGTGAGGCGGGCTTCCAAGGGGACCAGGTATGTTTGTCCAGTCGCCATCTTTGTTGTTTATCCACCTATTGACTATCAAGTTGTATTTTGCTTGTTTCACAGGGCAGTCAGGGCTCACCCGGGCCACCAGGACCTTCTGGAAACCCAGGACTTCAGGTGAGAACTAGAGCTTCTAGCAGTTTGAAGCCTCTTGAGCCAACCACAGATCAATGTTTCATCCACGGTTGGCTTGGTGGTACATGACTGATGCAACCCACCAAGATTCTGTGTAATTCCACTGACAGACGTACCAAAGTACGACTCTGAAACCTGCTGTCGTTTCCAAATCTACCAAAATGACCACCAAAAATGTGATTTATTTTTGTCTCGAAATCAGTCCGAAATGGACGCGTCGAATATTATACACGTAAAGTGGTGCTTCTCAATGATTCTGTTACCTCCTCCTCACTAGGAAGAAGTAAACATTTCGCTCCAAATAGTGTCATTTGTCCATGAAATTGTTATAAGTACGCCTCTGCAAAAATTGTATCCTTATTAACATGAAAGAAAACAAAAAAATAAATATAGATTAACATACAACAAAGAATAATTTGATAATAGATAGGCTCCAGTACCCCCCGCAACCCCAAACGGGACAAGCGGTAGAAAATGGTTGGATGCATGGATGGATGTTTATTAGTCTACTCTGTAACAAAACAAAATTCCCCCCTTATTTTAAACGATAACATTTTTTTGACGAACTTAAACCAACCAAAAACATATATGCAAGTAAAAAAAAACTGATTCGCAATTATAAAAACAATTTTCTTCAATTAACAAAACGACTCGCAAGTATAAAAACAATTTTATGCAAGTAAAAAAACGATTCACAAATACAAAAACAATGTTCTTTTTTTTTTTTTTTATATTTGCAAGTATATAAACAATTTTCTGCAAGTAAAACAATTATTCGCAGGTATAAAAACACATTTCTACAAGTAAAATACAAATATTCGCAATTATAAAAAGTAGTTTCTACAAGGAAAAAAAAACATTCACAAATTTAAAACCAATTTTCTGCAGGAAAAAAAATGATCTAGTGTAGAAACAATTTTCTTCAATTGAATTTTTTTTTTACAAGTATAAAAAATATTTTCTTCGATTAAAAGAGTTTCACAAGTAAAAAAACAAATTTCTGCAATTAAAAAAACGAGTCGCAGGTAAAAAAAAAAAAAACAGTGTTTTTGAATTTAAAAATATATTTTTAAATCTAAAAACACATTTCTACAAGAAAAAAAAATATTTGCAAGTTTTAAAACAATTTTTTGCAAGTAAAAAAAAAACATTTGCAAATATAAAAACAATTTTCTTAAAATTCTGAAAAGACACGCTCTCTTTACTTTACACCATCCATCCATCCATCTTCCTCTGCTTATCTGAGGTCGGGTCACGGGGGCAGCAGCCTAAGCAGGGAAGCCCAGACTTCCCTCTCCCCAACCACTCCGTCCAGCTCATCTGGGATCCCGAGGCGTTCCCAGGCCAGCCGGGAGACATAGTCTTCCCAACGTGTCCTGGGTCTTCCCCGTGGCCTCCTACCGGTCGGACGTGCCCTAAACACCTCCCTAGGGAGGTGTTCGGGTGGCATCCTGACCAGATGCCCGAACCACCTCATCTGGCTCCTCTCCATGTGGAGGAGCAGCGGCTTTACTTTGAGCTCCCCTCGGATGGCAGAGCTTCTCACCCTATCTCTAAGGGAGAGCCCCGCCACCCGGCGGAGGAAACTCATTTTGGCCGCTTGTACCCGTGATCTTGTCCTTTCGGTCATAACCCAAAGCTCATGACCGTAGGTGAAGATGGGAACGTAGATTGAGAGCTATGCCTTCCGGCTCAGCTCCTTCTTCCCCACAACGGATCGATACAGCGTCTGCATTACTGAAGACGCCGCACCGATCCGCCTGTCGATTTCACAATCCACTTTTCCCTCACTCGTAAACAAGACTCCGAGGTACTTGAACTCCTCCACTTGGGGCAGGGTCTCCTCCACAACCCGGATATGGCACTCCACCCTTTTCCGGGCGAGAACCATGGACTCGGATTTGGAGGTGCTGATTCTCATCCCAGTCGCTTCACACTCAGCTGCGAACCGATCCAGTGAGAGCTGAAGATTTTGGCCAGATGAAACCATCAGGACCTCATCATCTGCAAACCGGATCCCCTCAACGCCTTGACTGCGCCTAAAAATTCTGTCCATAAAAGTTATGAACAGAATCGGTGACAAAGGGCAGCCTTGGCGGAGTCCAACCCTCACTGGAAACGTGTCCGACTTACTGCCGGCAATGCGGACCAAGCTCTGACACTAATCATACAGGAAGCGGACCGACACAATCAGACAGTCCGATACCCCATACTCTCTGAGCATTCCCCACAGGACTTCCCGAGGGACACGGTCGAATGCCTTCTCCAAGTCCACAAAGCACATGTAGACTGGTTGGGCAAACTCCCATGCACCCTCAAGGACCCTGCCGAGAGTAAAGAGCTGGTCCACAGTTCCACGACCAGGACGAAAACCACACTGTTCCTCCTGAAGCCGAGGTTCGACTATCCGGCGTAGCCTCCTCTCCAGTACACCTGAACAGACCTTACTAAGGCTGTGGAGTGTGATTCCACGATAGTTAGAACACACCCTCCGGTTCCCCTTTTTAAAGAGAGGAACCACCACCCCGGTCTGCCAATCCAGAGGTACCGCCCCCGATGTCCATGCGATGTTGCAGAGTCTTGTCAACCAAGACAGCCCCACAGCATCCAGAGCCTTAAGGAACGATCTCATCCACCCCCGGGGCCTTGCCACCGATGAGCTTTCTAACTACCTCAGCAACCTCGGCCCCAGAAATAGGAGAGCCCACCGCAGATTCCCCAGGCACTGCTTCCTCATAGGAAGACGTGTTGGTGGGATTGAGGAGGTCTTCGAAGTATTCCCTCCACCGATCCACAACATCCGCAGTCGAAGTCAGCAGAACACCATCCTCACCATACACGGTGTTGATAGTGCACTGCTTCCCCTTCCTGAGGCGGCGGATGGTGGTCCAGAATCACTTCGAAGGCATCCGGAAGACGTTATCCATGGCTTCCCCGAACTCCTCCCATGTCCGAGTTTTTGCCTCTGCGACCGCTGAAGCCGCACACCGGTTGGCCTGTCGGTACCTGTCTGCTGCCTCAGGAGTCTTATGAGCCAAAAGAACCCGATAGGACTCCTTCTTCAGCTTGACGGCATCCTTCACCTCCGATGTCCACCAACGGGTTCTAGGATTACCGCCACGACAGGCACCAACTACCTTGCGGCCACAGCTCCAATCAGCCACCTCGACAATAGAGGTGCGGAACATGGTCCACTCGGACTCAATGTCCAGCACCTCCCTCGTGACATGTTCAAAGTTCTTCCGTAGGTGGGAATTGAAACTCTCTCTGACAGGAGACTCTGCCAGACGTTCCCAGCAAACCCTCACAATGCGTTCGGGCCTGCCAGGTCTGTACGGCATCCTCCCCCACCATCGCAGCCAACTCACCACCAGGTGGTGATCGGTAGAAAGCTCCGCCCCTCTCTTCACCCGAGTGTCCAAAACATGAGTCCGCAAATCCGATGACACAACCACAAAGTCGATCATGGAACTGCAGCCTAGAGTGTCCTGGTGCCAAGTGCACTTATGGACACCCTTATGCTTGAACATGGTGTTCGTTACGGACAATCTGTGACGGGCACAAAAGTCCAATAACAAAACACCACTCTGGTTCAGATCCGGGCGGCCATTCTTCCCAATCACACCTCTCCAGGTTTCACTGTCGTTGCCAACATGAGCGTTGAAGTCCCCCAGTAGAACGAGGGAATCACCCGGGGGAGCACTCTCAAGTACTCCCTCGAGTTAATCCAAAAAGGGTGGGTACTCTGAGCTGCTGTTTGGCGCGCAAGCGCAAACAACAGTCAGGACCCGTCCCCCCACCCGAAGGCGGAGGGAAGCTTCCCTCTCGTCCACTTAGTTGAACTCCAACGTGCAGGCTCTGAGCTGGGGGGAAACAAGAATTGCCACCCCAGCCCGTCGCCTCTCACTGCTGGCAACGCCAGAGTGGAAGAGAGTCCAGACCCTCTCGAGAGAACTGGTTCCAGAGCCCTTGCTGTGCGTCGAAGTGAGTCCGACTATATGTAGCCGGAACTTCTCCACCTCGCGCATTAGCTCAGGCTCCTTCCCCCCCAGCGAGGTGACGTTCCACGTCCCAAGAGCTAGCTTCTGTAGCCGAGGATCGGACCGCCAAGTGCCCTGCCTTCGGCTGCTGCCCAGCTCACATTGCACCCTACCTCTATGGCCCCTGCTATGGGTGGTGAGCCCATTGGAGGGGGGACCCACGTTGCCTCTTCGGGCTGTGCCCGGCCGGGCCCCATGGGGACAGGCCCGGCCACCAAGCGCTCGCCATCGTGCGAAGTATAAAAACAATTTTCTGCAATTAAAAAAACGAGTCGCAAGTAAAAAAACTGTGTTTTTCAATTTAAAAATATTTTTTTAAATATAAACACAAATTTCTACAAGTAAAATAAAAATATTTGCAAGTTTTAAAACAATTTTCTGCAAGTAAAAAAAAAAAGTTGCAAATATAAAAAAAAAATTACTAAAATTCTGAATAGACACGCTTTTTTTACTTTACACCAGTGTTTATCAATTATTTTCGGTTACATGCCCCGCCTCCAGGAAGAAGAAAACGTTTTTCAACCCCCCTGCTCTCTGCCACAACTATAAATAGTATTATTTGTTTATAAAATTGTTATAAGTACACCTCTGCATAACATTGTATCCTTATGAACATTAAAGGCCTACTGAAATGAATTGTTTTTTTATTTAAACGGGGATAGCATATCCATTCTATGTGTCATACTTGATCATTTCGCGATATCGCCATATTTTTGCTGAAAGGATTTAGTAGAGAACAATGACGATAAAGTTCGCAACTTTTGGTCGCTGATAAAAAAAAGCCTTGCCCCTACCGGAAGTAGCGTGACGTCACAAGCTGGAGTGCTGCTCACATTTCCCTATTGTTTACACCAGCAGCGAGAGAGATTCGGACCGAGAAAGCGACGATTACCCCATTAATTTGAGCGAGGATGAAAGATTTGTGGATGAGGAAAGTGAGAGTGAAGGACTATAGTGCAGTGCAGGACGTATCTTTTTTCGCTCTGACCGTAACTTAGGTACAAGGGTTAATTGGATTCCACACCTTGTCCTTTTTCTATTGTGGATCACGGATTTGTATTTTAAACCAACTCGGATACTATATCCTCTTGAAAATGAAAGCCGAGAACGCAAAATGGACATTCACAGTAACTTTTATCTCCACGACAATACATCGGCGAAACACTTTAGCTACAGAGCTAACGTGATAGCATCGGGCTCAAATGCAGATATAAACAAAAGAAATAAACCCCTGACTGGAAGGATAGACAGAAAATCAACAATACTAATACAACAGCATTGTTAATCTTCGCCAAGCTGGAAAGCATTAACCTTGTATTTACATGTCCAGAGTTTAATAGTATTGTTGATTTTCTGTTTATCCCTGGACATGTAAATACACGGTAAATGCTTTCCAGCTTGGCGAAGATTAACAACGCTGTTGCTAACGACGCCATTGAAGCTAACTTAGCAACGGGACCTCACAGAGCTATGATAAAAACATTAGCGCTCCACCTACGCCAGCCAGCCCTCATCTGCTCATCAACACCCGTGCTCACCCGCGTTCCAGCGATCGACGGAAGGACGAAGGACATCACCCGATCATCCGTGCGGTCGGCGGCTAGCGCGTCTGCTATCCAAGTCAAAGTCCTCCTGGTTGTGTTGCTACAGCCAGCCGCTAATACACCGATCCCACCTACAACTTTCTTCTTTGCAGTCTCCATTGTTCATTAAACAAATTGCAAAAGATTCACCAACACAGATGTCCAGAATACTGTGGAATTTTGAGATGAAAACAGAGCTTTTTTGTATCGGATTCAAAGGTGTACCAATACTTCCGTTTAACTAGTGACGTCACTCGCATACGTCATCATACAAAGACGTTTTCAACCGGAAGTTTAGCGGGAAATTAAAAATTGCACTTTATAAGTTAACCCGGCCGTATTGGCATGTGTTGCAATGTTAAGATGTCATCATTGATATATAAACTATCAGACTGCGTGGTCGGTAGTAGTGGGTTTCAGTAGGCCTTTAAAGAAAACCAAAAAATAAACATAGATCAATGTATAACAAAGAACATTTTTATTAACATTGTTTGTTTATTAGTCCCCCCTTATTTTAAACATATTTTGACGGACTTAAACCAACCAAAAACATATATGCAAGTTAAAAAAAAAAACTGATTCGCAAGTATAAAAACAATTTTCTTTGATTAACAAAACGATTCGCAAGTATAAAAACTATTTTCTGCAAGTAAAAAAACGATTCACAAAAATAAAAACAATGTTCTTTAATTTAAAAAAAATATTTGTTAGTATAAAAACTATTTTCTACAAGTAAAAAAAAAAGATTTGCAAGTATAAAACCAACTTTCTGCAATAAAAATAGTTTTATCAAGTATAAAAATGTTTTTCTTCAATTGAAAAAAAATATTTGCAAGTATAAAAAATATTTTCTTCAATATAAAAATGTTCGCAATATAAAAAACAATTTTCTTCAATTGAAAAATGTTTTTTGCAAGTATAAAAAATATTTTTTATATTTAAAAAATGATTAAATTCATTATTTTTAATAAAAAAAATCATATTCACAAGTACAAAACCAATTTTCTGCAAGAAAAAAAATATTCTCAAGTATAAAAACTATTTTCTTCAATTGAAAATATTTTTTTTGCAAGTATAAAAACTATTTCTTCAATTAAAAAAATATTGCCAAGTATAAAAACTATTTTCTTCAATTTAAATTGTTTTTTGCAAGTATAAAAAATATCTTCTTTGATTAAAAGAAAATTTCACAAGAAAAAAAATAAAATTCTGCAAGTAAAAAAACAAGGCGCAAGTATAAAAACAATGAGTTATATTAAAAAAATATTTTTTAAGTATAAAAACAAACTTCTACAAGTAAAATAAAAATATTCCCAAGCATAAAACCAATTTTCTCCAATAAAAAAAATATTTGCAAGTATTTTTCCTAAAATTCTGAAAATATGCACCATCTTTACGCTAGTGTTTATCAATTATTTCGGTTACATGGAAGAAGAAAAAATCATAGTATTATTTGTCTATGAAATTGTTATAAGTACGCCTCTGCATAACATTGTATCCTTATCAACGTTAAAGAAAACAAAAAAATAACTATAGATCAACGTATAACAAAGAATAATTGTTTGAACATTGTTTATTAGTCTACTCTGTAACAAAACAAAATTCCCACCTTATTTTAAACCATAAACATTTTTTGACGGTTTTAAACCAACCAAAAACATATACGCAAGTAAAAAAAACCTTATTCGCAAGTATAAAAATTTTTTTCTGCAAGTAAAACAATTACTCGCAAGTATAAAAACACATTTCTACAAGTAAAATAAAAATATTCGCAAGTATAAAAACAATTTTCTTCGATTAAAAAAGCCATTCACAAGTATAAAAAAATGTTTCTGCAAGTAAAACAATTATTTGCAAGTAAAAAACTAATTTGTACAAGTAAAATAAAAATATTCGCAAGTGTAAAAACTATTTTCTACAAGTCAAAAAAACACGATTTGCAAGTATAAAAACGATTTTCTTCAATTTATTTTATTTTTTTTCAAGTTTAAAAAATATTTTCTTCGATTAAAAAAATATTTGCAAGTTTAAAAAATATTTTATTCAATTAGAATTATTTGCAAGTATAAAAACAATGTTTCTCAACTAAAAAAATATTTTAAAGTATAAAAACAAATTTCTACAAGCAAAATAAAAATATTCACAAGTTTAAAACCAATTTTCTTTGACCAACAAAATGATTCAAAAATATAAAAACAATGTTCTTTAATTTTTTTTAAATATTTGCAAGTACAAAAACTATTTTCTACAAGAAAAAATACTTATTTGCAAGTTTAAAACCAATTTTCTGCAACTGAAAAAAAAGATTCTCAAGTATAAAAAATCCATCCCTCCATCCATCCATCTTCTTCCGCTTATCCCAGGTCGGGTCGCGGGGGCAGCAGCCTAAGCAGGAAAGCCCAGACTTCCCTCTCCCCAGCCAGTATAAAAAATATTTTCTTCAATTAAAAAATGTTTCTTGTTCTTTGATTAAAATCAAGTTTCACAAGTATAAAAACATGTTTCTGCAAGTAAAATAAAAATATTTGCAAGTATAACAACTATTTTCTGCAAGAAAAAAAATATCTGCAATTATAAAAACAATGTTCTTAAAATTCTGAAAAGATACACCCTATTTACTTTACACCGGTGTGTCTTAATTATTGTTGGTTACATGCCCCGCTTCCAGGGAGAAGAAAACATTTCGCGACCCCCCCTGTTCTCTGCCACAACTATAAATAGTATGATTTGTCTATGAAATTGTTATAAGTACACCTCTGCATAACATTGTATCCTTATGAACATTAAGGAAAACAAAAACAAAAAAATAGATATAGATCAACATATAACAAGGAATATTTGTATTAACATTGTTTATTAGTCTATTCCAGGGGTCACCAACCTTTTTGAAACCAAGGGCTACTTCTTGGGTACTGATTAATGCGAAGGGCTACCAGTTAGATACACACTTAAATAAATTGCCAGAAGTAGCCAATTTGCTCAATTTACCTTTAACTCTGTTATTATGAATAATTAATGATATTTATCTTTGTGGAAACACTGATCATCTTAATGATTTCTCACAATAAATATATATAGAAACAGATAAATATCAATATGCAACACTTTATTTTTATATTTTCTCTAAGTGCACATTTTTCAAATTGAACATTTTCAAATGATCACTTCTAAGACAGTCTTGTGAAATCACAATATCCCATTTTAACTAGCTAGCCACTAACATTTTTTAACAAATCATGAATTACTTTGCACCATGTTTGTACAAATAATAACTCATGTAAAATACAAAAGTAAACTCTCCAATTTTTAAATCATGTCACACTTTGAACTGGACACCAAATCTGTTATCTGTTTCTTTGTCAGTGGGAAGCCTGGCATTGCATGCTGTTAACTACCGTGTTGTACTCTGGTGTGTAACTTGACACTGCAACTCTGAGTGAGTCTTGCAGATGTGCATCAGTGAGGCGTGTTCTGTGTTTGAAAGGTTTTGTACAAAGAGTATGAATATGGGGGCCTGAAACTTCTCAACCTTGAAGCTATGTGTCTGTCTTTAAAAGCATCAATTGTTCCAAAGATGTATTTAAACATTGAGTGGTACACAAATGTCCTGTTGGACAAAAAACATGTACTGTATCAAAAGAAATTGTATCCTTTTTTACAAGTGATCCCCTCCCAGAGAGTCTGCTGGGAAACATGGCGGGGTTCATAAAGGAAACAATCCACTCATAGTGGTGTTTTCAATTTTATGTGCCAGAAAAAAGAGACAATATTTTGCAGCAGTTAATATGGATGAACTCTAATATTGTAATAGATGGAAAGCCTTTCTTTTGGAAAAATATGTTTGAAAGAGGAATCATTTTTGTCAATGATATCAATGAGAATGGTAAAATTATGAAGTATGATGAATTTAGAGCTATGTATGGTGATGCTTGCTCAAGCTTTTCATTTTATCAACTAACTGGAGTAATTGGGAAAAGATGGAAACAAATAATTAATTATGGAACTACTAAATTATTAGTTTGTAAACCTCTAATAAGAAATTCTAGTTGGCAAAAATGAACTAAAATAAATAGAAAAATATATAATTTTTATTTAATAAAGAAATCTTTGAAGGCTGCTTCTTACAACACAAATGGAAAATGGGAGGACTTTTTTGACTGCCCGTTGCCATGGGATGCCATATTCAAACTAATCTATGAAACCACTATCGATGTGCAAAATCGTTATTTTCAAATTAAAATTATTTATAACTTCTTACCCACAGGGAAAATGTTAAAATGATGGAATATGACAGAGTCAGATGATTGCCGATTTTGTTGTCAGGAACCTGAATCCACCCTGCATTTGTTTTAATATTGTCATATTGTGTCTTTGTTTTGGGTGGAAGTTGAAAAAATGTGTTTAAGGATTGGTTTGTTTATGAAGCTTAATGTGGTTTCTGTTATTTTAGGAGAGTTCATTGACAATCATGATTTAGTCAATTTAATTATAGTACTCGGTAAAATGTTTATTTTTAAGGCCAAAAACAGATATTCACTTAGTATTACTTTCTTTAAAACATTTATTCAGTATTTTCTAACTTTAGAAAGTTACATGGTTGAAAACGATAATGATGCCAAAAAAAATTAAAAAAAAAAGATGAGAAGTCCTCAAAGGCTTATTTTGAAAGTATAATTATGTTTATAGATTATATGATATCTGTTGTTGTGTTCCCTAATTTGAGTGACCTGGACATAATCTGGACTGTACATAAATGCTTATTTTGAAAATGTAATTTTGTTTATAAATTATATGCAATCTGTTGTGTTCCCTAATTTTTTTCTGTGTACATGAATGAAGGTGTGTGTTGCTGAGTCCGACTTGGACATTATCTGGACTGGGCCTGGTTTAAAAAACCCTTTAAACAAATCTAATTTCATTGACAACCTGGTCTGTTCAAGATAAGGCCCTTTTTTAAAAAATAAAATAAGATAAATTAAAAAAAAACATTTTCTTGGATAAAAAAGAAAGTAAAACAATATAAAAATAATTACATAAAAAAATAGTAATTAATGAATATGTTAGTGGACCAGCAGCCTATACAATCATGTGTGCTTCAGGGACTGTGTCCCTTGCAGATGTGTTGTCTATGTTGTGGGAACCAGAATATTGGTAGCAGAAAGAAATAACCCCTTTTGTGTGAGTGGGTGTGGATGAGTGTGCATGGGGGAGGTTGTTTGGGTTGATGCACTGATTGAAAGTGTATCTTGTGTTTTTTCTATGTAGATTTAATTTAAAAAAAAAAAAAAAAAATTTTTTTTTTTTTTTTTTTTTTTTTTTTTAAATTATTATTATTTTTATTTTTTTTAAGAACAGGCCCGTGGGCGACTCATCTGGTCCTTACGGGCGACCTGGTGCCCGCGGGCACCGCGTTGGTGACCCCTGGTCTATTCTGTAACAAAACACAATTCCCCCCTTATTTTAATTTTTTTGACGGACTTTAACCATTTGATACTGAAAAGATACACCCTCTTTAATATACCGCTCTCTGCCGCAACTATAATTAGTATTATTTGTTTATAAAATTGTTATAAGTACACCTCTGTGTAATATTGTATCCTTATTAACCAAAAATAAATAAATCAATCAAATTACTACAAAAATAACTTTATTACCATTGTTTTGTAGTTTATAACGTTAAAGATTTAAGAGAATTGAAAAAAGTAATCCTTATTTAAATCATAAAAATTAAATTACTGAAAAACTACAATAATATAAACTAAACAAATAATATTTTTTTCAATTGATCAGCAACATGAACTCAGCAGCACTATACATATAATAATTTATCTACAAAACAAAAATAAAATATAATTTGTTTTCTTTTATTAAAAGTCAGGAATAATGACTAGAGTTTTGTAGTGAGCTTTTCCAAGCATGATACTGATAAAGCATGTTCCCAAGGGTCACACACAAACTATTTGAGAAGGACTCATTTAAACCAACACACACATGCGACTTGAAAAGATACAGGAACCGACTGGCTCTCAATGATTGAGCTTATGTTAGGCCATGATCCAATATTGATATCAGATAAAGGTACGATATCAGCAACACAATATGTATCGTGTTTACTTGTGCAAAGCTGGACAGCCAGTAAACATCTACATGTCCTCCAATGAGCACATAAGGTTGTTGTTTTTTGTATTTTTGTCAAGTCATTCACTAGGAGCTAGCAGCTACACAACAGCTAAGCACACAATAGCACACAAGCTAGACATACGTAACAAATGTCCTTCATTGAACAATATTGCAGTGTAGAACAGCACATTAGTCAATATAAACACGTATCAAGTAATTATAGTTGCATATTACTTATACATACAAAGTCTCCAAGGTACTAACAAGAATCCAGTAACAAATGTGTCCGCATCATACAACTTACTGCGTACTGAGCTTAAGTTAATAAATTGTGTTTTGTTCTGTGTCACTAAAATAACTTCAATTTAAAGACAACATTAGTCGGGCTGCAGCGATTAGTCGCTATTAAAATTTGTTGCCGATAATTTTTTGTCGAACAATATTCGTGACATCATCACACGTGTTTTTCCGGGCGGACGTGGGTCACTGGCAAAAACATAGCCAGTGATGTAATGTAAAGTGTGAGGATGTTTCCTCTTATTCTTGTTAAAAACATGAATCCTTGCTCGTTTTGCAAAGCTGACCTTGTTTTTATGTCAGCACGTCTGTGATACGCCAGCATTTAAAGACATGATGTCTGACATTTGGAGAGGGACAACCTTGGTCAGAGTGTTAGCTTTCTACCGCGCTAGCTCGCTAACAAGAGTGAGACCAAGTTGTGTGAAAAATAACTTAAATTATCATTTTAGTCAAAATTAGCCAGCTAAGCTTTGTTTACATCAATTTAAGTACCCTTTAAAGCAGTGTCCATTTGCAATGTGGTAAAAAAGAGACTTTAACAAACGCAAACCGACACGTGCAAACAGACACGCATACACATTCTTGTATTTGTTACCATCTTGAGACCTCTGAAAAATGCCTACCTCTTTAGGACCACCCTTTCTAGATATATAAAGATTTGTATTTACAACATTAATAATATATACATTCTATGCAAATATAAAAAAAGATAAGCTTATAGTAATATTTTTGTTTTAACTTTTTTGTTTGTAATTGTTTTTTAATATTCATTATTTACTTCAAGTTATTACAGTATGTCTCTATATACATATTTATTTATTTTTTAAATAAAATTTGGCCAAAGGGGCGCATTTCAATTTCTACACACACTTGTTATTTCACATGTTTACCAGAGAGGGAGTACTTTTAAAACCGACACACAGTCAATTTGAAAAATCCCTCCTTTTTGGGACCACCCTCATTTCGAAAGATTATCCGATTAGACAAATAATCGTTGACTAAGCGACTATCAAAATAATTGTGAGTCTAAAGGTTAATGTGTATTAAAGTAAGGCATTTATTATCCGATTAGTCAACTAATCCTTAAGGTTAATGTGTATTAAAGTAAGGCAGTTATTATCCGATTAGTCGACTAATTGTTAAGATAGTTGTTGCATAATCGACTATCAAACGAATCGTTAGTCTTAAGGTAATGTGTATTAAAGTAAGGCATTTATTATCCGATTAGTCAACTAATCCTTAAGATAATTGTTGACTAATCAATTATCAAAAGAATCGTTAGTCTTAAGGTTAATGTGTATTAAAGTAAGGCATTTATTATCCGATTAGTCGACTAATCCGTTAAGATAGTCGTTGAATAATCGACTATCAAAATAATCGGTAGTCTTAAGGTTAATGTGTATTAAAGTAAGGCATTTATTATCAGATTAGTCGACTAATCGTTAAGATCATTGTTGACTTAGCGATTGTCAAAATAATCGTTAGTCTTAAGGTTAATGTGTATTAAAGTAAGGCTTTATTATCCGATTAGTCGACTAATTGTTAAGATAGTCGTTGCATAATCGACTATCAAAATAATCGATAGTGTTAAGGTAATGCGTATTAAAGTAAGGCATTTATTATCCGATTAGTCAACTAATCCTTAAGATAACCGTTGACTAATAGACTATTAAAATAATCGTTAGTCTTAAGGTTAATGTGTATTAATGTAAGGCATTTATTATCTGATTAGTCGACTAATCGTTAAGAGAGTCGTTGAATAATTGACTATCAAAATAATCGTCAGTCTTAAGGTTAATGTGTATTAAAATAAGGCATTTACCCAAAAATGAGCCCTGTTTAACTCCGGGTGTCCCCACAACTTGTTCACTAGCGATACGATACCTGTATATAATATCTGTAACTGATATTA